>NC_138383.1:12727935-12802523 GCF_054177405.1 Leptonychotes weddellii
TACATTTGACTCTTTAAAGACTGGAACATGCACTAAGATTCACATAAAAATCAGTCTTAAAATGAAAATAAAAGTATACTACACTCCCCAGTTTACATATAATCTATGTTCACCTGCTTTTTCTTTTTTGTAATAAAATATATGCTTTAAAAAAGAACAGGAGCGGGGCGCCTGGGTGGCTCAGTCGTTAAGCGCCTGCTTTCGGCTCAGGTCATGGTCCCAGGGTCCTGGGATCAAGCCCCGCATCGGGCTCCCTGCTCGGCGGGAAGCCTGCTTCTCCCTCTCCCACTCCCCCTGCTTGTATTCCTGCTCTTGCTATCTCTGTCTCTGTCAAATAAATAAATAAAATCTTTAAAAAAAAAAAAAAATAAAATAAAATAAAATTCAGTTTAGTACTGTGTTCCCGTTAGAAACCCAGTAATACTGGGGGGAGTTTATTTTAAGGAAATAACCGGAAGTGCATAAAAATTGATAAACAGGGATTTCACTGTGGCATTATTTAAAAAAAGATAAAAGGGGAAGGTATTCTGAATGTCAAGGCTTGCAGTGTTACACATAAACACCATTCATTAAAAGAAATATCTGTGTATATGTACAAGAAATATATGTGTACTCAGCAATGGAAAAAAAGGAAATGAATATAAAACTTCAGAAATGTGATGGTACTCACTAATTAATAACGAATTAGGACATTGTAAATGTAAAATTAGCTACCAAATAATTACTCTTAGCAATTATTCCACAAGGGAAAAATTCCACCTGTTTTGTCTTCTAGTTTCAGCAAGTTAAATGAGGGTGGAAGTTTTTAGAAGACTGTAGAGCCATTCTGATTTAAATTCATTCACTCAGTAGATATTGAACAATGAACTCTAGAAGTATTCTTCGAGCATTTTGCCCTGATGTTGAGGATAAAGTGATCCTTGACCTCATGGTTCTCCCAAACTATCTGGTTTGAAAAGCTATAAGAAAAGCTCATTTATAAACATAATTGGTTCAGAATAGTCCTATTCTGTTTGTTACGTTTAAAATTCATATGAAGTTCATATGAATTCATTATACATTAGATTATCTTCTTATTTTAAATATTCCAAAGGAAAGGCAGCCTTATAAAATGGCTCTTTATTATGTATTTTTTCTTCAGTCTTCCCTATTGTCATTTTAGCTTTAGACTTGTGGGAAGAATCTTGATTGTGTTTTCACTCTACTGCAGATGGCAAGACCTAGGGGATGGTTGTCAGTGAGCCGAGCGAAAACAGGTTCACCGACAACCAGGTGGAACTCTGGGTGTGGGTATATGTCTGAGCGCATCCTTGGGCTGACAGCATCCCATCGGTCTTCGTGAAAATTGAAAAGCATACATTCATCTGATGTGTTGGACAGTGTTTCAACTCAGAATACTGCTTCAGGGCATATAAGCATTCATAGCGCTCTGCCGTGTGTGTAGGTACTCCTCAACAAGTGGTGACTCAGATCATTAGAGGGCAGCCCGTCTCCACCGCAGTCTCTGCCCCGAGTGCGGTTTCCTCGACCCCTGGGCAGAAAGGATTAACTTCGGGAGCATCCAGCACAAATCTGCAGTCTTCAACCTCACAGTCCCCTCGCCCCCAACAGGGACAGGTGAAGCTTACCATGGCTCAGCTCACTCAGTTAACACAGGGCCACGTAAGTAATGCAACTTCATTTTAACTTTTTTTTTAAGCTTTTAATTCCACTTAGTTAACATTCTTCATTTTAACTTTAGAGGTAATCATTTATTTATTCTTGGAGTAAGTTTAAAAACATGTACTTAGGGCACCTGGGTGACTCAGTCGGTTAAGCGTCCCGCACTTGGTTTTGGCTCAGGTCATGATCTCAGGGTCGTGAGATTGATTCCTGGGTCAGGCTCCACGCTCAGTGGGGAGTTTCCTTGAGATTCTTTCTCTCCTCCCTCTGCCCCTCCCCCTGCCCCCCCAAATATATTTAAAAAACAAAACAAAGCCATGTACTTACTCTGAGAACTTTATAACGCACTTTTTAAAGAAATGGCTGCTTCCTAGAGTCGAACAAAAATATTTCTTAAAGGCAAGATACAATAAATTTCAGTTATCTAGAGTGCTTAGACCTTAGACTGTGAACTAAACTAAAACAGCCAGATGGATAATCTTTTTAACTACCAAAACATTACTAGTTGACCAATTTCCATGGGAAAAATAAAATTTGAGTACATAAGTTGCTTTCTTGCAAGATTCATTATTGTTACCAGTTTTTCTAGTAGTAATCAATAGATTGAATGTGGTTCCTATAAAGAAGAGGCTTTGCCCTCTGTGATAACCTGATACCAAAACTTCTTACGATGCCTCACCCATTAATATGGAAGGGTACAGACAACAAGGACGGAGAGACCAGTAGCACAGCAGAGAATGCAGAAAGTGACCATGCATACGTGGACACTTGTTCTACCATAGAAGTATCATTGCAGGTCACTGAGAAAAGGACAGACTGTTCAGTAAATGGTGTTCGGACATGATATGGGAAGCTATGAAAGTAGGCCACTACCTCACTCATAAACTCAATTCCAGGAGGATAAAAGTCCTACCTGTGAAAGTGTAAAGCTATAATACTTTCAGAAAGCATGATAGAAGAAAACCTTCATAACTTAAGGTAGGAAAAGAAAGGCTTTCTTACTTAAAAAAACAAACAAAAAAAACACTAAAAGTAAAGGAAAAGATTTGTAAATTCAGCTACATCAAAAATAAGAACTTCAGTTCAGCAAACATTATAAAAGTGAAAAGAATGAGAGAAGATATAAATACAGTCAAGCAAGGACTATTATCCAAAATACATAAGGAATAACTAAAAATCAAGAAGGCAAAATGGCAAAGCTCAGTTAAAAAAAAAAAGGCAAACAAACTTAAAAGAGGAAATCTAAATTCCAAAATCAAAAAAAAGTACTGAGCTCTGTTAGTAATGAGGGAAATGAATATTAAAGCTATGTCCATAAGAGCATGGTATAAGTTAAAATGTTAGGATCAAGAATTGGCAAAGACACGAAACAAGATGAACTTTCATGCATGACTGCTGGTAGTATAAATTGGTTGAGTCGTTTGGAAAGCTCCTAGACATTATCTAGCAAAGTCGAGGGTATGTGCATACGTCCAGGAGTTTTTCTAGGTGTAGTCCCTAACGAAGTGCTTGTTCATGTGAGCACCAGGGTAATGAGCATGAGTATTCATAGCAGCATGGTTCACAAGAGTAAAAACGTGGGAACAACCCAGATGTCTTATCTACTATCAGGTAAATTGTGGTACATTCCTACAGCAATGAAAATGAAAAACCGCAGCCACACAAAACCACATTGTTGAGCTAAAAGAGCAAGTAACAAACACGATTCCATTCACATAAAATTCAGAAACAAGCAAAACTAGCTCTATTGTACAGGGATACAGGGCTATTGCATTGCCTACCTGGAGGGGTGTCATTCCCATCGTGTTCTTCATGGTTGGTGCTCTTGAAGTTGTGAACCCGGAGCCCTGTAAAGATCTACAACTGGTGTCTGGGTGGCTCAGTGGGTTTAGTGTCCGACTCTTGATTTTGACTCAGGTTGTGATCTCGGGATTGTGAGATTGAGCTCCGTGTTGGGCTCTCCACTCAGCAGGGAGTCTGCTCCAGATTCTCTCCCCCTACCCCACTCTCTCTAAAGATAAATAAATAAATCTTAAAAAAAAAGAGAAGATCCATACCTACGCAGTAGCACTATGAAGAAGTGCAATGCTGCGGTAGCACTGAGAACGGTGGTTACCTCCAGGGGAATGGAGATCAGAGCAGATCACAGTGGGGGCTTCTTGGACGCTGGTGATGGTGACCTGAATGCTGATTTTACAGAGGTTTACTTTATAATTAGTTTTCAAACTACACTTGATGTCTTACGTATTTTTGAAATGCAAGAGTAAATAAGGGACTCATGAGTGAAGTATATGGAGTTCAGTACATGAACTTTGTGGTGTCCGTTTTGGCTGTTGGGAATTTGGGGTGGGTTGTTTTTACTTTGCTTTCTAACTCTCTGCCATGTCCCTGGTAGTTGAGGTCACTGGATTAGTAAGTCCTGGACAGAAGAGGTAGTACATACAGAGTTTTTACTTCCTGGTCCCCATTTTGAGAACCATGTGGGCATTAGCAACCCTCCTGACTTGGTGTTTGCATTCCCTGTCTAAACCCTAAGCTTTTTATACTAGAGTGCACACAGAGACACACACCATGGGTAATCTGGTACATGTTGAAAAACTGAAACCAGGAGATCTGGGCTCCTCATTTTATCCTACCTTTAACTTGGTCTCCTACTTTGGACAAGTGACTTAAACTTTCTAACCTTGAATTTCTAATTAGTGATAAGATCATAGTAATATTTTCTCTCACTACTCCACGAAATCACAAGTCCATTGTGAAGATCAAACAAGACAGTATATAGAAAGATGGTTTGAAAATTATAAAATAATATGAATATAATATTCATATGGTTTAAAATCAGAATTTTGTGGAGACGTTAGTCATTCACCTCAACGCCCTTACTTTATAGATTGGGGAAATTTAGATCTGGAGGAGTAATGTCACTTGTAGACAGATACCTGGCTGTCCATTTGGAGAGCTTGGACTGGAACTCTGCGTTTTTAGTTCATGTTTTTTCCACTGTACAACAGCAGTCTTCCCAAATAAATATTCTTATTTTAGCTTATCTGAATTCCTTCTGGTGCTGTTCTGTAGACATTCAAGTATATGTTTTCATTACATTAAAGGATCTTTCTAACATAAAAGTGATATACTTACAGATTGATGCCTTGAACACTGTTTACATGTTGTCTGTTCTTTTCCACAGGGTGGCAATCAAGGTTTGACAGTAGTAATTCAAGGACAAGGTCAAACGACTGGACAGTTGCAGTTGATACCTCAAGGGGTGACCATACTTCCGGGTCCAGGCCAGCAGCTGATGCAAGCTGCCATGCCAAACGGGACTGTTCAGCGGTTCCTCTTTACGCCTTTGGCAACGACGGCCACGGCAGCCAGCACCACCACCAGCACTGTTTCCACTACAGCAGCAGGTAGAACTCGGGGTTGCCGGAAATGCTGCGCGTTATTCCTCAAGTGGCTGGGCTAATAGAGGGATGGGAGGCCCACTGCTTACCTTTGGGAGGATATGCCTCAAGCCAGTGAGCTTACGAGATGACTGGTCAGCCTCACAGCATCTTTTGTTCCTAGAGGCTCCCTGTCACCTCCATCCCCCCATAAAGAAATATAGAAAATTGGGGTGGGGAGCAAAAAATAGTGGCTATCATGGTAACTGTGCTCACACTTGCTTCTTGCCCAGCTTTGTAGGCACTGATTGAGTCATGCAGATTATCTCAGGGAAGGTGGATCTGTCTAGCTCATAGCCTACATCTGAGAGCTGCAGGTCCAGAACCACTTTGTTAGCCTCCTCCTGAAAGCTGCTCTCACCATGCCATAGGAGAAAAATGAGGTTTTAGCATTAGCCTTATGCCAGAGGTCCTGGCTGATTTCCAGAGGCTGCACCTTGCTTTATAAAAGCCAGTGCTCCGGAGCGTTAGCGTGTGCAGAGGGCAGCCTTGAAGCAGGACCCGGCTCCCCAGTTAGGAGAGTCCTACCTCAAGTGTGTCTGTGGAACGTTTCTCAGACATTAGTCTTTTTTTTTTAAGATTTTATTTATTTATTTGACAGAGACACAGCAAGAGAGGGAACACAAGGAGGGGGGGAGTGGGAGAGGGAGAAGTAGGCTCCCCGCCTAGCAGGGACCCTGATGTGGGGCTCAATCCCAGGACCCTGAGGTCATGACCTGAGCCGAAGGCAGACGCTTAACGACTGAGCCACCCAGGCGCCCCTAAGGCATCAATCTTCTATACTAAAATAAGGAATTCTCACCTTTAGAAAATCCCCTTCAAATTTTTCTTTTACCAAGGTCCTGTGTTCTAGAGTAACAGAAATATTTGGTCTTTCTTTTTCACAGGTACAAGTGAACAAAGACAGAGTAAATTATCACCCCCGACACAGGTGCAACAAGCCAAAACCTTGCCACCAGCTCAGTCATCGAGTGTGAGTCCTCCAGAAGCCCAGCCACAGACTGCTCAGCCTTCAGCTCAGCCCCAGCCCCAAACCCAGCCCCCGTCCCCAGCTCAGCCTGAAGTTCAGACTCAGCCTGAAGTTCAGACCCAAACAACTGTCGCATCCCATGTCCCTTCTGAAGCACAACCCACCCAAGCACAGTCATCCAAACCCCAAGTCGCAGTACAGTGTCAGCCTCAAAGTAATGTCCAAGGACAGTCTCCTGCTCGCGTCCAAAGTCCACCACAGACTCGAATACGTCCATCGACTCCATCCCAAGTGTCTCCTGGACAGCAATCCCAGGGTCAGACTACAACCTCACAACCGATTCCAATTCAACCACATACATCTCTTCAGATACCTTCCCAGGGCCAGCCACAATCACAACCCCAGGTACAGTCTCCAACTCAAACTCTTTCATCAGGACAGACGTTAAGTCAAGTTACTGTGTCATCCCCATCCCGTCCTCAGCTACAGATACAGCAGCCACAGCCCCAAGTCATTGCTGTGCCTCAGCTGCAACAAGTCCAGGTTCTGTCTCAGATCCAGTCGCAGGTTGTGGCTCAGATACAGGCTCAGCAAGGTGGTGTGCCCCAGCAAATCAAACTCCAGTTACCCATTCAAATTCAGCAAAGCAGTCCTGTGCAGACTCACCAGATTCAGAATGTGGTTACAGTGCAGGCAGCCAGTGTGCAAGAGCAGTTGCAAAGGGTTCAGCAACTCAGGGATCAGCAGCAAAAGAAGAAGCAGCAACAGATAGAAATTAAGCGGGAACACACTCTCCAAGCTTCTAATCAAAGTGAAATCATTCAGAAACAGGTAAAGTTATTAAGTAAAAGCAGCATGTTCAGTAGCTTGAATGATTGTGCTGTGCAGTAGACCTAGTTTTGGTTGTGTTAGGTTTCCGACATGAGACAAAAGTCATTGATGGTTCAATTTAGAAGCAGCACTGGATTGACAAGAAATAACGAATGATTACCATGGCTTGGAACTCTGTTGGATGTAAACAATCAGTGCTTATTAGAAGAACTACCTGTATTCGGGGAGAACTAAGATGGGAAGAATGGAGTTAGGAGTTTCAGTACTATGAATACAAACCTTGAAGTCTGACTAAGCTCAAAGCCACATCAGGTGTCATAGTCCTTTGTTTGAAGTTCTTTGCAATTGTCATTCCTTAGTTTGCATGTAGACCAAGCAAATTTTAGACAGTGGAAACTCACTTGCATTTCTAACCACACCTTTGTAAAAGGTTGACATTCTTCTGTTCCATAGCTGAGATAAAAAGTGCCGTCCTGCAGTAGCGTCTTAGTGAAGTAAGGCCATTCAGAGGAGTTAGAATTATTCTACTTAAAATGAAGTCACATGTATAAGATCCTGTAGCATCACTGGAGAAAACTGTC
This sequence comes from Leptonychotes weddellii, assembly GCF_054177405.1. Lineage (NCBI taxonomy): Eukaryota > Metazoa > Chordata > Mammalia > Carnivora > Phocidae > Leptonychotes > Leptonychotes weddellii. Next base: position 12,735,423 of record NC_138383.1, read on the forward strand.
TTTGCATCAACAGCATTAGTCAGGAGTTTGAGCGTGGATTTCAAGTGTTCCCAAGTCATAAGACCTGTGTTCAGTTCCGGGGTCTTCTATTCCGTCTGTGAAACTCACCTCTCCCCTGAGCTCTGTATCCTCATTAATACTCCCTCTCTTTCCAGCCATACAAGATTATTGTAATGATTGAATGAGGTCATGTATGTAGAAGCACTTTCTATTTTTTATTGGGATATGCTTGACATATAGCATTGTTTAAATTTAAGGTGTACAATATGTTGATTTGATACACTGGTACTTGGAACATGATTGCCATTGTAGCAATAGTCAGCACCTCGGTTACATCATATGAGCATCATTTTTTTTAGTGGTGGGAATAATTAAGATCTGGTCTCTTAGCACGTTTGATGATTCTACTACAACGTGATTAGAAGCACTTTTTAAACAGCAAAGGGATTTTAAAAGTGTATGGTAATATTCTTATAAATTGATGTCATGTATATGTTCAACTGCATCATTACCCAGCTTTTAGTACTGTGTAGTGTGCAATTTGAGAATTATTACAATGTCTTTCTTTATCCTAATCTCTGTGCAAATTGGGACGGGGAGGAGGGAAAATATTTGAAATTGATGCCAAGAAAGCGAGCGTAATGTTAAAAAAAATAACGGCTGTTGGAGAATGATAGCTGGGTAAAAATTACAGCTTATAGTACTTATTTAATCTCAAACAAGTGAGTTAAGTTTTTCATGTCTCAGAATCTTTTATAAAATTATCCCTTTCAGTGTTGTTAGGAGGAATAATTGAGGTAATGTCACGTGCTTACTTAGCACAGTGCCCAGTACACGGTAAGCACCCAGGCCATATTGTTGTAGCTCTAATTTCTTTTGTATTAGGATATAAAATTCTTACAGTTTCTTTGGAAAACATACATGTGCTCAGATTTCTGCTGTTGTTATCTGTATACCAACTTGCAGTCATTATATAAAATATGCACTTTGGGATTTTGTTCTGTCCTGAAGGTGGTGATGAAGCATAATGCTGTAATAGAACATTTAAAGCAGAAAAAGACCATGACTCCAGCTGAAAGAGAAGAGAATCAAAGGTAGGGAGAAATGTTTATAACCTAGGAACACAAGGACTCGTTGTATACCAGTCTTTCTTCTTTAGCGTGCACACGCACAGGAGGTCTGAGTTTACGGTTTTTTGTTTTTTTGTTTTCTTAAATCTTGGCTGAAGTTCATTAAATGAGAACACTTGGCACTACTAGCTGCTCATAACTGGTTTGAATCACTCTTAGAAGCTTTCCAGTCACAGAAAGTTTGTGTATCAACCATAGAGACATAGAAAAATTATTTCTTAAGCCTTTCAGAATGAAATGCCCAGCATTACATGGATTGTGTATTTCTCTCTAGAATGATTGTCTGTAACCAGGTGATGAAGTATATTTTGGATAAGATAGATAAAGAAGAAAAACAGGCAGCAAAAAAACGGAAGCGTGAAGAGAGCGTGGAACAGAAACGTAGCAAGCAGAATGCCACCAAGCTCTCCGCGCTGCTCTTCAAACACAAAGAACAACTCAAAGCTGAAATACTAAAAAAGAGAGCGCTCCTGGACAAAGACCTACAGATTGAAGTGCAGGTAAGAAGGTATTTCCTTCTGTGTCCAACGTTTAGCATTTAACTTTATTCTTTTTTTTTTTTTCCCTGTGCAACTTTGGTTAAGTTTTAAATGTCAGCTTGTTTCTAGAGCTTACATTTTTGTACAGAGACTAAAAATGGTGGGACACGTGTCTTTTGAAAAAGGACAGAGGTTTTATATCTGAAGGTGTATTGTAATCTCTAACGTAGCCACTCTTAGAGGTCAGTCTTTTTAAAGGAAAACATTTTGAGAACCCTCTTGAGGATAGCCTTTATGCTCTATGACATAATCTCTCCAGTAGTTACCAGGAGCCAAGTTTCATGAGAAAGGCAGACCAAGAACTGCAAAACAGTGTTGGAAAAATGGAAAATAAAGAGTTGCCCATTAAATAAGACACCTTCCTCCTTGACTTGTAACTGATCCTGTAGGCATTGCTAATCCTCTGCTTGCTTGGGGAATTTATTGAAAAATGAAAGAAGACATCTATTCACACATATTTGAACAGCTTCTTAAAAGAGAAGTAGGCTACTGAAAGCATCCCTAGAAGTACCTTGTATATTTTAAGAAGATGAGAAGTATTTTTAAAAATCAATCAGCCCAACAACCAACATTACACAACTCTGAGACATGAGAGATCTTCCCACTAAAGTCAGAAGCCAGATGACAGTGCCAAAACCCAGCATTATTATTTATCACCTCTGAAAATTTCTAGTTAGTGTGTTAAGTCAAGAAAAGAAAACAAGGGGTGCCTGGGTGGCTCAGTCGTTAAGCGTCTGCCTTCGGCTCAGGTCGCGATCCCAGGGTTCTGGGATCGAGCCCCGCATCGGGCTCCCTGCTCCGCGGGAGGCCTGCTTCTCCCTCTCCCGCTCCCCCTGCTTGTGTTCCCTCTCTCACTATCTCTCTCTCTCTCTGTCAAATAAATAAAATCTTTAAAAACAAACAAAAAAAGAAAACAAGGGGGATAAAATTCTTATTGTATATGATACGATTATTATATCAAAACCCAAAAAGAAAAATTTTATTTATGAAAGATTTCAGTGAGGTGGTCACACACTAGATACATCTTGAGACTACAAGCATTGCGAAAGTGTCATAAACAAAAGAGCCAATTCACAGTAGCAGATATTCCCTCTCACCGTATCTTAAGATCCATTTCAGATCAAAAATTCTAATGTGAAAAAGGAAACCACAAAAATAATAGAAGAAAACAAAATTGTCATTTTTGTAATCTCGGGGTGTGGAAAACCACCCCTGCGCATTACAAATTTCAGATGCCATAAAGGAAAAAGATTTGCTGACAGAAGAAAAAATTTTATATAGGAAAAAAGAAAATACCATAAACAATATTGAAAAATGGGTAACAAACAGGAGAAAAATTTTGTGACATTGATGACAGAATTAGTAGTCCTATAATTTAAAGAGCTCTTAGGTCAGTAAGAAAAAGATGAGTATTGGTTAACTAGATAAGGGAAATCTTATCACAATATATACATGTATCAAGTTACTACAATGTATACTTTAAATATTTTGCAGTTTTGTCAGTGATACCTCAATAAAGCTGAAATTAAAAAAAGAAAAAAGAACACTCTAGTACAAGAATGTGTAAGACATACAAATAAGCAATTTTCAAATTTAAAAATGCCAAATACCAGTAAACATATAAAAAGATAGTCAACCTAGGGACACATGGGTGGCTCAGTTGCTTAAGTGTCTGCCTTCAGCTTAGATCGTGATACCAGAGGATCGAGCCCCATGTTGGGTTCCCCGCTCAGCGGGAGGCCTGCTTCTCTCTCTCCCCCTGCTTGTGCTCTCTTTCTGTCAAATAAATAAAATCTTTAAAAAAGGATAGTCAACCTAAATACTAAGGAGTGAAATGAAAATACTGTTTTTCTAGAGAAAATATCATGTATTTCTAGAGAACATTACACTATATATCAAAAGACTCTAAAATGTGGATATTCTGATATTCCATAATTTCAGTTCTAGAAACTCATGTAAGAAACAGGCAAGATATATGAGCAAGGACATAATGAATGTTAATAATCATAACAAAAATTTGGAATCAACCTGAAATCCACAGAGAAGAGATTGGTAATCAGTAGTTCTCAAAAGAAACACTTTGGGCCCTTTCCACAGGCCAGATTTTTACACAGTGTAGGAAGCATAGCATTGAGTACTCAGTGCGAGTATCATCACCTTCAACCCAAAAAATGACCTTGTCCCCTCCACCTACATTCTCACATACTCAAGGTACCAGCACCACCCTGAGCTGAGAACCACTGGATAAAATACATGTGAGAGTGTCCACTCAGTGGACTACCATTTTAACAAAATGGTGTGGGTAGGATTGGTCCTTTTTGTTTTTAATTCTTTGGGGAAATTCTCAATGATAAATGCTTGAATGAAAAATTCAGGTTGCAGAATAGTAAATCTAATGTGACTTAGCCATTCAGTTCACTCAGCAGGTATTTAACATCTAACGTGTGTCATTTGCCATTCCCACCGCATATTCTGCACAGAGTGGGGAGATATTTAATGGTTTGGATTCTTTACATGTAAATAAGTAAATTGGACATGTACATTCAGATGTCTTTCTAAAGTAATTACCTTGGCCAACAAATAAAAATAATCTGTAAGTCAGTGTGCCTCCAAGATTACCATTTTTTAAAAATTTTAGAATATATCTTGTGTATATTATTTTTAATAGATGTATCCGTGTATAAACATAATTTATACAGAAATGGAATCGCACTGGAGACAAACATACTGAACATTTTTCTGCATTCATTATACTGTGTGGCCATTTAAAAATACTTCTGCTATAAACATCTTACAGTGCGGTCTTCTTGGCAGTATATTACATAATCTAATAAGGAAGGAAATTTATTATACTCTAAGAAAGAAGACTCAGCATTATTATTATTATTTTTTAAGATTTTATTTATTTATTTGACAGGGAGAGAGACAGCGAGAGAGGGAACACAAGCAGGGGGAGTGGGAGAGGGAGAAGCAGGCTCCTGGCCGAGCAGGGAGCCCGATGCGGGGCTCAATCCCAGGACCCTGGGACCATGACCGGAGCCTGAGCCTAAGGCAGGCGCTTAACGACTGAGCCACCCAGGTGCCCCAAGACTTTTTTTATTTTTTTTAAGATTTTATTTATTTATCTGACAGAGAGAGATAGCAAGAGCAGGAACACAAGCAGGGAGTGGGAGAGGGAGAAGCAGGCTCCTGGCCGAGCAGGGAGCCCGATGCGCGGGACTCGATCCCAGGACCCTGGGACCACGACCTGAGCCGAAGGCAGACGCTTAACGACCGAGCCACCCAGGTGCCCCAGACGTTCAGCATTATTTTAACTAGTAGAATTTATGGCTAAGATAATTTGCTTTGAAGGGCAATATTCAAATGTATATATACTAGCATATTTTTAAAATAATTTTTTTTTGCAAGTGTAGTGGATTTCTTTAAGTTTACAAAATACATGCTTATAGAAAATTAAAACGTTATAGAAATACATAAAGCCAATCATGAAAGTTCTCCCACAATTTTACTCCCTCACAAAGCCACGGTAACAATGTGGTATTACTATTCCATTATTTTTTATAGCATTAACAAGTTATTCTACAAAAAAATGCTTCCACAACTTTAATTATAATTTTATTTTTTATATTCAAGATAAGTGATTGGTCCTTTATGTTCTTGTATGATTTCTGCTTGTCTCTTTTTTGTTAAATAGGCTATTTTTTGGAGCAGTTTTAAATCGACAAAAAAATTATGCATAAAGAGTTCTTGTAGACTGTCCCCCCACACACACTCACACACCACAAATTCCTCTGTTACCATCTTGCATTAGTGTGGCCATGTTTTACAGCTGATAAGCCAATATTGATACATTATTATTAACTAAAGCCCATGGTTTACATTGTTTCGCTCTTTGTGTTACGCAGTTCTAGGAGTTTGACAAATGCATCATGTCATATATCCGTGTTACATACAGAATACAGAATCCTGTCATTACAGTATCGTACAGAATGATTCTGCTGACCGAAAGATGTGCTGTGTTCCACCTTTTCCTCTCTCCTCCATCCCCCTTTGCTTCTCTTATTGATAAAATAATTTTATTATTTAGTAGAAATTAAACCTTCATTTAGCTCTTTGAACACCTCAAACATAATATTACAAAAGTTTTTGTCAAATTGTTCTATAAAATTAATTTCAGTTGGCATGAATTCAGATTCAGTTATTTTTTCTTTTTTTAAGAGAGAGTGTAAGCGGTGTGGGAGTGGGGTGCAGAGGAGAAGGAGAGAGAGAGAGAATCTTAAGCAAGTTTCACCCCTAGCACGGAGCTCGATGTGGGGCTCCATCTCACAACGCTAGAACATGACCTGAGCCAAAATCAAGAGTCACACGCTTAACTGATTGAGCCACCCAGGCACCCCAGATTTAGTTATTGATTTTGTTGGTTGTTTTTTTTCATATCACATGTTTCATTTGGCTTGCATTTGGCTTCTTTTTTTTTTAAAGATCTTATTTATTTGTCAGCACAAGCAGAGGAAGCGGCAGGCAGAGGGAGAAGCAGGCTCCCCGCTAAGCAGGAAGCCCACGGTGGGACTCAGTCCCAAGACCCTGGGATCATGACCTGAGCTGAAGGCAGACGCTTAACCAACTTAGCCACCCAGGCGTCCCAACATTTGTCATTTAAGTGAGAGGAGTTTTGTTTTTGTTTCCTCTCTGAAGGCCCAGTTATAGACCAGCCAACCCTTCCATCAAGCAGGGAGCCTGTTCTTATGGCCCAGTCCCACGAAGCATGCTGAGGTCCCTTCTCCCTGCAGAAACTGGTTGTGGTGGGCTACCACCTCCTAGTTCTGAGTCTGGAATCCCGCAGGCCTGCAGTGTCAGCCCTGTGTACAGTTTTGTGTTTCCATTTCATAGAGACATTTATATCTTATTCAAGCATGGCTCTAGCTTTTCAACTTTTTCTGTTTTTGTTTTTTTTTAAGATTTTATTTATTTATTTGACAGAGAGATCACAAGTAGGCAGACAGACAGGCAGGCAGGCAGGCGGAGGGAGAGGGAGAAGCAGGCTCTTTGCTGAGCATGGAGCCCGATGCCGGGCTCCATCCCAGGACCCTGGGATCATGACCTGAGCCAAAGGCAGACGCTTAACTGACTGAGCCACCCAGGCGCGCCTTCTCTGTTTTATATTTTACTACCATTGGTATGTTCTTGAAGTGGGGGATCAACATGTGTAACCACTATAACATCTTTTTTTGTTTTAAGTGACTTCTGTGTCCAATGTGGGGCTCGAACTCATGACCCTGAGATCGAGAGTCGCATGCTCTACCAACTGAGCCAGCCAGGAACCCCACCCCACTATATCCATCTTGATTTTTCTAAAATCTGTTCCTTATGTTACAAACACATCATATTAACTAGGAAAATGGCACCCAAGATTTACTTTCTTCCCTTGGAAGAAGTTTAGACTTTCTTTTTAAATAGAGAAGGATTGCTGAATTGTTGTACAACTTACCTTCTCACTTACAAGACTATCTAGATGCTAGATAGAAAAAATAGACTCATTAAACCAGGACCATTCAGGTTTATTTGTTAGAATTTTTGTGATGTTTACGGGGTGCCTGACTGGCTGAGTTGTTGGAATATGCGACTCTTGATCTCACAAGTTCAAGTTCCCACACTGGATGTAGAGGTTACTTAAATTTTTTGTGTGTGTGACCAAAGGCTTGGTCATAGCAGTGATTTATTTACACCACGTTTGTACATGGATGCCAATGACAATGGCTTTTTTCCTCTAGGGAAATAATCATCATTTCAAAGAATAAGTTGTGGTACTAGGTAACAGAGGTGTGTCTGTAAAGTATTTCACATGAAGAGAAGGAAGGATTTTAATTTATGTCAAAATGTGTATTGATAAAATAGCTTTCCCTGCATTCTTAATTTCTGGACATAGGAGCATAATAAATAAGGCAGGTCTGTCTCTCATTCAGCTTTTGGCTGGTCAGACCCCATCTTGAGTATCATGTTCAGTGCATGCTGGGTCTCACTGTAAGGACACAGACGGAGAGCAGCCAGAAGGAAGCAGGCGGTGGGTGAGGACACTTGAAACCCCATTCCGAGCAGCAGCTGAGATAACTAGGATACAACATGGGCAAGCCAGGAGGGGACATTGTTTTCAGAAACTTGGTCATCTTTCTGTCAGATCTTCTTTGAGGATAGCTAGCAGCTTTCTGGCTGCTATATAATCTTCACTTTATCTTGCTCGTTGATTTGGTTGGGTTTAAAATAGTTAGGACACTCCAGTTACTCCCCTCCCTCACACGGGGCTGAGCTGTGGAGCTGCTCCGACAAGGGAGGTAAGGTAAGAAGGAAGGTCATGTAAAGTCCTCTGGCCAAGTCATGCATTTACGTTAAGTGGAATGACAGTCTTGTATTGTCTTTAATTGACAACAGGAAGAGCTCAAGAGAGACTTGAAAATTAAGAAAGAAAAAGACATGGTGCAGGCCACCACAGTGGCGGCCACCTCGCCTCCAGCCCCGCCTGCGCCTCCAGCCCCGCCGCCGTCACCCCCGCCTCCGCCTCCCCCGCAGCACACAGGCCCCCTGGCCACGGCCACGGCCACGGCCACGGCCACGGCCACGCTGCCTGCGGCTTCCCAGAAGAGGAAGCGAGAAGAAGAAAGAGACTCAAGCTCCAAGTCCAAGAAGAAGAAAATGATCTCTACTACCTCAAAGGAAACTAAGAAGGACACAAAGCTTTACTGTATCTGTAAAACGCCTTACGATGAATCTAAGTGAGTAGATCTTTTTGGGCTCTAGTTTATTTTCTTAAAAGTTTAGCTGTTAAATTTCCAGTTGTGAAGAAAATGAGTGTATTGGTAGCAATGTCAATGAAAGTAGTTGAAAGTAAGGGTAATGAGGTTTCATCTGTGGTCTAGTAGCTGATGTTCTTAAACTCGACATTAGAGAAGTAAAAATTTTGTATTTTACGTGTTCATGATTCATGTTTGTTCTTCATCATATCCTTTTCTGTCAAAAACAAGCTTTCTGTTGCTCTTTTGCTTTCTCTTCTTCTCTCTGGATTGAATCCAAATCAATCAGTAATGCTGTCTGGAGAAGGAGGTATATTATTACCGCAGCCCTTACCGAAAGCCGAGAGCATCCTTTCTGGAATCTGTTCCCAACGTTATGATTACATCAAATCTTAGGCACTATCTGACTATGAATGGTGGACAGTGTTTCAAGTTTGAGTGGTTTTATTGTTTAATTTTAAGCAATTCTGTTTTTTGTATTGGAATACTGAAAATTAATATTATTTTTGTCAAAGTTCCCACTTTTCTTTTTGGGGACAAAAGCCAGAGTGCTCTTTTCACTCAGTCCTCAGGAATGACACTCAAAAATGTGATAATAAAGCATGGCAGCTGGAAGATGTTTTTGACTGTTGTGACTTGTATTTGGTGATATATACAAGATTTTAGAAACACTAGTCCATTAATGCAGTTTCATTTTTTTTTTTATCATTATCGTTGAACGAAGTATTTAGCTTTCATTTTGAGCATTTAAATATAGGCCAGCTTTTTAAAGCCAAGATTAACTACAGTGTTTTTTTGCAGTACCAGAATGTTTGATTGTGCCAAAAATATATGATTATTTAGAGTTAGCCATGCTTAATATCTACCTTCAGTGGATGCCTAATCAATTTATAAAATAAAATTGTGATCTCTTCAGTGATGTTTTTTTAAGTTGTAACATTGAAGCTGTTTTGGCGGTGCTATTTAAAATTATGACCAGGTGCTAGATCAACACTTTCTGTTGCTAGATTTAGCTGTGTGTTGAATTAAACACCTCAGTTTTGGCTAATTTTCCCTTTTCATTGTCTTTATTGGAAATGATAGATAATGTGGAAAGTGGGGCCCTGCTAACTGATTTTGCCCTTAGTCTAATACAAGCGTGCCTCCCTTTAAGCACAAGAATACTCGGTGATTTACAGAACAAAACAGAACATGATTTACTTACTTTACAAAAATATCTGCATATGGACTTTATTTAAATAATTAGGCTTCTTCGGCTTATTTAAAATATTCAGATCACAGAAATTCATTTCACACACATTTTTGTCATACTTAAGTTGCATAAAATGAGGCACGCATGAACATGTGCTCATTCTTCTGCGATCACCTCATTATCTTGTGGGTATTTCATATTTTTCAGTTTGTTGTTATTAAAACTTCAGTGTACCAGGTTCATTCACTCCCTGTTCTAGTTGGGATGAGTAAGTGTTTTTTAGGAGTATTTTGTGATCTCTTGTACCCTACTAGGCTGGTTTGGGAACCTAGTGAGAGTGACTAAAACTTGAAATTCACGTCCTGAGCTTACTTCCAGAACACATAGCCCGCCATCTGGGTGAAGTCAACATGCAGAAACACCTTGAAGGCCCAGCCCCCACATGTGGCAGTGAAAATCATGCAGGAGTCTTAATTCAAAAGAAAAAAATTAACGTGAATAGGATGAACTACACAATCATGTATTATTCCTTTACATTCATATGGCAGGTTAGTTTGAGGACTACTTCCATTTCTCCAGGTTACTATGCCAAGAAATACTTTGGTAGAATCCTATCAGCAAGGTCAGTCGGATCCCTTGTGATTCACGCTAATTCCTGCTATGATTTTTACATGGCATTCCTATATAGCTCCTGTCAGCACTTTTAGGTACACTCTGTGTTTGTCGTAGAGATGCTTTTCATTCATTCTGTCATTTGGGATCTTACATTACAAAAGCCTAGAGGGTTGACTGAGTGTGATTGCCCTCCGTTACACACTCATACAGCCCCAGCTCACCAGTTACCGTGGAACCTCTTGAGGTTTTGGCTACCTATTATTATATCACACTCCATACTGTATATACCCCTGGTTTAAGTTGAAGCCGTTCCTTACCAGGTAATTAACCTGGTCACTCTCCACGTTGTCACATACATTACATTGAAAAACTGGCCCATGTCATAATCTGTTACAATTGGATTAAATTCCCATGTTAATTTAGAAAACTTAGTAGAAATTGAATTACCCCATGTATCTTTCTTAGATTTCTTCTTCATATCATATTTTGACCATTTATCTTCTACACCTGGCTGACCTGCATGTTCCTTGTAGTGTAACTTCTCCTTGGTGTTTGCGCTTTGCTTTGTTTTCAAATTTAAACTGTGAGATACATTTTCAAACCTATCTAAGAAATAGCCCTGAATTTGTGGCATAGGTTTGACAGATGTAAGTCATTGATTCTTTGGCTTTGGTTTTGTGCCTGTTACAGTTTTACACACATTCATTAAGAGGGAGACATTACCATCAGTGTGTTGTTTATTTTTTCAAATTCCAGTATGTTTTTAAAGACCCATATTTCACTAAACAGTGTATTTGTTGAAATTGATGTGAGTGATTTTATGTTTCTACACTTGATACAGTGTCAGATGCTGTAGTTTGCCAGGGATAGAACGGTCGGATGCAGGATGTTTAGCTGACTCATTGCAGAAAGTAATCCTGTAAGAAAGTGAATCAGGACAGGGAAGACAGATTTAAGTATCATGCAGCTCAAAATGACAATTACATTGTCATTTTCATTGTGAATACTTTTAGGTTCTATATTGGCTGTGATCTTTGTACTAACTGGTATCATGGAGAATGTGTTGGCATCACAGAAAAGGAGGCTAAGAAAATGGATGTGTACATCTGTAATGATTGTAAACGGGCACAAGAGGGCAGCAGTGAGGAATTGTACTGTATCTGCAGAACACCTTATGATGAGTCACAGTGAGTTCTGATAAGAGCATCATATTTAATAATTTAGGAAGCCAAATTGCTCTGACTGGTTACTTATTTATTTTAAAATAAAAAGCAAGATCTTTTTCTGCATATATTATACACTTACATTACAAATTCCTTTCCAGTTTTTTTTCCTCTTTTTTCCCCTCTTTACCTCCCCTTCAAAATTTATGTTGCTTCATAGTGAATGTTTGAGATGCATTGGGGAAAAAATATGGTTTAATGGTAGACTTGATTCTTCAATATGTAACATAGAAATTAATGAGATTAAAATAGCCTGACTTGTTTGGACTTTATCAGTGTTTGAAATGGTGCTTTATTGTAGGTTAGAAAAAAACACTAATTTGGGTATAAGTTCTGAGACTGTTATTAGCTTATAGGATTTTGAACTCCTGGTTGGGTGGCCAATACCAGCTTCCCATTTGATACAGTACTGGTTGAAAGATTTTTGGTTTATTTTGTTTTGAGCTTTAAAGTCAATTAAATATTTTGCATAATATTCTCCAATATTACAAAGTGTTCTTGATAAACTTTTAATGCTTGTTCTTAACATCAGAAACACTAAATTAACACAGTTGAATGTTGATCTGCGAAAGTATTAAAACAGTTGTAATACCAAAACTATTTTATACCCAGAGTTAGAATCTTTGCAGGTGCATGTTTTAGTATTTTTAAAAGTAAATTATAAATAATGTGATCCCATCTGTTTTGAACTCACATTTCCGTTTCGGATCTTGCAGATTTTATATTGGCTGTGATCGGTGTCAGAATTGGTACCATGGGCGCTGCGTTGGCATCTTGCAAAGTGAGGCAGAGCTCATTGACGAGTATGTCTGTCCACAGTGCCAGTCGACAGAGGATGCCATGACAGTGCTCACGCCGCTAACGGAGAAAGATTATGAGGGCTTAAAAAGGGTGCTTCGTTCTTTACAGGTGAGAAACCGCTCTGTGTGCAGCGTTTGAAGAGGAAGTCAACCAGCGTGACTTTGGAGAAAACGTTTGTAGGGTTTGAACCTTCCAGTCTCAGAGTCTGTGATTATTTCCTGACTCCCAGCTAGTCTAGTGAAGTCCTCCAGACTTCAGTCTTTCACATGCCGAGATCATGAGGTTAACCATATCCATACATGAGCGTAGTTGTTGTTTATGTAACACTCCGTCTTTAAATGACTCACTTTTTTAACCTAGATTTCATTTATAAAGAAAAGCTTACCTCACCACTATAGATTGAAAAACGGTTTGATTAAATTCTAGTGAGGGGGTGCCCGGCTGGCTCAGTCAGAAGAGCATGCGACTCTTGATCGTGCGGTTGTGAGTCTGAGCCCGCATTGGGTGTAGAGGTTACTTAAAAATAAAATCTTTGAAGGAAAATAAAAACTTTTTAAAAGACCTAAAAAGAGAACAGTGGTCTCAATATATGGGTGTCGTTATTTAATAGCATGTCCCTGCCCCCTCGTTAGCAGTGGGAACCATCCCACACTTTGAACCTGTTCCAGTCCAGCTGTATAGGTAGCAGGTTGTCACGTAGGGATGAGAGGACAAGTTTCTGACTTCTAGGCTAGTGCCGCCCCCCACCCCCCAAGCCGAGGTCCTCAGACCACCCTTCGAGAACCCTTAGCACAGATTATGCTCACCTGAAATGATTTATGACTAGAGCAAAACTCCTCTAAGTATAAAATAATTGCATCTCTCAGGTTTAAAACTGACTTTTGGAGTTTAAGGGTTGATGGATACAATAACTCAGTTGGGAAACTTAAATGAAATTAGCATTTCCACCTGACAATAATGTTGTTTTCTGCCCCCATTATAGGCCCATAAGATGGCCTGGCCTTTCCTTGAACCAGTGGATCCTAATGATGCACCAGATTATTACGGTGTTATTAAGGAACCTATGGGTAGGTACTTGAGTTGAATATGGGGTGTTTTCAGATGTCTCAGCAGATATTTGTCATCCATGAAACTGATACATTGTGAGGATATGTTGAGCAGGGCTGGTGGAAGAATAAATTACTGTGGTAACTTGTGGGATAAATAGGGAGTGTGTATTAAAATGTAAATCTGCATTCTCTTGGACCCAGCGATTTCATTTCTTAGGATTTACGTGTGCACAAGTATGTTGTTCGTCGCAGCACTGTTTATAAGTCCAGAAAAACCAGAAGTGAAATCAGTGGCCATCAGTAAAGGAATAGCTGAATCAAATGATAATGTAAGCAGAGTATTCTGCAGCTATGTAAAAGATGGAAGTCAGTGCACGGGTCAGGATCTGTCTGAGCCTCTCCTCACTCCCTGCCACCTTTTCCTCATCTTTTCCTGGAGGAAGGCAAATTTGATGGGCCTACAGTAGAGATCCAAGAGAATATGCCCTCATTTCCCAGAACAGAAAAAATGGTAATAAGTAACAGCCACAGGTGATTGTATTACGATGAACAGTTTCGGGTGATTATGTTAAAACTTGTTTATCTGTAAATGAAATTATAAAAATTAAAACGTAGATAAAAGCTTCCAAAATTGCCAAAGAAAGGATTAGCTCCAGCTGATGAAAGAAGTATTTCAAAAGCCAGCTAAGCATTTTTTAAATGGGAAGGATTTTATTGTATATTTGAAAGTTGCTAAGAGAGTTACCTGAAAAGTTCTCATCACAAAAAAAAAAAACTTTCTTACTATATGTTGTTGGTAATAGATGTTAATTAAACTTATTGGGTAATCACTTTGTAGTATATGCATATATCAGGTAATTATGTTGTACACCTAAAAGTGATACAATGTTGTATGTCAGTTATACCTCAATTTTAAAAAATGAGAAGGGTTTGTGTTTGACACTACTTCAAAGGGGGAAAAATGTGAAGGGGAAATAAGTTGAGGGCTTAGTTAAAACTATCTGAAAAATAAACAAGTAGCCAGTTACCTCTGTTCTGATGTTGAAAGTAGAAGAAGCTAATCCATGTATGTATTTTTGATTTGTATAATCTCTTTTGAGAAGGTATCTAGGGATATTTATTTAGATAAATAATTCTGCTTTTAAACATAACACAATTCTAGAAAATCTAGGAAATAAAAGAAGTAAGAAAAGATAAAATGCACCTTTATCTTTTCCTCACTGAATCCCATTTTGGTGTGTTCTTGTGTGTGTGTGTTAAAAATGATATCATACGATGATCTGTTTGAGGGGCGCCTGGCTAGCTCAGTCAGGGGAGCACGCGACTTTTTGTTTTTCTTTAAGATTTCATTTATTTATTTGACAGACACACAGCAAGAGAGGGAACACAAGCAAGGGGAGTGGGAGAGGGAGAAGCAGGTTTCCCACAGAGCAGGGAGCCCGATGTGGGGCTCGATCCCAGGACCCTGGGATCATGACCTGAGCCGAAGGCAGACACTTAACGACTGAGCCACCCAGGCGCCCAACATGCGACTCCTGATCTCGGGGTTGTGAGTTTGAGCCCCACGTTGGGTGTAGAGATTACTAAAATAAATTAATAAACTTAAAAATATATATAATCATCTGTTTAACAAACCTGTTCCTGTGTTAACCTTCAATAACGTGACTTTAAGGGCTTTCGGTAGTCTGTGAATTGAATATACCTTAATTTATTTAACCAAAATTCTTTTCTTGAAGAGCTGGATTGTTGGGGCGCCTGGGTGGCTCAGTCGGTTAAACGCCTGCCTTCGGCTCAGGTCATGATCCCAGGGTCCTGGGATCGAGCCCCACATGGGGCTCCCTGCTTGGCGGGGAGCCTGCTTCTCCCTCTCCCACTCGCTCTGCTTGTGTTCCCTCTCTCGCTATGTCTCTATCTGTCAAATAAATAAATAAAATCTTTAAAAAAAAAAAAAAGCTGGATTGTTTTCTGGTCTTTTTTTCCTTCTTCTTTATATACCACCAAGGTGTAAACATCCTCTTATGTAGTAGATACGTACACAAAGATAATACAGATCTCCAAGACATACTGTTGAAAGAAGAATCAAAGTTACAGAAAAATACCTAGGTTTTAAGCAGCAAACAATTCTGTATTTTCTGAGGGCACATAAATATATTTAGAAATGCAGAGAAGAGGTCTACAAAGATATAGACTACATTGAAAATAGTAGTTTCTTTTCAGGGAATGAGGGAGCCAGCAAAATCAGCAGCTTTTATAAATTTTCTTGAACAGAAATAAGAAATAGGGTTATATGAATAGACCATGTTTTATAACATACTTTATAAACTTGTCAGTACATTTTTCATACCACGTGAAAATATGTGGTATGGACCTACATCATTGTTAATCGTATGCCATTAAGATAATTTATTTAATCACCCCCACTTAATGGGTTTTTCACTTGTGTGCAGTTTTTGCTGCTATAAAACAGTTCTGTGAACATCTTTGTTTATGCATCTGCCTGCACTTGTTTGTTTTCTGCAGAGAAATTCCTAGAATTAGAATTTCTAGATCAAAGGATATATATACTTTTTAGGCTTTTGATAAATATTTTCAAATTGCACTTCTGCAAATTGAACCAGTTTCCAATGATAGTGTATATACGTATCCTTCCCTCTCGACTCTTGAAAACACTGAGTATTATACTTTTGAGGGGAAATAGTTTCTTTGAAAATATTTATTTCAAAATAATACGTTTGGTGTACAGATGTTACAGAGGTGCAGAGTGTAAAGTATAAAACGTACTGCCACTCATGCTCTGTCTTGGAGGGGTGATCATTGAAAATAGGTTGATGTGTTATTTTTAATTTCTGCTAATTTGGGTAAAGAAAGTGATTCTTTAGCTTTGCATGACTTCACTAACTAGTGATGTGTCCTTATTGTTTGCATTTTATGTGAGTTTCCTATTTATGTATTTTGCCCATTTTTCTCTTGGGATATTCGTATTTTTGTCACTGTTCTTAAGGGCTCTTTATATACCAAGGACCTAGGTGGCTCAGTTGGTTGGGCATTGGACTTCGGATTTCAGCTCAAGTCTTGATCTCAGGGTCATGAGATCAGTGTGGAGCCTACTTCAAAACAAAACAAAGTTTTCTGCTGATTTTTTTTTTGGCATATGATTTTTTTTTGATAGAGAGTGCACGAGCAGGGGGAGGAGCAGAGGGAGAGGGACAAGCAGACTCTGTGCTGAGTGCAGAGCCCAACATGGGGCTCAGTTCCATAACCCTGAAATTATGACCGGAGCTGAAATCAAGAGTTGAACACTTAACCTACTGAGCCACCCAGGTGCCCCAGCATATGATCGTTTTTAATGCTTTTGGTTTTAAATCTATTCATCATTATAAATTCTGCCTCTGGAGTCATACTTTAGTCCTTTGCCCTTCCCCAGATTTATAAATACTCACTTATATGTTCTCCTAGTACTTTTTTTTTTTTTATTAATTCATTTATCTGAGCGAGCACGCACACAAGCAGGAGGGACAGGGAGAGGGAGAGAGCATCTCAAGCAGACTCAACACCAAGCACAGAGCTTGATGCGGGACTCTACTCCACAACCCCGAGATTACAACCTGGGCCAAAACCAAGATTCATACACTTAACGGACTGTGCCACTCAGGTGCCCCCCTAGTATTTTCTTTTTAACGAATATCTGATTAAGTTGGAATCACAAAATGTCCAAGCACTGTTCACATACATTATTAAAATTAACCAGGCAGTAAGTACCCGGAACTTAAATGCAAGAGTGATGTGCTGTGTTAAGTTTTTACTCTTCCCAGTATAGCTTACTGGACCTACTACACACAGCAGATGTGCCCAAGCCTTGCTTGAAATTTCATTGGGCTAGGAGCGTGTTTGCAGATGTTTTTTCCCTTATCTGCATAAACTGGAACTATCAAAGATGTGTGCGTGCGTGTGTTAAAATATATATAACAGGGGTGCCTGGGTGGCTCAGTTGGTTAAGCCTCCAGTTCTTGATTTTGGGTCATGATCTCAGGGTTGTGAGAACGAGCCCCGTGTCAGGCTCCATGCTCAGCGGGTTGCTGCTTCCTCCTCCTTCCTCTCCCTCTGCCCTTCCCCCTGCTCGCGCTCTCTCTCTTTCCCTCTCTCAAATAAATAAATCTTTAAAATATATATATGTAACAACTATTTAATATGCACAGTTCAGTGATTAATTACATTCACAATGTTGTATCTTTTAGTACATTTTATAGTTTTCATTGTCCTTCAATTTTAATCCACCTAGAATTATTTTGGCATTAGTGTGAGGTAGAATTTTTTCTTCAGATATGTAGGCAGTTGCCTCAACCCAATTTATTAATGAATTTGTTCTTCTTCTGCTCATTGGAAATGACATCCTCAACATATATAAATTCCTTATACTGAATACAGTTAGGTCTGTTCCTGTGTTGAGTACAGTTCCATTACTGTCTTTGTCATCCCTGCAGCGCCACACTTGCCATTATCACAGCCTTATAAGATTTGTTTAATGTCTGATAGATTAAGTTCTCTCCTATTTTATTTTTAAATGTTTCTTAGATATTCTTGGGCCCCTTGGGTGGCTCTGACTCTTGTTAACTTAACTCTAGTTAAGCGTCTGACTCTTGCTTTCAGCTCAGGTCATGATCTCAGGGCTGTGAGACTGAGCTTTGCGTCGGGCTCCTTGCTCAGCACGGAGTCTGCTTGAGATTCTCTCTCCTCCTGCCCCTCCCCCAACTTGATCACTCTCTCCCTCTCTCTCTCTCAAATAAATAAATTTAAGAAATCATTTTCTCAAATTCTAAAATAATCATTGAGATTTCATTTAGAATTGTGTTATCTGAGTTTGTCAATCCTAGATGGACTTGAGAGCACCAGCTTTTTCTCTCCCAGGTTTTTATGTAAAATCATATATGGAATTTTCCTTCAAACACAACTTTCTCCTAGGACCTAAGGTTATTTCAGGTAGATTTAGTTCAGTATATTTGAAAGCACTTACCTGTGTACCACCTGAATTATTTTAGTCATTTCTGCATACTACCTGTACTATTAATGTACTAATATTTTTATCCGTATCAGCTAACATTTTTCCCTTTAAGTAGACACTTTATGTCTTTGCCACCTTAAGTGTTACGTCAGTATCACTTGTCACCAATATAAGGTAACAATAAAAATGAATAAAGAAAAAATGATGTTTATTAAAGTCTAATACAGGTATCACAGATATAACAAAACCACAAAGATTTTTTGTTTGTAATTTTGGATTCCCTCTTTGTACATGTAATATATATACATAATTGTTTGCATGTAAAAATGTACTTAGATGTGTATTGATGGTGTTGGTGAAGCTGCTTTTATTTCAACCCAGCTGAATAAAGGGCTCTTCTCTGTAGTTAACTGAAAGTAAAAGTACCTTCGTAACAGTAGCCAAGATTTGTATTTTAGCCTCCCCCAGTCAAAAACAAACTTGGAGAAGTGCTCCTATTTTCTTCATGAATTACTAGTTTCCAGGACTGTTTGGGCAGGAAATATATATTCTTGTGAGTCAGAACTGTGGGCAATATTCACATTGGATCTGCCTTAAAGCTTTGAAAATGTTTTACATTTTGTGTTTTTAAGATCTTGCCACCATGGAAGAAAGAGTACAAAGACGATATTATGAAAAGCTGACAGAATTTGTGGCAGATATGACCAAAATTTTTGATAACTGTCGTTACTACAATCCGAGTGACTCGCCTTTTTACCAGTGTGCAGAAGTTCTTGAGTCCTTCTTTGTACAGAAATTGAAAGGGTTCAAGGCTAGCAGGTGAGCATGCGTGTTCAGCGTTTTAAAGTAATCCAGTTCCTCAAATTCTGTACTGCTTTGTCTAGGGAATCAGCTAGTGCTGTTTATGGTAAATTTGAACCTTGAAATCAAGAATCTTTAAGGAAAAAAAAAAATCAAGACTCTAGCATGGTGACATACCTCCAAGGACCAGAAGACAGACTCAGTAATGAGAAATTGTTGAGTTTGTGATTTGCTCAAAATTAAAGTTATTTTTTAAAATAAAAAAAGCACTTACCAGATGCTTACAGAATGTAAGGTGCTGTCTTAAATGCCGCGGGGCAGGGGCACCTGACTGGCTCAGTCGGTGGAGCATGCAACTCTTGATCTCGGGGTCAGGAGTTTGAGCTCCACATTGGGCATAGAATTTACTTAATAAAATATATATTATATATACATTTTTTTTTTTTTAAGAAATGCCACGGGGCACATATACAAAGGTAGTAGTAAGACCAAGTTCTTGCCCTTATTGAGTTTACAAAAGCATAAAAATGACTATTGTATAGGGTAGAGTAAGGGAAAGACCAGGAAGAGGGATTTAAGTACTTTCTCCTTAATTTATGTTTGCTGTATCTTTGAGATCATAAAATGTTTTATTTCTCTGGATATTTTTCTGTGGGCAAAACTAGACTTTAAGTCCACAGACCTTTCCCATGAACCTCCAGTAACGTAGAAGCATTGAGCAACTTGGCCTGATAATTCAGATGTAGCGCCTTCTGCCTTTTGTGTCTGAACCTCAGTCCCCGCTTCTCAAGCCCATGACTTTCTTCCTTCAATAAAAACCTGTTCTCCTTTCCTGTGATAACTGCCACCACTCTCTAGCCCTGAGATTCACTACTCACCATCCCCCATCCACCAACCTGCATGCTTGATCCTCCCTAGATATGCAGATTGGGTAGATCTTGGCTGGTTTGGGACCTGGGCATCTCCGTTATCTAGTGAACTCTGCATACCAAAGTGTAAGAATCAGTGCTCGGCTTAGTTATTTTCCTCTGAGGACAGTCCATAGGGTGTTGTCTCTCTCCTTGTTCTGCAGCAAGGTAGATCAAGAACTGTGTTTTAGAATGACTTTACATAAACTAAAGGTAAGGAACAAGACCAGGAGTCAAAAAGTGTAGGCAAGGAAGAAAGGAAACCAGATAGGTAGGCAGGCTCTAGACCAAGACCAAAGAGATTTTCAAAATCTCTACAACTTTCCGATTTGTATCATCTCCTGTCTGTTAACCCATTAGCTGTAAAACCTAAAGTGGAAGAGGATTTACTCAATATGGTAAAGCCCCTAGTAAAATAATAATAAAGGAATAAACTCAGAATATGAAAAGAATATGGTGAAAGTTAGCTGATGAGATTTTAACAGATTCTGAAATACAGAAAGCAGATGAAAGAAGATTAGCTGACACAGCCAGGGACACCATAGCCCAGACTCCTCCTAGAGGGCTTCTCAGCAGAGGTAACAGCTTGCTGACCAGTAGAACCACTGAGGGCCTCCCAACACGGAGATTCCAAAATATAATAGAAGGCAAGAGAAGGGTTAACTGAAGATCTGTAAATTCCTAACCTGGCTGTAGACCTATGTAGAAAGCCCAAAGAACTAGAAAAACACAAGGTTCTTCCCTGAAGAAATGGAATAAACTGTCTGCAGAGAGCTCAAGTAGACCAAAGAGAACTGGACCCAGAGTAAAGACCCCTGACCTCTGAGGATTGGTTTGGTCCACAGCCCTGTCACCCTAAAGTTGTGGCTCTCGATGGGGATAATTTGCCCACACCCACACCCCACATGGGATATTTAGCAGTGCCTGCAGACATTTTTGTTTGTCATACTGAGAGGTGGGAAAGAGTGCTGGCATCTAATAGGTAGAGGTCAGAGATGGTACTAAACATCCTCAATGCACAAGACAGCCCCCCACAACAAAGAATTATCCAACCCCAAAATGTCAATAGTGTTGAGATGGAGGAACCCTGATCTGAGGCAACATCTGCCAGTCAGGCCTACACACATACATAGGGTTCTGCAAGCACCTGTCTGGTCCTTTAACTTACTCTTCTTAAGAGTGAACAGACAGCCAGGGATGGCCAGATATGTAAGGAAAGCTTGCAGTGTAAAAGAGAAAGGTCAAGGTATAGCAGAAGAATAGATTCCAGGGAAAACAAAAGAGAACTTGAAAAAAAAAAAAAAAAAAAAAAGCAAGCCTCTAAATCATGTCCTAAGAGAGATTTTAGAAGATAATTGAATCTAGGGGCGCCTGGCTGGCTCGGTTGGTAGAGCTTGCAATTCTTGATCTTGGGGTCGAACCCCACGTTGGGGGTAGAGTTTACTTAAAAAAGGAAGATCTTGAATCTACAAAATGACTAACAAGATATTAGGAATAGGGGCGCCTGGGTGGCTCAGTCGTTAAGCGTCTGCCTTCCATGAGCCCAGGGTCCTGGGATCGAGCCCCACATCGGGCTCCCTGCTCAACGGGAAGCCTGCTTCTCCCTCTTCCATTCCCCCTGCTTGTGTTCCCTCTCTTGCTGTCTCTCTCGCTGTCAAATAAATAAATACAATCTTTTAAAAATAAATAAAAAGATCTTAGGAATAAAGAACAATCAGAAAGAGTGGCTAGAAAAGTAATCTAAAAAACCTAAACTTACTAGAAGCAGTGAAAGTTAAAATCAAGGATTTTCACAATGTGAAGAACAAAAAGACAAGTAGATGAAAAAATACGAAAGGAAAAAATGCACGATAGCATATCCAGTGTTCACTTAATGGAAATTCCAGAAAGGAAGAATAGAGAAATTATCAAAAGACTCATAGGAAAAAAATTCCCTGAGCTGATGAGAAGAGGCACAAGACTTCAAACCCAAGGAAAACAAAATTCATTTATTCAGCAAATGGTTACTGAGACCCTGCTGTGTGTCAGATATTGAGTCCCTTTGGAGCTTACATTCTTGTGGAGTAAGGAGAAAGAGTGGGGTATGGAATGATGAGGATAGTTGATAAACATAGTAAGTCAGCTTGACAAAGGGAAAAAAGTCCGTCCTGCATATAATCACTGTAAAATACCCAGATACCAAGGATAAAAGAAGCTCTTCTCAGAGTTTCTAAAGAAGGTGAAACAACCTGTAAAGTAACAAGAATTAGACTGGTATCAGACTTTTCTCTAACAACATGGAATGCTAGAAGACTTTGAAGGAATAAATCTAAAAGTCTGAAGAAAAATGATTTTCAGCCTACAATTCTGTGTCCAGCCAAACAGTCAAGTGCAGGGGGAGAAAAATACATCTTCAGTCATGGAAGGACTCAGAAAGGGACTTCTTCCCATGTTGCCTTTCTTAGCAAGTTATTTTAAGATGGGCACTAGCAAATTAAAGAAGTAAATCAAGGAAACCAAACATCTTGGATCCAGAAACAAGAGGCTCAAGAAAACAATATGGATTCCTCTGACCCAGGATGACATTTGTACAGCAAGCCAACCCAGCAAGCAGTCCAAACTGGAGCAGGAGAATGGAACACTCCTAAGAGGAAGGTGTCTGGGAGGAGAAATGATTCATACATTAGATAATTAGCGTAAGAATGTAAGAGAGAAAAATGAAAGGCAGTTCAACAAGATTCCATGAAAACCAAAGTTGATTAGGAATGTTAAGAATGCCCTCTTAGCCGAGGAGTAGGTGCGACAAGGAGAAAAATATTTACGTAGTCCTAATAATGTAAACAATACATTGATTTTCAACTTTTAGCATCAGCCTATAGACAAAGCACAGAAAGATTTAATTTAAAATTAGAAGTAAAACTTGGATTCAAGAAGGGAGGCAGGAAAATGGTTATGTGAGCTGCTTAGTTCTCATTTGCCCGAACAGGACTGAAGCGATACAAAGCTGATACAGCGAGAAGTATCAGTATAAGAAGTCTACCTACCCAAGAACTGAAGTTCAAAGTAAATTGTCCTAGGGAGCCTGGACTTCAGGTGGGGTAAAGATTAGGATAGAGGACCACAACTCATTTTAAGTCTCTCCCTGCTTCATTTGCACCTCATGCAGTTCTTCCTCCAATTAAATTTCTAAAATTGCTTTTTTTAAATTGGAAAGGCTTTAGCCTTTGGTGGTAACTGTGAGGTGGAAGCTGGGGGATTTGAATCCCACCCTGCTGCCAGGCTTGCAGGCCGAACCCAGAGTGGGGGTGGTAGCAGCTGCCGATGGAGAGGAGAGCGATGGAGAGGAGAGCGTCTGTGGGCCTGTGACAAAACAAAGGAATTGGCGAAAGGAGAGGAGGAGGCCCAGGGGCTGGGTCTGCACAGTAGAGGGGCTGCTTAGGAGAGCCTGCCACCTAGTTATTTCTTGTAGCTTTTTATTTTATTTTGAGTTTTACATCATTTTCATTAAGAAACATAGCAAATTGAGAAGTTTGCTCAGTTCTATGAAATGAAATGAACTGAGATTTTAGGGAATTTTTGTTGATTTCCAGGGTTAAGGCAGAATGAGACATATATGTAGCCATTCATTGAAATTTGATTGATTTATGGGTTTCCAGTATTTCCTTTGCCATATTTTCCCCATTTTTAATTTATAATCTCCAGCATTGTTTGCACATTATTTTCATTACTGTACTTTGTTATAATTCATCATTTATACCATCCATGTTCTTTCTTTTCTTACAGATTCTGATATCTTTAGTCTGAATTTTTAACTGGAATCAGAACTGGATGTTGGGGTCACTCTTTCTTTTATTGTACCACGTGATTACCTAATTCAAAATTGCCCCCAAAAGTTCATATTAGTTAATATAATTTTTTAATGTTAAAAATATATGTATAGTAGTAAACAGTTTATTCTAGCAGCCATGTTGAACAATGTATTTAAGAATTGTAAACTCCTGGAATACTGTATTTATATACACTATTGCAATAGACCATACTTTGACTTAGTCCTGGTAACTGTACAGTAATTTGGTTTTACTAACGGAAGTTGTGAATAAAACTGTGAAACTAGAAAGGAGACTTTCTGGGCTTTAATAGAAAAATGTGATTTTTAATACTGCTATTTCTCTTTTTTTAATATAATTTTTTCTTCATATTCCCCCAAATCAATGTAAATAAGCGTGCACACACACGCACACACACACACATCTTTACCACAATGGTAATGCTTCTGTAAATGTTTCTATCTGTCCCTCTGGCTAAAAATGTATAATCTTTATTAGATGAATATATATATATATATACATATATATATTTTAATAATGGCCTTTTCGGTGAACTATCATGTTTCAGTGTACAGTGAAAATTTCTATTTTAGGTTAAAAATTTCTTACTCGTTCTCATATATTTGCTTGCCAAGGGTGAATGAAAGAACATGGCTGCTTCCCCCAGACAAACCGACCTTGGCATCCACATAAAGCATCATTGTTTTAAAAAATGAAGGGTGCTTAATTGTTCCCTTTTTTCTGTATTCTGTAGGTCTCATAACAACAAACTGCAGTCTACAGCTTCTTAAAGTTCAGCGTGTTAACCTAACATAAAACACAGCAAGAATCTGGTTGTCTGAACTATTTTAAATTAAGGAGCCAGATGTTTTTAGTCAGGTTATCCTGACAAGACTTGACCTAAACTTCGTTTTTATTGGTCATAACAGTCCAATTATATTCTTGGCCAATTTTGTCCAACGGACAAGGGAAAAGCAAAGTCAACGACACCATTATCTTGTCAAGATCAAATGGTTTTACTATTGTGGCAGAAGCGGGAAAACTTTGTTTATTGAAAAAAAAAGAAAAAAGAAAGCAAGAAAAAAAAGATAATATGGGGTCAAGTGTAACTCCATGGAAATGCCACGTCTGCTCTTCAGTGAAGAAGCTGGTTTAGAGTCTCACAGAAAACTTTTGACTGTATTTATTTATTGTTGCAAAAAAGACGCTTTTTTATTGCTGCCCTCATTTGTCAGCTAATTATTTTTTCTTATAAAATCCAGCCCCGGTTACATGTAATCCATTCTGTATCTTATCATGATTCCTGTAGGTAAAAGTACAAGACGACCTCTAGATGTCTTTTCTTTCTATGAAAGGAGCTGCTATGTACACATGTGCACACACACATACACACACAACTGGGAATCAACAATGAGTTTATTGTTCATGGTAGATAAAAATTAAGCTTGCATAAAGGTTGGGCTAAGTAGTCCTGGACTACAGACTCTGTTGCCTTGAATATAACAGTACAGTTTGTCATTTACTCTGCACCAGGCTAAACTGAGTAAAATCTATTTGAAGGTATCTTGTTTGTAAACATTTGTCAGATTCTAATTTTTTTCTTTTTGTATTAAAATTCAACTATGGATGTATATGAAACAAAATAAATGGAGATCATTTTTCTCCCACAGATGGTGTCTTTGAATGTGCGCTAATGATTATCTGTAAGCCTTTGAGGGGAAAGGGAGGGCTGCAAGGTAAATAACAGGCTGAAGAATTTAATTGTACCTGGGTTTCCCGAGGACAGTAGTGGCCCTTCATTTTGTAATGCCCAGCCCACTGTCATCACATCAAAGAAGAACCTTCAGGGCTGCTAATCCTGTTGCATCAGTTGATCGTACTAAGGGGTAATGTGGCAAAATACACATTGCCTTCATCTGTACATTATATAATACCAGGCAAATTATCAGTTACAGACAGCTGCTTATATTTTATGAAGGGCATTTTTTAAGTTACTTCATCCATTTTGTATTTTTTGTTGGTTGAGTTGTTTGGGGGTTTTTCCCACATAAGAAAAAGTAGTGTAAGCAGTAGGGGCAAAATGGAAACAGCAGAAGAAGGTGTATTTTGCATGTTTTTCCTTTCGGTGTTCTAACCTTACACGTTGTATTACCTACCGCATTGTAATAATAGCTTCTGTAAGATCTGCCATAGTTGGTTTATGCAGCTTTGCAAAAATTTTACTAGATTTTGCACTAATTCATGTTAGCTTTGTCCTGCCAGTTTCTGGAATTTGTCAAATCATGTTTTTAAAAAGTTTCCTTCTGTTTAATATCACCCTGCTATGCAAAACCTTTCCTGGACCTTAGTTTCTTAAAAGAAAGATGTTGCTCCAGTTCCCAGTTCCTCCTCATCACAGACTCAGGTGTGCAGGTTATTCTGGGTTAGTTTTATCTCATGAAGTCCATTCCTTTCTGTACCTAAAAATGTCACTTACAAACCTATGCTTACAAACTTAAAGAGACTAATTGCTCAATATGAAAACATGGGAACAAATTTTGCTTAAAATACTAACATGGAAATAGTCAAATACAGGTTATTTTGTCCTTTTACTTTTAAAAAAATGTTACCTATTGTATGCACTGTGCTGATGCAAGAATCCTACATTTTAATGAATTATAAAATCATTCTGCATCTCGTCATGTCACAGTATTTCTGTACTATTTATTCATATATAGAGAGAGAGATATAGATATATATGGGCTTAATCATTTAAAACTTGTTGCGGCAAGAACTTTCCTACCTGTAGGCAATAGATTGCTATGTTTTTAACAGATTGTGGCAAATTCTAAACAGCAATTCTTTTTGTACGTAATAGGACATTTCATCCTAGAAAAATAAAGTAATGTTTTTGACATTGGATTTGGTGCAGTTTCTAATGAAACAGTGGTTTGGTTGGTTGATATATTTTCTGTAGCCATTGGCGTTGCCAAATTGTACCAAAAAAGGTAAATTTTATGGGAATCCTCAGCCCAGGAAGAAATTAATTTCCTATGTGTATTTAATAGTATAAAGCCTTTTGCAATTTCTGTCACCGTATAGACATTTTATAGTTTTATCAACTACAGAGCTTTAGTCTTATTTCAAAAGTAATTTTTGAAAAACATTCTTATAACACATAATGAGTTTCAAAGGCTGCTTTTCTATGAGTATTCTTTGACAAGCTCCTGCTAGTCAATAAGATACACATATCACAGCTATTTTGCTCTGAGTAATCCAAGTAGTAGAATGCACATTTGTGATATGCGGTTAGGATTTTTCTATCCAGTCTTTAGACTTGTAGATACATGTACTTCGCATCAGATTTCCTTGACAAAGTATTATCGGTGCTTGTTACGTTTCATCTGCGAAGTTCACAATCCTTGAAAATCTTTCATAAGAAGTGTTTTCATAATATCGGTAAGGCTTTTTTCTCCCATCCAGAGTCTGCAGGATTTGTATTTTAGTTAATGTCCTGCAGTAGGTTAAAAAAAAAAAAATTGTCAACTTTCAGAGATCTTTTCCAAAGTAAAGCAATTGTCTCTTTATATTTCAAATGGCCTGGAGTGTTAGAGACCCTGAGATTTGCTGTTTTTTATAATCTACCTTCCCAGAATCTGTAAATTGAGGTTCTTTCCCTATTTGTATTCATCTGTTGTGCGCTTCTGAGATTAGAGAGCCAGCCTGGTGGTGACCTTTTTAAAACGTGCACGGACAGACGGGCTGAACTAGACAGAGCTGCACAGTTATCCTAGCTCCCACTCTTTGTGATTTGAGGCTGTTCCTTTGGAAGCCTCCAGTTTCTCATCCCGAAAGTGGAGAATGGTGCTATCTCATGGACAGAGCAGTGTCTTGTGAGTGCTTGGGGGGAAAGAGCCAGCTGAGAAGTATTTTTATTTTTTTATTTTTTTTCAAGATTTTTATTCATTTATTTGAGAGAGAATAAGCAGGGGGAAGGACAGAGGGAGAAGCAGGCTTCCCGCTGAGCAGGGAGCCCGATGCGGGGCTCGATCCCAGAACCCTGGGATCATGACCTGAGCCGAAGGCAGACACCTAACGACTGAGCCACCCAGGTGCCCCAGAAGTATTTTTAATAATCTGAAATATTCTGAGGTTACTTCTGGATACTTTGCGTAAGCTACCAAAAAAGACATTTCTTATAAGATCACACCCCCATTTGATCCAATTTAGACCAAATTCAACTAAAGGGAAGCCTTAAATGATAAAATTCTGGACCTGAAATTGGGTGGCAGTTGCTCGGTCAGTTTTTAGGTGTTTACATATACGTGTGTTTTTGATCAACCTTAAAAATGATTGAAGGGATGATGGTCTGGGTGGCTCAGCTGGTTAAGCGTCTGCCTTCGGCCCAGGTCATGATCCCAGGGTCCTGGGATCGAGCTCCATATTGGGCTCCCTGCTCCACGGGAAGCCTGCTTCTCCCTCTACCACTCCCCCTGCTTGTGTTCCCTCTCTCGCTGTCTCTCTGTCAAATAAATAAAATCTTTTAAAAAATGATTGAAGGGAAATATAAACAGTGTCAAGTGATATCTTTAAAAACTTAAAAGTTAGTACCAAATAAAGGTATATATTTTGTATAGACCTAAAAGCAAGACGAGTACTTTTTTTTCTTGAGTTCTAGCAGCTTAATTCAAAGGAGGGATGCTGCTGAGTTCCTCTTGAAGGCAGTGCAGTATTTTACTGATGAGGGACTATTACACCAGCACAAATCCATGTGCTAAGAAAAATCTTTCAGTAGGACAAAAGGATTAGGAACTACAATGAATTGGCTACTTAAAATTTTCCATAAAATTAAAAGATTGTATCCAAGGTACTGACTGAATATTGAAAATGAGATTCTTCTTAACCTTTTTTGCCTAACCCGGGCACCTCCTGTGCACACACCCCTCGCGCACCCCTGTTCTGCCTCTTTTGAGCCTCACCTGTCTCTCCTTTCCACCTGGTCTTGAATGATGGCCATAACTCTGATGGGGCAGCTTCTAAAAAGCTGGCCTGCTTGTGTCTGCCCGTGTGTACACACTCACCGTACAACCTCCAGCTATCTGGCCCATCACAGGATTCTGTCCCTGTGATTCCGCAGCTCCTCAGAAACGGAGTATCGTCAAAGTGGTCTCATCAAACCCTCACCCTCAGGCTTACGGAAAAGCGATTTAACTCTTCCCTTCACGCTCTAACTGGCGACCAACCAATAGTTTATCTGGCCATTTTGCAGTTTTCTTCACCGTGTTATTCAAGATCACCACTTAGTCTTTTCACATTTAAAAATTCAGCTTTGGTTTTTGTGACTGGTGCTATTTATATCTCAGTTAATGTTTATCCTAAAAAAAAAAAAAAGCCAGAAGCTCTTCAATCTCTGCTTACTCTCCTGCCAATAGTTTGCGTTATAATTAATGCAGTTGATTCATTCCCAAGAAGCAATTCTAGCATGATTTTTAGTAAGTTTGGGCAAGACTCGTTTTTGGAAAATTCTCTAAAAATCCCTCAGTAATGCTTTACCACAGAACAGTCAGAAGCTCTCAAATGTTATTTTATCTCTTTGCCCCCTGTCTGGGACAAATAAGGTAAGAGTATCGCCCATCACAATCAGATGTTACGTCTTAATGTTACTGCTACTAGCTTCTTGTGGATGCTCGACTGTCCTGTCCTAAACATCCTCTAGGTGTATTGTGCTCCTGTTCTGTATGGCCGTTGAAGACTACCTAAAGACACATCTTGAGCTCCCTGAGTGCCTCTCCTCTGAGACCAGAATAGGCTGGTTTTTTTCCTCTGTGGTACAGTTCCTGTTCATCTTTCCTTAGGCAGTAATCTTCAACTGTGGATGATCTGTGTCTCTATTCACGTGTTTCAAATTAACTGATACACAGCCTGGTCTTCTAAAAAACTGTTAATGTCTTTGTGGATTCAAGTATAAAATCAATATTAAATTCAGCTAATGATTAAACCTTTTCCAAAGCAACTGAAAACGTGTTTAAAATTCACATACTTGCAAGCTGTCATTGAATATTGGTTCCAGGGTTTTTGGAGTAAGTTTGAGAAAGGTTTTTTCCCAAACCTTTAGGGCTCCGTGAGGCTAAAAAACCAGGTGCATCCAAGATCTGATTTCAAGGCAAGATTTACTACTTTACGAACACAAACACGATACTTGGTCTTAATAGAAAAATGACATCAGATACACCCAGAGTATGTTTAGCAATGAGATAGTTGCCAGTTTGGCACAAAACGTATGTTTTTAGGAGCAGGGAGGCGAAAAATATACTATTTCTTACATTTTGGTACATCAGGAACACTTGTTCGAATAATATTTTGCTCGAATTAAGCCCGTTAGTACTCTTTTAAGTGTAAAACTGTAATACTTGTCTTGAGTTCTGACCCTAGTGTTTGATCTAAATGACATTTCATACAATGTCTTGACTAGTGTACTGTTCTGTACAGAATTTAAAATGTGATGGTTTTAGTATGAAACTTGGTTTGATATGTGATATAACCTATTCAGAGTTGTATATTTAAAATCAAGGAAATTTTGTGTGTGTGTGTGTGTGTGTGTGTGTGTGAACTATTTCTACTGAAGAATGTATTTAAATTAAAATAATTAAAAATAAACCCCATGAAGCATTGATCTGCTAACTGGACAGGTCAATTATCTGAGCTGTGTGAATAACTTTGCCAGGGAGCTCAGAAGCATACCACTGAAGAGGCATTTTGCAAATAAGAAAGTGGCAACTTCGACATTAGAGTTGGAACTACACAGTCAGTTCCAGAAGGAGCTGTGTGCCCTACTCCACAGGAAGACCCCATTTCGTGAAGACAGACCTGTCCTTTCTCCTTGCTGAATGCAACAAGTCTCTTACAATCCAGCAGTGCAAGGGTAGTATATTTCAAACGCACTGGGTGTGAATTGCACTTTGAACTTGCCCATCCCTTTTTCGGTTAAATCTCTTCACATAGCTACTGGGGCTCCTGAGCAGTCCATCTCCTGGTCGGAGCCGTCCCCGCAGGACCTGGAGCAGAGCTGTAGGGAGCTGCCGTCTCTTATGGTAGATGTGGCCCATCACAATATACCTGCTGCCTGAAAAAAAGTAACCAAAATGTAAATTCGTAGTGTCTTTTAAATGCCAAGAAACAGTAAGAAAATGCGAGGCCGGCAAGGAATGCCTAAGCTTGAATCTATTATCTTGCTGCACATGTTAAATCTCAGACATTGCACCGTCAAACAACAGGTGGAAACAGTCTAGTGACCTTGTGAAGATAACCAGATTATCAACCTGTAACCAGCCAACATCACAGAACAAAGGCCCTACTCACAATATATCAGGAGGATTTTCCAGAGCACACCTCTAGAAAGATGTGGGAGCGGGTATTTACCCCCCTCCAAAAAAAGGCCATGCTAAACTTTTTCTAAAAGCCTCTTCTGTGTCCCTCTAGCAACCTTGTTTCGTCGCTCACTCCACTTACCAACAAATATCTGAGGGCCCGCTTTGTGTCAATGCATGCTGTTCCCACCTTTAACCAGAGGCACCGGGAGGCTGATGGAGCGTAAATCGGAGTGGGAGAAATAATACCCGTCGTCTAAATTCTATTCATTTTAGACTACTCCTCCCCCCCAAAAAAACGGTACTGGGGTAACAGACTGGGCTATGGCATCCAAGTTACAAGTGGTGGCATAAAGTCCGTATATAAAGTGGTGAGATCAGTTTCAATACCAGGTTTAAATTCTGGACATGGCTTATTGCAGCTGGAGGAGTCTAGGGCTAATATGTGGACTCGGAAGAAAAACCCGTCCGGAGTGATGTACAGGCGGTTCATCTTGTACAGCCCATCCCGGTCCACCAGCAGAGTCACCAGCCGGATCCCTGTGCCGAGCACGTCCACGTCATGCACGATTCCGTTCACTGCTGCTTTCAAAAAACAAAGAGTTTGGAGAAATGCATAACGCTCATTTCCTCTCTTTCCCCAGTGAGTTTTGCACACATCACGAAATAGTCCACATGGGCCTGGGGACTGCAGGATCAAGTGAGTGGGTTTCTCCAGGGTCTGCCCTAGGGGAGTCCGCGAGCACAGCCCGGCGCTCTGGGCTCGGAAAGGCTCGCCTCGCGGCCTGGGCTCTGCAGCCCGGGCCCGGGAGGAGCTGCGGGGCGGAGCTCACCGAATTCGCTCGCGCAGTAGGACTCGCGCTCGTCCAGGTCCACCCTGCAGACGCGCGCGCAGGGCTCGGCGCCGGGCTCCGCGTCCCTCTGCGGCGGGCTGAGACGCGGCGGAGGCGCGGGCGCGGGCCCGGGGGGCGGTGCGGCGGCGCGCGGCCGGTTGGGGTGGGCGGGGCCGGCGGGAGTCTCGGCGGCGCGCGCGGGGAGCCGCGCGGCCGGGAAGCGCAGGGCCCGAGCGCGTGAGCGCCGCGGGGAGTCCTCCAGCGCGGGCACGCGGCGCGGCGAGGCGCGGTTCTCGGCCTGCGCGAGGCGGGGGCTCGGCGGGCCGGCGGGCGCGCGCGCGGCCTCCCGGAAGCCGGCCCGGTTCTCGGCGGGCGGCGGGGGTTTCCGGCGTCGCGGGTCGGACCAAGCGCGGGGAACGGCCTCGGCCGCGCGCGGCCTCCGCGGGACCTCAGGGACCGACTGCGCCTGGGGCCCCGGCGTCTCCTCCGCACTCGGGCCGCCGCCGGGGTCGGGCTTCCTGTTGTGGGGCGGCGAGGCTGTAGGGAAAAAAAGAGGAGAGGCCGGGGAGGCCGTCAGGGGAGGAGAGCCGGGGAGAGGAGGGGAGAAACCGAGTGGGGAGGGTGGGGGGGGAAGGTTAGAGGCGGGGAGGGGAGACCCTGTGGGGAGGGCAGGGGAGGCCGAGTGGGGAGGAGAGGAGAGGCGGGCGAGGTTGAGGGGGGGGGGGAAGGCGGGCGGAGGGTCGGAGAAGCCGATGGGCTGGCGGGCGAAGAAAGGGCTCTGGGAGGGGAGAGGAGATGGGGACAATGTAAACTTAGCAAGCACCTGCGAGAGGAGCGATGGGGGGGTTGGGGGAGAGGCCGGGAGACCTGGAAGTGAAGGCAAAGGAACGGGAGGGGGAGAGGAAGGCGCCCTTGTGGTAAGGAAGGCGCCCCTGTGCGCCACTCCGCTTCGGGTCCGAGTGGAGCACAGGTTTCCTAGGCCCCAGGGAAAGACTGAGATGAGCGTCTTGCCCTCTAAGAATGAGGCCAACTAAGAAAAATGTTCTCACCACAGGGGAACGTTTCATTTTGTTAAGGAACCTTTTCAAATCTATAGCTTTTAAAACTGCAACAACCTATTTGTTCTAGGACTAAACACAACTGTCAACTGTGGTTAAATAATAAACTCCTTTTGCCGTTTCTTTAATATATATATAAACATCCGCCTTTTTGCTATGTACAATTTGTTGAGAAAGTACCAAGAGCAAACCCCAGGGGGAAAGGTCTCATATTACAGGTTCTCCTAATTGTTTAAGCGCCCCTGACAACAGAGCTATTTGGTTTTCCCATCCGTGTTTACACTGTCATCTTGGTCTCTGTGAGTGGATTTTTATCTGGCTTCTTGGACACCACTTACTAGTAAACTAGAGCTAAGAAAGATTTTTAAAGCATGGCTGGGAGGCCGAGGCCCCTGGTTGAGTATGAAAGCACACACACACCACTTACATTTCCCTCTTCCCTGGTGGAGAAAAATCTCTTAAATGATACGGCATGAAAACAATTTTTTTTTAATTATTAGTGATTTTCCCCAGCTCTGCAGACAGGTTAGTGAGCAAACTTCAGCCAGCTTGGAAGCTGGGCAACTTTCCATGCACAGTTACACAATATCACCTCCCCGTTTGCCTGGGTCCCAGTGCCCTCCAAAGAGGCGCAAGAACCTGTCTTTATTTTTCTTTTTCTGTTGTCTCAACGGCTGGTTTTCCGCATTTCTCTCCTCTTGCATCGAAGAGCTTGGTCTGCCCCCTCGCAGCTCTTTCAACACTTCATTTAAAGTGATTTGTCTTGCCCAATTGACAATCTCCTTTAAAATCAGCTTTCACCCAGCAATAATAGCTGGTTATAGTTCATGTTTTTGCAGAGAGGTTGATTCTGACTCATTATGTCCAACGTTGTCGCATACACAGCTGAATAAAGTTCTGGTAGATATCCAATTCCTGACTGTCAACTGTTGACCTCACAACTGCTTCCCCATTGATATCACCATCTGTTGTCATGGGAAAGATTGTCTGATATTTGGGTTAAATGCCACTGAAGTCATTCAATTTCCATGTGGAAAAATAACCCAAAGTAAATTGCCCCGTGAGGTGCGGAAGCTGTTTTTCCCAGAGATAGTGAATCGAGCAGAAGAACATCCAAATCAAAGCAAAACAAAAACCTCTCCCCGCAGAGAATCCCTTATTTCATTATTTCATTCCCTCCGTAACTTATTTTCGTCTCATGCACGAAAGTGTGTGTGTGTGTGTGTGTGTGTGTGTGTGTGTGTTAAAGACTCAGGTATCCCGCGGGCCATTCGCTGGGGCTTGCAGCGAGAGGGGAGAAACGTCCGATTTGGGCTCCCCTTCGCCCTCAGCCGCGGCGGGCGCACCCAGCGCCCCGGACCGCCCGCGGCACCCGGGCCCCCGCGCAGGGCGGACCCCGCGCTCCTCCCGGCGCCCGCCGCCCGCCGCGTCCTGCGAGCCCGGCCCGCACGGCGCCCGAAAGGCACGCCGCGACCCCTTTTGACACTTTCCCTCCTCTGTGATGGAGCAACTACTTAACATGCAAAGTTTTCTCCAGCCTGCCCGGCTCGCTCGAGATCATTTCAGTAGCTGAACTGGCTTCTTTCCGAAAAGGCTGCCAGGACACACAAAATCTTGGGGACACAGCTGGCTCCTTTCGAACACGAACACGGACCCGAGTCCCCTCTCCTGCACGCTCTGACCCCTTTCTCGTCCCGCCCTTCAGCGCGCCCTCTCCCCCGTCCTCCACCCCCCACCCCAGCCCTGCTCCTCTCCCAGGACTCAGCATTTCACCGATCTTACCTTTTCTCTCCGCCACTGGGGCTTCGGGAGATGATCCAACGATCAAACAGAGGAGCCAGAAAGCTCTAGCTGTCATTTTCGTAGACACGGTTCCCAGGCTCTAAAACTGAGCCTGGGCTTTTGCTCTTTCTCTCCCCCCACCCCTTCTCCACACCCCCACCCCCGTTCATGCTAATGAGGGGCAGCCTTTGGGGAAACGGGAATCACTCACTGAACAGACCATTGGAACAAAACCGAGCTGCAGGGAGTTCTCCCACTTCCTAAGGGGGACAAGCACATGGCCTCTCAAAGTTGTCCCTGCGAATGTCTGTGGGCAGTGACAACATCAAATCCTAAACTTGAAACCCGTGTGGGTTTGCGCACTGGGGAAGGGGGGAGGGGAGGGTGGGGCAAGTGGAGAGAATAAGGATGTTGAGGGGCTGAGGGACAGGGTGGGGGAGAAGGAGTGATAGGAAGTTTTTTCCAGATTAAGTCAACAACAAATAGGCAGATTAGTGCTGAAGACCATTTGGGCTTGTGGAAGGGATTCAAGATGACAGGAAAAATTCATCAGGGAATGTATCAGGGGTTCTGAGAGAAACCAAGCCTAGGTTTGGTTAAACTATTTTACTATGTATGCCATTTTTATATTCTAGAACCAGAAGGAAAAACAGCCTTGAGCAAAATACTCTCTCTTCTCCCTTCTCCTTTCCTGTCTTTCTTTTTTCTTTTATTTTTTCTTTCCTCTCTCTCAATTGAAATTAGTATCTCGTTGGCTAGATTCATCAAGCCCATGCTGAGTGCCTTTTACCCAACCAGGTGCTAGGAGATAAAAATGAGAAAAACACCTCCCCAGCTCTCTCGTGATGGCTCCTCTCCTAGAGAAAGGTAGATCTTTTGTTGTTTCTCTCTCTCTCTCTCTCCCTCTCTCTTTCTTTCTAAGAAAAATAAACTCATTCGCTGCTTAGGTCTGAATTCTTGAAACGACTCTGTATATGAGTCCTGAGCTAAGGACCCTCTTCCTCAGATTGATCAGAAATAGCATTCACCAAGGGTGGGAGTGTGGGGTGTGGATAAGCTCACGGTAGTAAACCCACAGCCTTACCAATGTGTGTCTCATTTCAACAGCTTCAAACCCAAAAGGAAGGGGAAATGCACTGAGGTGAAGGCATTTTATCTGAAGCATATGAGCCAACAAGTGCGATGCAGCTGCTGAAAGAAATAACAAACTTTTGCTGCATCAATATCTTCTGTCTCAAAAATAATAATGCTAGTGAACTGACCAGATTCAGGGGGGATCATGTTTTCAAGAAAGACACTGGAAAGCTTGGAGAACAATAGGGGAGTGAGAAGACTTGGCTCCATCACCAAGTTCCTTCACAGGAACTGAGGCTAAACAGCCTAGGCGCACAAAAACATTTGTGATATTTTGTGAAAGAACCAGTAGGCAGGAGTTATAAGATGACATGTTTAATTCCAATTTAAGAAAAGGTATTCTAACAACCAAGATCTCCAAGAAAGCAGGCTGGTGACAATGGAGCCATAGTGGGTATCCAAAGAGAATGTCATTCACTGTAGAGCAGGGGCGCCCGGCTGGCTCAGTCAGAAGAGCACACCACTCTTGAT
Source organism: Leptonychotes weddellii (assembly GCF_054177405.1). Classification (NCBI taxonomy): domain Eukaryota; kingdom Metazoa; phylum Chordata; class Mammalia; order Carnivora; family Phocidae; genus Leptonychotes; species Leptonychotes weddellii. Next base: position 12,771,895 of record NC_138383.1, read on the forward strand.
CTCCAGGTGTGAGTTCGATCCCCATGTGGGGTGAAGAGATTACTAAAAATAAACTTTAAAAAAAAGTACTGTAGAACAGTTTCCTGAATTAGGTGTCCTGTGGTTTAAGGGATTCAGTGAGGTAAATATGTTCATCGAGAGAGGAGCTGGCTGACTAGTCACAGGCTGATGATATGTTGGAGGGGATCACTGTCCTCTGTAGTTTGATCCTCAACTTTCTTTAGCTTGAAACTCATGTCAATTCATCAGATTTGTGGTACTGACTCATATTAAACAAACTCATAAGAAGAAGATGTATAAACCAGACCATCATTCATTAATTTGCAATGGAGAGGATATGGTAAAGATGATTCAGCAATCTCAGTATTAACCAGAAGTTTGTTTGTTGAGCACTAAATTGAATTGCAGCTCATGGTGGGCTAATCTTCCTCATTCGGGTTTTAGAGGAGTGAGTTCTCTATTTCCTCCAGAAGAGTAAAATCTCTCCAGTCACTGCAAAGCCTGTGTACGCAAGAGTCAGGTCTCCAGCCTCTGGAGGCTTGTGTTCTTGAGGCCCAGTTTACAGATATCCTTAGACCCTCTTCTTTCACATGCTCTTTCTTTAAGTCAAGTGGAATAAAATTAATTAGGCTTAAGCTTTCTCGTTTACAACCACATCTCAGACATACCTGCTTGCTTGAGATTATATTCAAGTCACCCAGATCCAATTTGGGGTGTTCCCGAAACTCTTCTGTTGCAGGAATGTTGTGAATGCCCCAAAGCCCACACCCTGAAATGTAGAGGCAGAGAGCCGGCTGGATGGCTCCCATAGGCTCTTAGAGGCTTCCAGGGTGGCACCAGCCTGGAAGAACTTGCCAGAGTCCAGGGTTGGGTCTTGGGCAGCATCTGGCTCAGAAACTACACTGATGGTGGAAGGCACAAAGAGCTCAAGGAGACTGATCCACGTAAGCCAGAATGCCACTTTATTAATTTACAACGAGAAACCGACTCCGGCAGAAGTGCATACTCATATCAGCTTGGCTAGCGTTGTCTTTCTATAAACAAGCCACATGGGAAGTCAAATTATCATCAGGGTGCTTGGTAATATAAACCAGAGCAGGGGGAGTTTGTCAGAGGATTGGAATGTTTAACGGTATTGGTTTTTTGTAGCCTAATGTGTCTGTCTTCATAATAGGTATATACACTTGTCAGGTGGAAGAATCTAGGAGCCTAACCGCCTTTCTCTCCCCTGCCAATTTCTGGTATTTTTAGTCTATCTTTCCGCTTAGCAAATATTTATTGAGTGTCTACTATGTGTTGTATAATAAAGAATTTGTGCCAGGTTCCTGGCATGGAGCTTCTAAAACCCTTGGAATTTCCTAGATGATAGAAGTGTCGTAGTGACTCGTGAGCTTCCTGGATCACACCTGAGTTTTTGCTAGTGCGGTGACTCTTGGAGGGCTCCTTGATGGCTTCAGGATGGGAGCTGGTCACCAGAGAGACCAACCATGCGATTAGAGGGGCAGAACTTTGAGCCTGCCTGACCTCCAGGGAGGGGAGAGAGGCTGTAGATTGGGTTCAGTTGGATGGTCAATGATTTAATCCATCCGGCCTACATAATGAAACCCCAATGAGGGGCGCCTGGGTGGCTCAGATGGTTAAGTGTCTGCCTTCGGCTCAGGTCATGGTCCCAGGGTCCTGGGATCAAGCCCCTCATCGAGCTCCCTGCTTGGTGGGGAGCCTGCTTTTCCCTCTCCTTCTACTGTTCCCCCTGCATGTGCTCTCTCACTCTCTCTGTAAAATAAATAAATAAAATCTTAAAAAAAAAAAAAAAAGAAACCCCAATGAAAACTCCGTGGAGCTTCCTGGTTGGTGATGTGCTAGGAGGGCGATGCTCCCTAATCCATGGAAAGAGAACACTGAAGCTATGCATTTGGGACCCTTCCGGATCTCATCCTATGTGTCTCTCCGTGTAGCCGGTCCTGATTTGACTCCTGTATGATACAATTGCGATCCTAAGTATTGTGCTTTCTTGAGTTCTGTGCGTTGTTACAGAAAATGATCTCACCTGAGGGGGATCATGAGAACCCCAGGTCTGCAGCCAGGTGGTCCGAAATAGGAGCGGTCCTGCTGTGGAGCATGCCCTTTAAATAGTGGGGTCTGCACTAACTCTGGGTGGTTAGTGCCAGAATTGAACTCTAGTCCGCAAGTGGGTATCAAAATACTATGTTCCAGACACTGTTTTAGAAGCCAGACATCTCAGTCATAATCATTCTTTAATAAGAGTACAATAGTTGCTTTGGTTTCCATTAGGTAAATCACGGTCACGTTCCAGTTCTTCGATTTCAGGACCATCTTGATGGCGACCAGGCTCTCCCCAAATTCTTCAGACTTTCAAAGACAACCCCTAGGCTTACTCCCACAGGGATCGGGCTCGATCCTGGGATGTAAGGACATAAATCCTCCCCTCACATGGCTCACTGCGGAAAACAACATTCAGTGGGAGAAGATGCTGGAGAGCCTCCACGCCCTACAGACAAACTCTCCCACAAACAACGGTGAGTCCAGGAGAGGTTGTGAGTAGCTGGTTGTTGTTGTTGTTGTTTTAACTCTTTGTTGTATTTTCCTATCACTCTACATTATTGTAACAGAACATTTGGAAAATAAGAGAGTAGACACAGGAACTACAGAATGTAGGCCTCGCTTCGCTACCCCTGCGCCCCACCATCCTTACAACACCTCCATATATTTCTTCCCAGGCTCCTTCTTGGTTATCATTCTTCCACGGGTGTGGGCAGAGTGTCTACACTATTTTGGATCCTGTGTTGTTCACATGACACCATGACAGAAAGGCTTCCCCATTTTATGTTTTGTGCATACAATTTTTGTATCCAGCTCTTATTCAATTAAAACTGTTCAGGGCGCCTGGGTGGCTCAGTTGGTTAAGCGACTGCCTTCGGCTCAGGTCATGATCCTGGAGTCCTGGAATCAAGTCCCGCATCGGGCTCCCTGCTCAGCGGGGAGTCTGCTTCTCCCTCTCCCCCCTCTTGTGCTCGCTCTCTCTCTCATTCTCTCTCTCAAATAAATAAATAAATAAAAACTGTTCAAAATACTATTAAAAACTCTTTGCAAATGTGAGATCTCATAACTGCCTAATACATTGTCATTTGGACAAACCATAATGTGTGAACATTTCAGGCTGTTCACAGTTGTAAACCTTTCTGTGTCCCCATCATTAGAGGAATGGATATATTGTGACATACTGGAACAAAATAGAGCAGGGGTTTGGATCTTTTGGTTTTTAAAGATTTTATTTTTACATAATCTCTACACCCACCATGGGGCTTGAACTTACAACCCGAAGATCAAGAGTTGCATGCTCTACCCACTGAGCCAGCCAGACACCCCTAGAGCAGGGTTTCTTCACCTCAGCACTATTAACATGGAGGCCAAGATAATTCTTTGCTGTGCTCTGCAGGTCGTTGACCAGTCTCCCTGGCCTTACCCACTGGGTACCAGTGCCCTCCACTTCTAGTTATGACAATCTATGCTGTCTCCCGACAATGCCGAATGTCTCCTGGAGACAAAATTGTGACCAACACTTGTTGCCATAAACCAAAGAAAATAAATGAGCTGCAAAGAAAAGCAAAATATGGATCAATCTCATAAACATGATCTCAAGTAAAAAAAGTCCGACACAAAATACTATATACTATGTAATTTCATTTCTATAGGTTCATAAATAGACAAAACTAATTCAAGGTGCAAAAAGTCAGGGTGTTCTTGGGAGTAGGTACTGGAAAGGGTATGGCAGGGGTGGGGTGGTGGTTTCTGAGGTGCTGAAGTGTTCTAATGATTGACGTAATGATTTTTGATATCTTACATAAGAAATGTTACTAGTTTATATAGTCAAATCTGTTGGCTGTTTTTTTCTGATATCTTCCATCCCTTTATAAAATCCTTTAAAATGTGTATAAGTAACACATATTCTTTGCAGAATAGATAATAAGAAAAAAGAAAAAATCAACAACAATCCTATTATCTAGAAATAACTACTATGGATATTTCGGTATATCAGTTTCCAGACTTTTTTCTACACATATATGTGCATGTAAATATGTTACATAGTTTCTTTATATAAAAGTGGGATCATGGTATATAGATACTTTTAACATGGTTTTTATTAAAATATTAATGAGGGGCACCTGGGTGGTTCAGTCAGTTAAGCCGGCTCAGGTCTTGATTCCAGATTCCTGTGGCCAGCTCCCTGCTCAGTGGCGGGCCTCCTTCTCCCTCTCCCTGCTTGTGCACTTTCGCTTTCTCTCTCAAATAAATAAATAAAATCTTTTAAAAAATGTTAATGAGATGTCAACATCTTTCTATTTCATTGAGTATGGGATTCCATCATTTGGAATATTTCTTTTTAAGATTTTTTATTTTTAAGTAATCTCTACACCCAGTCTGAGGTTTGAACTCACGATCCCAAGATCAAGAGTCCCATGCTCTTCTGACTGAGCCGGCCAGGTGCCCCATGGTCATTTTTAATGACTGAATTCCTAGGCATTGTATTGCTGGGTCAAATATATGATAATTTCAATGTTTTTGCTACATATTGCTGTTTTGTCCCCCAAATATGTTGTATCAGTTCACACTGACCAGCAATCAATGTAGGTATGTAATAATGCCTATTTCTCCACATTGGGATATCAGATCATCATTATTTGATATCCTTGCTGTTCCGAAAAGTTTTTTTTTTTTTTTTTTAAAGGGTTTCTGGAATGCCTGGCTGTCTCAGTCAGAGGAGCATGCAACTCAATCTCCGGGGTTGTGAATTTGAGTCCCACACTGGGTGTAGAGATTACTTAAAAATAAAATATTTTTAAAAAATAAAGAAAGAGTTTCTCTTTGTTGTAATTTGCGTTTCTTTAATTGCTGGTGATATTGTAGATTTTCTCATGGATTTATTTGCCATTGGATTTCTTCTTTGGCCAAATGCCTGTTCTTAGTCTTTGTGTATTTATTAGGATGTTCATTTTCTTTTATGATTTTGAGAGTTATTTCTAGCCTAAGAATTTTAACTCTTTGTCCATTATATATATTGCAGATATTTCCTCACAAAATTGTGTTGATTTTTAACCTGTTAGTGATTTATTGGCCATCAAATTTTTAAATTTTGTACAGTAAAATCCATCAGTCTTTTGTTTAACAATGTCCCCAGTGTTTTGTGTCATGCTTAGACGTTCTCCAACTCAAAATTATATATATATATCAGCCTCTGTTTTTCTAGTGCTTGTTGTTAAATCTTGGTTCCATCTGGAATTTATTTGGATATGTAGTATGAGGTAAGAATCTAATTTATTTTTTCTAAAATAACTAGAAAGTTGTCTAACCCAATTGACAAATAAATCCATCCTTTCCTAAATTTGAGATGTCATCTTTAACATAGAGAGTATTAACTTCTAATAAATTTAGGTCTATTTCTAGATTTTCTCTTACTCCCTCTGTCTACTCCCATGCTTATATGCCCATATTTGGACATTGTTATAATTATAGTGATATTATAATACATTTTTCTTTTCAAAAATTGTCTATCACAGTGTTTTGTTTTCCCAAGTGAACTCTGCTAAATTTTAAAAATTCTGTTGGATTTTTTGAATTTGTATTAAATGGATAGATTCATTTGTAAAGGAATTGACAGCTGTCCAATATTGTCTTTCTGTCCATGAAAATAGCATATCTCTATATTTCTTTGAGTCTTCTTTCCTCCATTAGGATATTATCATTTTCTTCATCTAAGCTCTAAACACATCTTCATGTTAAATTTATTTCCTGGATATTTTATATTTTTGATGTAATGTAGCAAAGTTCTTTTTGCCTTTTATATTTTCTAACTGCTTTTGGTAGATGTATAGAAAAGCTACTAATTTGTATATCCATACATTTTGTATAATCCAATTTGTGTATACCCAAAAATATTCCAAACTATTTTCTTTTTTTAAAGAAATCTCTACACCCAACATGGGGCTTGAACTCATGACCCTGAGAACAAGAACCACGTGCTCTTCCAACTGAGCCAGCCAAGCACCCCCCAAACCATTTTCAACTGATTCCTTTGGGTTTTCCCAAAGGAAACCGTGTAATCTAAAAAATATTTTGCCTCCTCTTCTCAAACCTTTAACTTTTTTATTGCATTGATGAGAACTTTCCAAACCTTGTTGAATAATATCAATCATAGTCATCATCTTTGTTTTATTGATATTTCCTCATGTATAGAGACTACCTCGTGTTTCACTTTAAAAAAAAAGATTTTATTTATTTATTTGAGAGAGAGAGAGAGCGCACACACAAAAGAGCAGGGGGGAGAGAAGCTGACTCCCTGCTGAGCAGGGAGGGGCTGGACCCCAGGACGCTGGGATGATGACCTGAGCCAAAGGCAGATGCTTAACCGATGGAGCCACCCAGGCACCCCACAATTTATTTTTTTAATACAATTTTTTTATCTAAGCTCTATGCCTGATGTGGGGCCCGAACTCGTGACCCTGAGATCAAGAGTAGCATGCTCTACCAACTGAGCCAGCCAGGCACCCCAAGAAGCTGAGAGATTTGCTCAAGATAGCTTGTTACTCAGTGGCAGTATTTGGGATCAAACTCAAGTTCTTTTTAAAAATAAGTATTGGGGCATGAATTCAAGCCCCATATTGAGCAGAGAGCCAGATGTGGGGCTCGATCCAAGGACCTGGGGGATCAGGACCTGAGCTCAAGGCGGACACTTAACCGACTGAGTCACCCAGGCACCCGAAATGTTTCACTTTCAAGTGACTAAACACTTGATTTTGCTTCAAGTGCATTAAGCACTGTCACTTCCTTAATATTGATCTTCTTTGTAAGCTCTATGCCCAATGTGGGGCTGGAGCTCACAACTCCAAGATCGAGAGTCACATGCTCTACTGACTGAGCCAGCCAGATGCCCCTAAATAGTGATCTTCTGATAATGTCTTCTATATATTTTATCTTCTCCATCATCATTTTAATCTCTTTATCTTTTTCCTTTTCTTTAAAAAAAATTTTTTTTAGTTTTATAGTTTTATTTTTCTAAAGTAATCTCTGTACCCAACGCAGTGCTCGAACCCATAACTCCACGATCAAGAGTTGCACGCTCCTCTGACTGAGCCAGCCAAGTGCTCCTTTTTCTTTTTCATTCTAGGAGACTTTCTTGACTCTGTACATCATGTCACTGATTTCATGTTCAGTACTATCTACTCTGCCTTTGGCACCTTCCAAGAGGATTTTAAAGCTAAGGATTTCTTATTAGTTGGCTTCTTTTTGGGTTCATCCTATTGTTCTTTCATCTCAGTCTACTCCCTTCTTATAATTTCCTAATTACAAGGACCATATCTTCTTTTTTTTTTAAGATTTTATTTATTTATTAGAGTGAGAGAGAGACACAGCGAGAGAGGGAACACAAGCAGGAGGAGTGGGAGAGGGAGAAGCAGGCTTCCTGCTCAGGACCCTGGGATCATGACCTGAGCCGAAGGCAGATGCTCAACAATTGAGCCACCTAGGCGCCCCAGGACCATATCTTCTTGTATTTATCTGAGAATGCCTAACTGTGTCTTGAAATTCTCTTCAGGATTCTTTGTCATCATTATTTGAGGTGTGCTCTTCCTCTGAACATTTTTAAGGGAAGATATTTTTATTATGAAATATTACAAGCATTTAGAAAGTTATTGAGAATAATATAGTGAATACTTGCATAAGCATGACCCAGTTTTGTCAAATCTTAACATTTTTTCTATATTTGCATCATATTTTCTTAGTATTAAAAATTACTCTCATGGGGCGCCTGAGTGTCTCAGTCGGTTAAGTGTCTGCCTTCGGCTCAGGTCATGATCTCAGGGTCCTGGGATAGAGCCCTGCATCGGGCTCCCTGCTTGGCAGGAAGCCTGCTTCTCCCTCTCCTACTCTCCCTGCTTGTGTTCCCTCTGTCACTGTGTCTCTCTCTGTCTGCTTCAAAAAATAAATAAAATCTTGAAAAAAAAATTACTCTCCTTTTCCATTATTCCAAAAATTTTACTGTGTAAAACAGGGTCTAATTAAAAAAGAAACTACTGGGGCGCCTGGGTGGCTCAGTCAGCTAAGCGTCTGCCTTTGGTTCAGGTCATGATCCCAGGGTTCTGGGATTGAGCCCCGCATCGGGCTCCCTGCTCAGGGGGACTTCTGCTTCTCCCTCTCCCTCTGCCTGCCACTCCCCCTGCTTGTGCTCTCTCTCTGTGTCAAATAAATAAATAAATCTTAAAAAAAAAAACAAAAAACAAAAACTACTGGTTAGTCAATATAATTGAGGTATAATTTCAGAGTAAACATTTAATTTTTAAAAATTATACATATAGTTGGTAGTAGTCAGTCTCCAAGATGGCTGGCCCCCAATGACCCCCCACTTCCTGGTATTCACACCCTGTGTGGTCCCCTCTCACATTGTAGCAGGACTGGTCTGAGTCCCCAATAGCATATGGAAGAAGTGATAATATACACTTCCAAGATTAGGTTACAAAGAGCCTGAACTCTTATCTCGGGTATGCATTCTCTCTTTCTTTTAGATCATTTACTCTGAGGCAAGCCAGCTGCTAAGTTGGGAGGACACTCAGGCAGTCTATGAGAGGCTCATGTGAAAGAACTGACAGCTTCAGCCAACAGCCAAGAAGTGGGCTTGAAAGCAGACCCTTCCCACTTGAGTCTTCAGATGAGACTGCAGCCCCAACCCACAGCTTGACTGAAACCTTGGAGAGACCTGAGTAGAATCACCCTGCTAAAGCACTCTCAGATTCCTGGGCCACAGAAAGTGTGATTAATAATGTTTATTATTTTAAGCTGCCAAATTTGGCGGTAATTTACCTTGCAGCAATAGACAACTACTACACAGCTGAAGCCCCTTATGTCCTCCCTAATCCAATTTTCTTTCCTTCCTAGAGGTAATCATTATGCCGAACTTGGGGTTTCTACCATTCTCTTGGATGTTTTCTCCTATTATGACTAGAGCAACTACTGTTGTTAAAAAAAAAAAAAAAAGTCTTATGAATTAATTTTGAAGGTTTTAAAAAAATTTTAGTTCCAAATTTTGGAACATATATATAAATAAATATATATATAAACAGGTACTTGTTCAATAAATAGTCTTTTAAATTAAAGATAATAAAATTGGGGGAATTTCCTTTCTTAATTTGGGTACTTCCTTGTCTAATGTTACAATGAAATAAAAAAAGAACATCTATTGTTAATAATAATGATGATTATAATAATAGCTGGCACTTACTGAGCACTGTTCCAAGTATTACGTCTTTACATCAACCTAGGAGCTGATGCTTTTATTATCTTAGTTTTATAGATGAATAAGGCACATAAAGGCTAACAGCTTACCCGAGTTATACAGCTAGTAATCAAGTGATACCAAAATCATTAGCCACTCCTAGTGCTCTTTATATAAGGTAGAAAGAAAAAGGGAAAAAGAACAAATTAGCATAAAACATAGTGCTAGAGGCCTCCTCTACAAATGGCCATAATAGCTGCCTTCTCCTATTACTTATTCCATGTTCCCCTTACCCAGAGTTGGGCAGAGCCCTATGCCTGGTACGGAGACCCAAAACTTTATTCCTGTAGGACCTGAGTTCTTGGCATTTGCTTTATCTGGTTGCTGTACTTTCCCATTAACCAGGTTTTTGGGACAAGGGCACACTAAGATGTGCCCCTGGTAAATCCTTGGGCTCCAGACGTTGTCTAGCAGGGCCATTTTCCACTTGGTAATTGTACCAATCACACAGGCTAATTCAGTGACAGTCCTAGCTGGGGCTGCTCCAACAAAGTACCATAGACAGGGTGGCTTAACCAACAGACATTTATGTCTCATAGTTCTGCAGTTCTGGGGCTGAAAGTCTGAGATCAGGGTGCCAGCATGGTTGGGGTTCTGATGAGAGCTCTCTTCCTGGCTTGCAGAAACCTCCTGCTGTATCTGACAGAGAGAGAAAGGAAGAGAGAAAGAGAGAGAGACTCCATCCTTATGACCTCATCTAAATCTAATTACTTCCCAAAGGCCCCCCCCTCACATCATAACATTGTGAGTTACAGCTTCAATATATAGATTTTGGGGGCGCCTGTGTGGCTCAGTCGTTAAGCGTCTGCCTTCGGCTCAGGTCATGATCCCAGGGTCCTGGGATTGAGTCCCACATCGGGCTCCCTGTTCGGCGGGGAGCCTGCTTCTCCCTCTCCCACTCCCCCTGCTTGTGTTCCTGCTCCCGCTATCTCTCTCTCTGTCAAATAAATAAATAAAATCTTTAAAAAATATATATATATATATTTTGGGGTGACATAAACATTCAGCCCATAACAGTGACTCCTTTGTCTTCAGCAGCATGAGGAATCCCAAATGGCCAATGGGAAGTCTCAGCTTCCAAATGAATGGACCCATGATGGTGTTTCCCTGTCTTAACATTTCTCCCTTGGGCACTAGGACCTCTGGACCCACTGAGTCCCAGATCACTGGCAAGGAAAGCAAAAAGTTCTTCCAGTGAGTTTTTAGGGGTCATAGTGGGAGGCACCACTCCCATCTCTCCTTGGTTCCTGCACTGGTAAATCCTGGCAATGTCTAAATCTGGAAACGGTGGTGCTGGTAGAAGTCCTGAAGTCGAGGAAGGCAAATCCATACCCAGAACACGAATCTGTCCCTGTGAGGACAAGGCGCTGTCCACACACCCCGGTGTTGTCATTGCAAACAAGGGATCATTGTTTTGCCTCTTAAGTTGCGACCCTCCCCTTGGAGAAGCGCCCTCTGTTGGCCTTTCCTAGCATCTGCGGCCATGAGCATCTAATCGGCCTGTTAGTTCCTCACTGCTTTCGGTAGACTTTGTAGCCCTTTCTCCTTTTATTTGAAGAGTTTCAGATGTCTCCTCCTAGTGTCATTGATGATGTTTTTTGTGGTTCTGCTTCTCATTCCTCTTGTTGCTTTTGTGGGACGTCCAAGAGGAGTAGAGAAAAATGTCAACTTTATTGTAGTTTTAACACTGGAATCTGGTAAGTTTCAAAGTATGATAATTCTGAATGTTAATCTTATTGGATTGCATTTTAATATTGATTCTGGCACTTATTCTGACGTTTTTAAATGAATTTTGAAAATTTGGACTGAGAATACTAATAAGCGTCTGTATTTAGTCAAACCTTTAAAAAATTAAAATTCCAAAGTAATCCAGTATAAAAAGAGGCACAACTAACCAACAGTGTTAGAAATAAGGGTACTGGGCGCCTGAGTGGCTCAGTCGGTTAAGCAGCTGTCTTCAGCTCAGGTCATGATCCCAGGGTCCTGGGATCGAGCCCCGCATCGGGCTCCCTGCTCGGCGGAGAGCCTGCTTCTCCCTCTCCTTCTGTCTGCCCCTCTGCCTACTTGTGCTCTCTCTCTATCAAATAAATAAATAAAAATCTCTAAAAAAAAAAAAAATAAGGGTACTGGTCACCCTGGAGGAGATAGTGATTGGAAGGGGTCAAGGGTCAAGGGGGGCGTCTGCAGTGAGTAAGATCCCCTTTCTTGATCTGGGTGCTGGTTATACAAGTGTGTTCAGTTTGTGAACATAACTGAACTGCATGCTTATGATACCTGACTTTCTTGTATGTATGTTACATGTTGATAATAATTACTTTTTTAACTCCAAAGTAGAACAGCCTACAATTAAAAATAAATCTGGGTGCCTGGCTGCCTCAGTTGGTGGAGCATGTGACCCCTGATCTTGAACCCAAGATCTCGGGGTCGTGGGTTCAAGCCCCACATTGGGGGTAGAAATTACTTTTAAATTTTTAAATTTTTTTATTTTTATTTTTTTTAAAAGATGTTATTTAGGGGTGCCTGGGTGGCTCAGTCGTTAAGCGTCTGCCTTCGGCTCAGGTCATGATCCCAGGGTCCTGGGATCGAGCCCCACATAGGGCTCCCTGCTCTGCTGGAAGCCTGCTTCTCCCTCTCCCCCTCCCCCTGCTTGTGTTCTCTCTCTCGCTGTGTCTCTCTCTGTCAAATAAATAAATAAAATCTTTAAAAAAAAAGAACCCTCAACAGGATTTCACCTAAAAATTACACGTGGGGGGCGCCTGGGTGGCTCAGTCGTTAAGCGTCTGCCTTCGGCTCAGGTCATGATCCCAGGGTCCTGGGATCGAGCCCCGCATCGGGCTCCCTGCTCGGCGGGGGGCCTGCTTCTCCCTCTCCCACTCCCCCTGCTTGTGTTCTCTCTCTCGCTGTGTCTCTCTCTGTCAAATAAATAAAATCTAAAAAAAAAAAGATGCCAGTTGGCGCAAGTGCCGATTTCTGGTTGGAATGGTGACAGCATGTTGGAGCCAAGTGCTGACATGCTTTGGTTCAAGGGATGGAAAGTCACCTGTAAAAAGGCAATGGCCAGTGGAACCATTGCTGCTTGAAGCTCCGGATTGCATCCTGTCACCAGCCTGTCCAGCTGACAAGCCCTTGCATCTGCCCCCCTCAGGACATCTACAAAACTGGTGGTATTGGCACTGTCCCTGAGGGCCACATGGACTTTGGTGTTTTCAAACCTGGCATGGTGGTCCCCTTTGCTCCAGTCAATGCTACAACGGAAGTAAGTATAACTGCAAAACAATAAACTGTTGAAATGCACCATGGAGTTCTGGGTGGAGCTCTTCTTGGGGACAATGTGGGCTTCAATGTCAAGAAGGTGTCTGTCGGGGGTGCCTGGGTGGCTCAGTCAGTTAAGCGTCCGACTCTTGATTGCAGTTCAGGTCATGATCTCAGGGCCATGAGATCGAGGCCTGTGTTAGGCTCTGTGCTGGGCTTGGAGCCCGCCTAAGATTCTCTCTCCCCCTCCCTCTGCCCCTTCCCCCTCTGCCCCCTGCTTGCACTCTCTCCCAAAAAAAAAAAAAAAGGTGTCTGCCAAAGATGTTCATCGTGGCAATGTGGCTGGCGACAGCAAAAATGACCCACCGGTGGAAGCCACTGGCTTCATGGCTCAGGTGATTATCCTGAACCATCCAGGCCAAATCAGTGCTGGGTAGTCATGCGGCTCGCACTGCTCACATGCTCGCAGAGCTGAGGGAGATGGATGGTCTTTCTTGGGAAAACTGGAAGGTGGCCCCAAAGTCTTGAAATCTAGTGATGCTGCTATCACTGATATGGTTCCTGGCAAGGCCGTGTGTACTGAGAACTTCTCTGACTATTCTTGTCCAGGCCGTTTTGCTGTTCATGACCTGAGACCGGTGGTTGTTGTGAGTGTCATCAAAGCAGTGGATGGGAAGGCTGGACCTGGCAAGGTCACAGGTCTGCCCAAAGGGCCCAGAAGGCTAAATGGATCTTATCCCCCAATACCTGTCACTCCAGTCCTAATTGGTGGTGGAAGAATGGTCTCAGAACTCTTTGTCTCAATTGTCCATTTCAGTTTAATAGTAAAAGACTAGTTAATGATAATGATGCATCATAAAACCTTCAGAAGGAAAGGAGAATGTTTTGTGGACCATTTGGGGGGTGTGTGTGTGTGTGTGTGTGTGTGGCAGTTTTAAGTTACTAGTCTTTATAATCAGTAATTTTGGGGGGCTGCCTGGGTGGCTCAGTTGGTTAAGCATCTGCCTTCAGCTTAGGTCATGATCCCAGGGTCCTGGGATGGAGCCCCAGTCGGGCTCCCTGCTCAGCGGGGAGTCTGCTTCTCCCTCTCCCTCTGACCTGCCCCCTGCCTGTGCTCTCTCTCTCTCTCAAATAAATAAATTAATAAAATCTTAAAAAAAAATAAAATAAAATCAGCAAATTTTTTACTGATGCGGGGACTCGATTTCACAACCCTGAGATATGACCTGAGCTGAAATCAAGAGCCAGCCCCTTAACCCACTGAGCCACCCAGGTGCCGTGAAAATCAGTAATTTTTAATGGAAACAACTTGCCCAAAAATCTGTCATAGAATTTTGAGACCAGGGACGCCTGGGTGGCTCAGTTGGTTAAGCATCTGCCTTCAGCTCAGGTCATGATCTCAGGGTCCTGGGATCAAGTTCCGCATCGGGCTCCTTGCTCAGCAGGAAGCCTGCTTCTCCCTCTGCCTGCCGCTCCCCCTGCTTGTGCTTTCTCTCTCTCTCTCTCTGACAAATAAATAAAATCTTAAAAAAAAAAAAAAAAAAAGAATTCTGAGACCATTTTAAACAAAGTTCAATGAGGAAAAAAAACCAATCCTGGTCTATATCACCTAAAAGTAACAGTAGTGGTAGACCAATTAATATGGATCACTAAGAACAAAATGTACCAAATTCATGGTGAGGAGAGGTGCTGGTGTTTCAATGTCTAGCTAGCACCCATGCCTCTTTTTTCCTTTTAAGGAATTACCTCGTCGCCTTAAGGGAAGAATTGGTGGGAAGGTAATTTCTCTGTGGCCCCATGGGTCAACAGGAGAAAGGTCCTTGATCCAAGCTGGGCAATTGTAAACATTTCGCCAGAACCTTGATTTTGGAGCAAGGGGACTAAGAGAACTGTCAGAGGTACTTATCACAGTTCCAGCTGTGTGACAAGTGTCAATGATGACAGCGGCGGTGGCCTCCTGACCAGGCGTTTCTGGCTCTCAGAGTCGCTGTGCTTTCAGCTCCTCGCTTTTGGGGGGCCACTGGTGTGTCCTTGACTCTTGCCGGTCCCAGAGCCTAGTTGTCCAGCTCTGCCCTGCTCTTTAGTGAGCGCCTCCCTTCCCCCGTGCCTTTCCAATGAATTATCATTTGCTTTGCTTGGGTTGAGCTGCTTTGTTTCCATTGTTGGCACCTAGAGGGAACTAGCAAAGGAGATTGAAAAGAAGTTGTTTGGAGAACTGAGGAAATGGGATTTTCTGGAAGCCTGGGCAAAGAGCTTGTTTCAAGAAGGAAGGACTGATCAGATCGGGGCACCTGGCTGGCTCAGTCGGTAGAGCATGCCAAGGTCGTGAGTTCAAGCCCCATGTTGGGCAAATAGCTTATGTAAAAAGAAAAAAAAAATACTCATATTTAAAAAAAAAAAAAGGAAGGACTGGTCAGGAACTTCAATCTTTGGGGTGAGGTTAAGCAAGATAAGAACTGGAAAGGTGTTTCTTAAATTTACCAGTTAAGGGGTGCCTGGGTAGCTCAGTTGGTTGAGCATCCAACTCTTGATTGTGGCTCAGGTCATGATCTTGGGGTCGTGAGATAGAGGCCCGTGTGAGGCTCAGTGCTCAGCGGGGAGTCTGCTTGAGATTCTCTCTCACTCTTCCCCTCCCCCGCTGCGTGCGCACGTGCTCTCTCTCAAATAAATAAATAAAAGTAAATCTTAAAAAGAAGTGCCAGTTGGGCGCCTGGGTGGCTCAGTTGGTTAAGCGACTGCCTTCGGCTCAGGTCATGATCCCGGAGTCCCGGGATCGAGTCCCGCATCGGGCTCCCTGCTCAGCGGGGAGTCTGCTTCTCCCTCTGACCCTCCCCCCTCTCATGTGCTCTCTCTCTCTCAAATAAATAAATAAAATCTTTAAAAAAAAAAAAAGAAGTGCCAATTAAGAGGTCACCTTCAAGAAGGAGTTTGCCCATCAGCAGGAAAGTGAGGAGAGGATGGCATGTGGGGTAAACGGAGATTCTGGGCACGTGGAGACCGCCCTTGAAGCACCCTGGCTGCAGGGAGGAAGGGCACCCAGGACTCAGGTGAGATGCCCAGGGCCAAGGGTGAGCTTTTAAGGAATAGAGAAACTGTAGAGTATTTCTGGGCTCGGTGGAAGGAGCCAGTAATGCGGAAAGCTAAAGGCATAGGCGAGAGGGAAATTAATGGGCTTACACGTTTTGAGTGCCTCCTAAGAGCCAGACAAGTTTCCTGAGGAGAGAGGGGACGGGTTCAGAGCCAAATCAGAGAGAGGGATTGGGCTGTGACTGCAGGAGGGACAACTCTGCATCTGACACAGGAAAGGGGAGAAATGGGGGAGATGACAGTGGTGAGAGAAGAGGAAAATGTGGAATTTGCTCTAAGTGACCTGAATCTGGGGGTTTCAGTAGGCACTCAATAAACGTGTGCTGATTTTAGCTAAATGAACCACAGTGAGTGAGCCACAAAACATCTACCTTAGAGAAGGAATGAGGCTGAGAAGGAGGTTGGAGGAGAGGAATGGGGTGGGAGAGTCAGGGGAACACACTGGAGGCCTAAGTAGGCTGGCCAAAAGTCCAAAGGGCAGAGAATCAGTGAGGGGTTTGTCCTGCCCTATCCTCAGGGACAGGTATTCTCTTAGGAGAGCGATTTTGCCTTTGGGAGCCAGGGGTGCATTGTCACTGTTCACTGTCCCCAGATGCTGAATTATCCCCTGATCTTCATTTATCCATGTGTTCTGGTTTAAAAATTCAGCACTACAGGGGCTCCTGGGTGGCTCAGTCGGTTAAGCATCTGACTTCGGCTCAGGTCATGATCTTGGGGTCTTGGGATCAGGCCCTGTGGGGGGAGTCTTCTTTCCCTCTCCCTCTCCTTCTGTCCCTCCTGCGGCTCGTCCTCTCTCTGTGTGGGTCTCTCTCTCAAATGAATAAATCAAATCTTAAAAAAAATTTAAAAATTAAAATTCAGCACTACATTCCTAATTTTTAAAAGGGGGAGTAAGTATATCAGTTACCCTTCTCCATTGGTTGTTTAGTTTTTAATAAAATTTTAATTTGGGGGGCATCTGGGTGGCACAGTGGGTTAAGCACCCAACTCTTGGTTTCAGCTCAGGTCCTGATCTCAGGGTCATGAAATCGAGCCCCCCGAATCCGGCTCTGTGCTCAGCGTGGAGTCTGCTTGAGATTCTGTCTCTCTCTCCCTCTGCCCCTCCTGCTTGTGCGTGCACGTGCTCTTTCTCTCTCAAATAAATACTTTTTTTTAATTAAAAAATAAAATAAAATTTTAATTTTGGAGTAATGTCAGATTTACAGAGAAGTTGCAAAGATAGAACAGAGGGCTCCCATCTACCCTTCAGCCAGTTTCCTCTCTTAGATCGCCATGTACATTTGACATAAGGAAGAAATCAACGTGGGCATATTACTGGTAATTAAGCTCCAGACTGTTTTTCCCATTAACGTCCTTTTTCTGCTTCAGGTTCAAATCCAGGATAGCATATTGCATTTTGTATTTAGTTGTTTTTAAAGAGTAGGAGTTAACTCAGTGATACTCCTCTTGCACAACTTCAGCAAGAAGAGTTTAAACTTTTCAAGATGGTCTACTGAACTGGTCTAAAAAGCTTAACGTCTGTATTTCTTTTATTACATTAATTTGCAACTCAAACACACACACACACACACACACACACACACACACACACACCCCTACACATACCCCAGAACCATACATTCCAACTACAGTTTTTCGTTCGCAATGCTTTAGGATAGAAACCATAAAATATGTTTATTATGTATGTCCGTTGCAACAGCATGGTGCTTCCCTATAAACTCCCCTTAGTACTGAAAATAAATCTGGAGCCAGCCCTGAGTATAAGCATGGGGAGAAAGTTTTGCAGGCGTGGCTGCCCGCCGTGAAGCTAAGCTTGAAAAGATAGACAAAAAGAGGGGATGCCATCTGTCTGTGTAGTCGGCAGTTCGTGCTTCCTAAGGATTTTTTTACTTTAAAAAAATACGTCAGTATAAATTAAGCAAGAGTTAAGCGCTCCTCTTTTGTGCCAAATATCCGCCTTCACTTGCAGGGTCTTAATCGCAGTATTTTTAAAACGCGGACATGCATTTCCTAATTTGTAAATACAGTTGTTCTTGAGATCGCTGTTAGAGACGCGAAAGAACCACAATTCAAAATCTACTTCACTGCCGTCAGTGCCCATTACCGCCTTTCTCTCCACCAAAACTAATCTCCGTGCGACCCAGATGGGACTCGAACCCACAATCCCCAGCTCCGGAGGCTGATGCCTTATCCATTAGGCCACTGGGTCACCACAGGATCCGGGTTCTCACACCGTCTCCTTACGCGATGCCATCATCGCGCCCCGCCCCGCGTTCCGCGGCCTCGCGTCGGGCGCCGAGCGATTTAGGAGCCGCCCCCAGCGGCGGCAGCGCGCGCCTGCGCCCACCTGCGCCCTCCCCCCGGCCCGCCACCCGCGCCCCCGTGCGCCTGCGCGTGGCCCTCCCCGCCCCACTGCTCCGGGACTGCGTGGCCGGCACGCGGGAGGTTCCGGGTGGCTCTCGGCCTGTGGGCTTGGAAGGTTCTCTGTGCTCGCTGCGCGTTAGGCGCACTTGGGGGAACTTAGACGAAATTCCAGTGCCTGTCCTTCCTTCGTTCTAATTCTGTTTACCTGAGCCCGGACGTCTGCGTTTTACAAAGTTCCCTGGGACTGCCTAGTGCCGCCTCCCGCAGAGCCTGAGCCCCTTCCGCTCCCTACACACCCCACAACCTTCCCGTCCCTTACTGCCCCTCCGTCCCTGCCTTTCCCGTAGTCACTCAGCGTGCAGCGTTGTCATAAACTATTGTGTGCTGGGGACTGTTGGGGGACTCCAGGGGGAACAGCCTTTCTTTTTCAAATCTGTCCTTCTCCCTCACTCATTTAACGTCCATTTTTCTCCCCTGTCTTTTCTTTACCTCCGGATTAAAGGGGAAATGGATACAACAAGGTCCGTCAATACAAAACAATAGGGATTTTGTTTTTATCCTGTCCTGGGTGTTGGATAAAGATTCAGAGACTTTTTGGTTCCATGCACAATTATGTCTATGCTTGTTGCCTGTGAAGATGCTGCATTCGTGGTTTTTAAAAATGCACAATTTCGTTTTCTCCTTAGACACCGAACACCTATTCATTGTAGAATCGTATAAAGTATGGATAAGCCAAACGATGGAAATTGAAATTGAAAATTCTACCACGTGGAGCTTACCACTGTTAACATTTTGGTGTGTATCTTTCAAATCTTAGGTGTCTGTGTGTCGCATGTCACTGTTTTAGTACCTGTAAACCCTGAGTCATTAAGGGAATGCTTTCAATGAAAATTAGGACATTATTAGTAAATAACAATTCACTAATCATTTAGCATTGGTGGTACAGAAATGACAGTGGGTAAAACTGACACCTCAGTGAATCAAGGCAGTGGAACCAAACTAGTAATGATCATCCTTCATGTTCATACACTGGTGAAGGGGGTGGAGGTAGCTGGCTTTGCTTAAAAAAAAAAAGTCCTTGATGACGCTGTAAGAATTGTCAATTGTATTAAATCTCCACGCTTGAGGACACATTTTTTTAATATTTTGTGTGACAAAATGGGAAGTATACATCAATCACTTCTTTCAAATACAAATACAATAATCATCTTTTTTTTTCTTCCACTTTTTAAAAAAACATTTCATTTTTAGGTAATATCTATCCCCATGGTGACACTGGAACTCAGGACCCTGAGATCAAGAGTTGCAAGCTCCAGAGACTGAGCCAGCCAGGCGCCCCACAGTGGTTGTCTTTTGAGGGAAAGAAATTGTATGATGTTTGAGTTGCAAGCTAAACTAACTGCTTTTTCAGTGGAAAATGGTTTTTACTTGAAAGAACAACTAACAGACAAATTATGATTATTTAGCCTTAGACGCACTTGGATTTGCTTCTCTGAAAGCAGGAGAGTTTCAAGCTCATGCCACCAGCACACGCAGTCCTATGGAAGAGAGAGGATATCTCGCACCCAAAGGCCTCAGTAAACAGTTTATTGCATTGTGTTACATCTTCATCACCAAACCAGTCCCCGGGGCCTGGGGATGGAATGTACTGATTGGCCTAGGCCATAGAAGGTCCTCTCCTGAATCTCCATCCAAACTATTATAAGTTAAGAGTAGAGGGTGTATGGTACCCCCAGGACAACATTGTATCTTTCAAAGGCAACTTTCACTTTGGACATCATATTTCTTTTTCAGGTTGTTTTCAGGTGAGGGTACAGAATAGTGGTTGAGAGCATGGCAGCCTGGGTCTGAATCCTGTCTGCCATTTACTGGCTGTGCGAACCTGGACAAGCTCCTTAACCACTCCTAATTCAGTCTTCTCTTCTGTGAAATGGTACAGGTAATAATAATACTACAACACGGAGTTGTGAAGATTAGATGTATTAATATATGTAAAACACTTAGAACACTTCTGCGCACATAGTACTCCATATTTTCAAGCAGAAGAAAACCCAATATAACTAGCTTAAACAACAAAGGAAGTGTATCGGGTGACGTAATTGCAAAGTTACATAATTGCAACCTTCAGAGGTAGGGCAGGCTGTTGATCAGAGCTTTCATGGTTTCTCTACAATTGTCCTATTCAAATTTCTAGGACTCACATCCCCCAGTCCAGAAGAACACAGCCTGCTTTCCTATCTCCAGTCATTAAACAAAAGGCATAGGCTTCCCAGCTGAATGAATTTAGGTCATATGCCTCCCTGAACCATTCACAGCAGCCAAGAGAATCCCTTGCAATGACTGGTTTAGGGGTGAATTCTTTCCACATTTTTGCACTTAGGGGGATTGGATTATACTGACTGAGTAGGTGGGAGTAGAATCAGCTGCCAATGAACCCCTTAGCTGCTACACAGTGAGTGAGGCTGGCAAAAATGTCTACAATAATGGACAAAGTTCAATGTTTGAATTTAATTACAGTAATAAACCAATACAATGTTTCTAAAAATACCCTTTTTAGAACACAGAAAAATTGCAGAAAGAAAACAAACAGATCTTTAACTCTGATGCTCTGATAACCATTTGTGATGCAAGAAAATGCAAACATTTTATTCAGAAAAGTGTAAGATACAGCATAGAAACATATTGGAGCAATTGGCAAAACTTGAATACAGACTATATAATAAATAATAGCATCAAAATTCAGTTGTCTTGGGGTCCCTGGCTGGCTCGGTCAATAGAGCATGCAACTCTTGATCTCGGGTCATGAGTTTGAGCCCCACAATGGGTGTAGATTACTTTAAAAAAACAAACAAATACAAAAAACCTTAAAAAAAATCCTTAAAGGGGCACCTGGATGGTTCAATCGGTTAAGTGTCTGCCTTCAGCTCAGGTCATGATCCCAGGGTCCTGGGATCGAGCCCTGCATTGGGCTCCCTGCTTCGGCTGGGGTCTGCTTCTCCCTCTCCTTCTGTGCTCTCTCAAGTATAAATAAAACCTTGAAAAAATCCTTAAACAAAACAAAAAAGTTCATTTGTCCTGAATTTGATGATTGCGGTGTGGTCATATAAGAGAATGTCATCAGAAGATACACACTGAAGTATTTAGTGGTTAAGAGACAGAATTTCTGAAACTTACTCTCAGTTGGTTTGAAAGTGTATATATATGTATATATATGGCTTTTACATGTTACTTTTACACACACGCACACACAAATGTTAACATTTGGCAAATCTGGGTAAAGATTTGCAGTTCTTCTGTATTTGGAATTATTTAAAAATAAGAGAGTGTCTGGAGAAACAGCCATAAGAAAACTTTTATTACCAGATTTGTGACTTCTATGCAGTCTTTTATGACAAAGGTTAAAAAAATAAAACAACTAAAAAATGCAACACAAACCTGCCTTATCCCTTCCTTCCATAATAGCCAGGAACCCCTGCCAAGTTCCTACTGTATCCTATCAAGGAAAAAACTCAAAGCAATATGTTTCTATATTAAGATTTTTTTTTAACCCACCTCCTCTATATCAAGATTTTTAAAGAGAATTATTTTGGAAATCAGCTGTGGTGCTTTGGTTAAAGCAGACGCCCAGGCAAACGACCTGCGAGCGATCTCCCTGGCATAAACCCTAGGTTCGGGACAAGGTGGGGCTGAGAACTGGCCCGCTGCATGCCGGGATCTGGAGTCTTTCTTCACCCAACTGCAAAGCGCTCTGGGATTGCCCGGCCGCTCCCATATCTCGCGATGCTATCGTCTCTTCTTCGCCCTATGACCCCCCCCACCTTAACGTGTTTTTTAAATCCGCCAATGGGAGCGCAGGGTAGGCTCGAACCAGCCAATCGGAATGCGGGGACACCGGGAAATTTAAATCGCGCCGGCCGGCTGCACGAGCCACACCGTCTTTGGGGTGATCCGTGGTGGACGTTTTGAGGGCAGCTGACCTGCAGCCTGCGCGCCCCGGACCGCCGTCTGTGGAAGCCTGAGCCGGCCGTGTAGGTACGAACTCAGGCCGGAGCCCAGCCCGAGTGATAACGGCAGATGTGCAGGCCGCCCTCCGCTTGCGGGTGGCGGGAGGGGAGGCCGGGCGTACACGCCCGACCTGGCTCTGGCCTCCCTCGTTGACGAGGCCCCGGGGGCGTCGTTCGTTGACGAGGCGGCTGGTTCGCGGTGCGAGTGCTTGGGTTTTAGGGCGCCGAGGCTCTGCGAACCGCGGCTAGACCTCTGGCGCGTCGCGGCGGGGAAAATCAATGAGGCCCGAGGGTGAGAGTCCCGGGAGGTGGCCCAGCGCCTCTCGCCCCTCCTCCGCCCGTTCCCCGCTGCATCTTCCCGGGTGGGGGGCAGGGGAAGGGCCTGGAGATGGGGGTGGCAGTTGGAAGAACTGTATCTTAACACGTAGGCCCAGGGCTGGCTGAGACACAGCGTCGGAAAAGAACAGCACCGAATGAAAGATAACAAATCGTAAGGAGGATTTGTACTTTTGTCCCCTTTCGGCGATCGCTCTTAAAGTCTGAATGAAGCACAGTTGATATCAGCCTTGTTAAGTGCGTTCACTCGAAATTTCTGGAAATGAAAATGCGAGATGCTGTGGATGCAGAACTGTGTCTCGAGTTTTCAGTGTTGACACGGAATGTTATGGAAGACTCCATAATGTGATGATGAGCCAGATATTTCTTTTAATTTTCAAGTGGGGAGAATGTACCTATTTTGGCCATTTAAAGACAATAGAGGGAGCCTCCAGGATATGGATCTATTACCCGTAGGACATAGGTTTTAACTGTGAGCTAGTTCCCCTATTTTGCCTTGGGTTAACTATTTAATTGAAGTAGTCCAGTTGCACTGTCCAGTATGGTAGTCACCAGGCTGATGTGGTTAGTCCGGTTGGGATATGCTGTAAGCCTAAAGTACACACAAGGGATTTTGGAGAATTAGGATGAAAAAAGTGTAAAATATCTCAATAACTCGAAATATTATAACGTTGAAATGCGAACATATTGGATGTGTTGGGTTAAATAAAAGAGATTAAAATTAATTTCACTCATTTCTTTTTGCTGCTTTGAAAAATGTGGTTGCTAGGATATTTAAATTTATACAACTTGCTTTCTATTTCTGTTTCTGATGGAGCACTGCTCCAGGAAGTCTCAGCCCTTCAGAGGGGAGGGGACTAATATTGTTTGGCCAGTTCACTATTTCATAGTGCTGAAAAAGGAAGTTGCTCCTCTAATATACAAGTGTGGATCCAGTATATACTTGATAATTTTAGAAGCTCTTCTTATTGACAAAGCAAAATGATAAAAGGGGAATTTTTTCTCTCCAACTTACAGCTTTCTCCCTTTGTCTCATAACCATGTCCACCAACGAGAATGCTAATTCACCAGCTGCCCGCCTTAACAGATTCAAGAACAAGGGGAAAGACAGTACAGTGAGTACCTTCTGTTGCTTTCCTATGGTATTTTTCAAATGGAAAGGTATTTGGGAAGGGATCAGAACTTTGAGGAAATTTGAAATAAACGTCCTCACTTCACAACAAAAACTGATATAGTAGGTGAAGTGGTTTATCTTTTTCCAAGGAAATGAGGCGGCGCCGAATAGAAGTTAATGTGGAGCTGAGGAAAGCTAAGAAGGATGACCAGATGCTGAAAAGGAGAAATGTAAGCTCGTTTCCTGATGATGCTACCTCTCCACTACAGGAAAACCGCAACAACCAGGTAAATATATATTTTAGATTATGAATTACGGCAAACCCACAAAATCAATATGGTGATTTTCTTAGAAATTTAAATAGTAAGGGGCTTCCGGGTGGCTCAGTGGCTTAAGCATCAGGTCTTGGTCTCAGGGTTGTGAGATGAGCCTCGCTTTGGGCTCCACACTGGGTATGGAGCCTACTTAAAAAAAGAAAGAAATTTAAATAACATTCCTAGCCTAATGGTTTTAACTATCAACTCTGTGAAGATCTTTTTTTCTGCTCCCAGTCAGTAATTCTGTTGGGTTGTCTCCTTTCCTACCCACTCTCCCTAATCTACTGAAGCTGATTCCAAGGTCTCCTTTAGCTCTGAACTCCCTTCAGGTTTCCCTGCATTTCTAGCCCCCAGTTCAGTACCTTGACTAGCCAGTCCAATGTTAACTGAAAGTTAGTGTGTTTAGCACCAGTCACTTTCTGCCTTTTTGGGGTGTTCCTGTTTTTTGTACTTGTCACCAGCTTTGTTCAGATCTTTTTCCTCCTGAAATATTTTCAGTGGTCTTCTAATTTATCTTTCCCTTCATTCTATGCCACATAATACTTACCTAAACAAAGTCTTAAAATACTGCTTTAGACCTCTTCTTTCTCTGCTTAAAAACTTTGGTAGTTTTAAATCCATATTCTTTGAAAAAAAATTTTTGTGTGTGTAAATTAGATCAATCTTAGATTTTCAATTTCGTTTTTATCTTTCAAAGATACTGGGAATCTTTAGTGCCTCAAATTTTTTTTTTTTTTCCCACCGAATAGTACCTATGTGCTATTTCTAGAGTACTATATTCAAATCCTATCTTCTTATAGCACTCCTTGGTCATCCTAGCAGGAAAAATGTTCCCTTTTCAGGATTCCCATAGCATCCCAGCTGTGCACTAAGATGGAGAGTAAATGCTAACATAACATGAATATTCACCATTTGTTTTATGGTTATCTATTTTTCACATTTTCCTTAAGTTGTAAGCTCCTACAGAAAAAGGGATGCTGTCTTTTTGAGTTCACTGTAGCACTGATTCTCAAACCCTTCTACTGTGATTACAACGTGAAACATTTTTGTAGCACTGTACTGTGGAGATGCAGAGATTATAAGCTTAGATATGAAAATCCCCAGCACATTGCCTACATAACTCCATCCCTTTCTCCCTGACAGCATATCTGAATGCAAGTCATTGAGACTAATGCAGGAACAACCTTCAAACTGCTCTAATTTCATTTATTAAATTGTTCATAGTCTCTTCTTTTAGTGACAAAATAATGGGATGATACTGCATAACTAGAGATTCCAGTGAGTCATACACCAAGTTTGAGCACTGTTCTGCATATGAAAGAATGAATATTTAATTAATAGCCAAAATTAAATGTGAGGCTAAACTTTTAGTAACTGATTATAAACCTAAAAATGTCTTCACAGTGGCAAGTAGGGATTTTATTGTTTGTATTTAATGTTAAAAATGAGAATTTGTGCAATTAATACCACTGTCCTTGCAGGGCACTGTAAATTGGTCTGTTGATGACATTGTCAAAGGCATAAATAGCAACAATTTGGAAAGCCAGCTCCAGGCTACTCAAGCTGCTAGGTAAGTCTTTTCTGCCAAAGCATGGGTAACCTAAGGTATCAGCCCTTTTGGATTTTTTTGGTGGGAAAGAGACAGACAGATGGCATGGGTAAAATAAAAGTTAGGTTTGCCATAGGCCTATTTTCATTAGAATCTTCCCTTAGGTGAAACTGTGATTTTGTATAAATCACAGTTGCCTAAAGTCCTGCCCACCCCAGTGGTAATCACTGTTAATCTTTTGGTGTGCTTTTTAAGTATATTAACAAAGTTTTTGTCAAGGTGGCATTTCAAGTTGGTGTCAGAGAAAGGAATTATTCAGTAGGTGGGATTTGCACATTCATTTAGAATGGCGCTTTCACCCTTACTTCTATCAAATACGAATATTTGTGACATCCATAACAAAGAATTAACAATTTCTATAGTTTGACAGTGTGCTGAAAAACAAATCCAAGTGACAAATGATGAAGGAAAAGATGCTTAACCTCACTAATAGTTAGGGAAACACACATTAACAATGGTAGTGTAATTGTGTCAGATTGTCAAAGTTTTAAAGTGACAAGATCTAACGTAGTTTGTGGGGATGCAGAGAGGAGGCTATTTTACATTATTGGTAATATTTCAATTTTGGGGAGAAGGTAATTAAAGACACCACGTGTGGCAGCACCATGCAACCCAGTCTGTTCATCTCCTCTTAAATTTCAGGAGATTTCAACATTTAGTGCATTACTTTAAAAGGTTATCTCAAGTTGAATTGCATTTTAAATTGATTTTTAAAGTTAATAAACTTCTCTTGTTAATCATCTTCAACTTTTGTTTCTCTTTCTGCTTACCCTTAGGAAACTGCTTTCTAGGGAAAAACAGCCCCCCATAGACAACATAATTCGGGCTGGTTTGATTCCAAAGTTTGTGTCCTTCTTGGGCAGAACTGATTGTAGTCCCATTCAGTTTGAATCTGCTTGGGCTCTCACTAACATTGCTTCTGGGACGTCAGAACAGACCAAGGCTGTGGTAGATGGAGGTGCTATCCCAGCATTCATTTCTCTGTTGGCATCTTCCCATGCCCACATCAGTGAACAAGCTGTATGGGCTCTAGGAAACATTGCAGGTACTTGGATTTAAAATTCTTTTGACCATCTCTAATCATACTGAGGTTGGGAGAAGTGCCTTGTCATAAGTAAGAGTCACCTGTGTGTTAAGATTTAAACTTGCTTGCTTTTAGTGCTTATAGAGGGGTATTAATGGCATCTAAGTAAGTTAGGGAATTTCCAAGAGTATTGTCTTTGTGTTAGGACGCTGGTGCACTCAGTCACTGAACATTGATGGTGCTAGACAAGTAGATTATGATTAACCTTGCCTTTTTTTTTTAGGTGATGGTTCAGTTTTTCGAGACTTGGTTATTAAGTATGGTGCAGTTGACCCACTGTTGGCTCTCCTTGCAGTTCCTGATATGTCATCTTTAGCAGTAAGTTGCTAACATAAGTCCGGTTACTCAGTGCTTGATTCTAATTTTTCCCACCCCCTCAAAATATAGAGGGACTTCTCATTGCATTTTTCTTTCCCCTCAGTGTGGTTATTTACGTAACCTTACTTGGACACTTTCAAACCTTTGTCGCAACAAGAATCCTGCACCCCCATTAGATGCTGTTGAGCAGATTCTTCCTACTTTAGTTCGTCTCCTGCATCATGATGATCCAGAAGTATTGGCAGATACCTGCTGGGCCATTTCCTACCTTACTGATGGTCCAAATGAACGGATTGAAATGGTTGTGAAAACAGGAGTTGTGCCCCAGCTTGTGAAGCTTCTAGGAGCTACTGAATTGCCCATTGTGGTAAGTTAACTTGAGAATATAAACCATAAGAAGCATGGTCAATTGATACTAATGTTGACACATTGCCTATTTTAGGCCATGAGGAGCCTCTGACTTGTTAAAACCTTTAGGGTGTAGAGTTTTTGAGCAGTGTTGGAAAAAATAAGAGAGAATCGTTGGCATCAACATTTTTTTTTTTTTCCTTTTCAGACTCCTGCGCTAAGAGCCATAGGAAATATTGTCACTGGGACAGATGAACAGACTCAGGTTGTAATAGATGCAGGAGCACTTGCTGTTTTTCCCAGCCTCCTAACGAACCCCAAAACTAATATTCAGAAGGAAGCTACGTGGACAATGTCAAACATCACAGCTGGTCGCCAGGACCAGATACAGCAAGTTGTGAATCATGGATTAGTCCCATTCCTCGTTGGTGTTCTCTCTAAGGTAATGAGGTCTTAGTACTTAACCAAAGGATGTTAGTATTTATGGATGGACATTTGGTAGAGCTGTGCTTGATAAGATTCTTAATGTACCAGTGTTGGGTTCTAAGTCCTTTGCTAAATAGTGGCCAGTAACCTCTTTCACTTATGGTTGGATGGAATCAGTTAGTAGTTTAGTCCTTGTTTTTCTATAACGGTACTTTTGGGGTCTTATTTTTACAATCGTTCTGAAGTAAACTTGTTTCCTTATGTTTATTAGGCAGACTTTAAGACACAAAAGGAAGCTGTCTGGGCTGTGACCAACTATACAAGTGGTGGGACAGTTGAACAGATTGTATACCTCGTTCATTGTGGCATAATAGAACCATTGATGAACCTCTTAACTGCAAAAGACACCAAAATTATTCTGGTTATTCTGGATGCCATTTCAAACATCTTTCAGGTAAGTCATAAGGTAGCATTTGAATTTGGGCTTGATGGTAATTGATGATATTTAGACTCAGGGTAGGACAGCTAAGGTTACTCAGTAGGGCCACAGAATTAGAAAGGCTGTTTATGTGGGGCACACTCTCAGTAAGACGTGACAAGGGATTATAAGAGATTAAAGGAGATGACAAGTAGGTGACCTGAATTGAAATCAAATCCATATGTGGACAGGATTCATTCCTATCTATTTTGTCAAAAATCTTTAATTCTCCAATGTCGTACTGAATTTTGGTACAATTAAAATTTGATGACTTAAAGTTATCTAATTTTATTTTTCTTCTGGTTCCCTTCCTAATTAACCCGAGCATGCTAGCATGTGGCACCTTGTCACAGTAGTTGAAGGTAGGTAGGTCCTACCTAATGACTTTAAACTTCTGATATGGAAATTTTACCTAGAACAGTCAAGTCTAGGATAATGATGCTTGGTGTATCCATCACCCAGCATAAATAATTTGTCAACATTTGGCCTATTTTCCTACTCTCCCCTTACCTAAACCCTCCAAATTCAATTATTTTGAAGTATATAAGTTATTTCATCTGTAAATATTTATGTATTCTAAAATTTGAGGACTGTAAAAAAGGCTAACCACAGTTTCATTTTTATACCTAATAAATTCTTGATATCAGCAAATGATCCAATCAGGGAAATTTGTTTTTATATGGCCTAAGGGCCATCTTTGCCCTTATACGATGGTTCTCTACCTTGACTACACTTTGGTGTTATCTGAGGTGCTTTTTTAAAAAGATCTTATTTATTTATTTATTTACTCACTCATTCATTCATTTATGAGACAGAGCATGTGTTAAGGGGGGCAGGGAGGGTGGGAAAGGGAGAGAGAATCTCAGCAGACTGTGTGCAGAGCCCCGTGTGGGGCTCAATCCCATGACTCCTGAGAATCATGACTTGAGCTGAAACCAAGAGTCAGATGCTTAACTGACTGAGCCACCCAGGTGCCCCTCAGGTGCTTTTATAAAACAGTAATTTTCTGTTCTCATCATAGACCAATTGAACCTGGATATGGTGTCATTTTTAAAGTTGCCCAGGTGATTTTGATGCACAGAAATGATCGAGAACTACTGTACGATCTGGCTGAGTGCTACAGAAGTAGCTGCTAAGAGCAAATGCAGATCTGATCACCTTGAATTTTTAGAAAATGTAAACTGAGCCTGGGTGGCTCAGTCAATTAAGCGTCTGCCTTCAGCTCTGGTTGTGATCCCGGGACTCGTGATCCCAGAGTGCCGGGATGGAGCCCCAAGTTGGGCTCCCTGCTCAGTGGGGAGTCTGCTTCTACCTCTGCCCTTCACCCCACTTGTGCTCTCTCTCTCTCAAATAAATAAAATCTTAAAAAAAAAATGCAAAATGGAGATAAAACCATCTCATAGGGTTGTTGAAGGAACTTTTCGAGTGGTTGTCTGATATACATCAATGCCCAAACATAAACATTATTTTCATTAAAATAGAACATTCAGTAAATTTGGAATTTTTTTTTTTAGGCTGCTGAGAAACTAGGTGAAACTGAGAAACTTAGTATAATGATCGAAGAATGTGGAGGTTTGGACAAAATTGAAGCTCTACAAAACCATGAAAATGAGTCTGTGTACAAAGCTTCATTAAACTTGATTGAGAAGTATTTCTCTGTAGAGGTGAGTAAGATGGTAATGTTAACAAGAATTTGGAAAATACACAAAGTCAAGCCCCTAAGATTTTTTTTCCTTATACTTTTTAAATGAGCCCTGTGCCCTTGTTAAATATGGCAAAATATCAGTGTGAGTAGGACATGATGTATGTATTTGCTCCTCAGATGTTTGGCTTGATGATCATATAATCTTTAACCAGAAATTTTTAAAATTAAAAAAAAATCACCACTCTACTTTCGAATGAGTAGTCTTAGGGACTTAATATCTTGAGAGTAAGTTTGTGTAGGAGTTGATGGAGAAGTGGGCCAACCCTACTAATAGGCCATCTTCCTTCCCATTTCCTACTGAAAAGTGACAGGTGGGGAAGTAAATCTCTCTTGTGGTAGCATCCTTCACCCTTTCAGAATCTTCCTCTCCCAGGCGCTCCTGAATTAGCAAGTTTCAGCAGCTCTCCCTCCCCTATTTCAAATATTGAAATACGGTTCAGCATTAAAGGTGTAATATGCAGATGAAGACCTTAAGAATAAATATAGACTTCTAGACAGACTGCTGCCTGGAAATGTGCTGTGTTTGTGGAATTATATTGTTTGGTTCTGTTTTTTAATACTTCCAGGAAGAGGAAGATCAGAATGTTGTGCCAGAAACTACCTCTGAAGGCTATACGTTCCAAGTTCAGGATGGCACTCCCGGGACTTTTAACTTTTAGATTGTACAGCTGAGGCAGAAAGTTGTTTGTTGTGTACTCTGTTTGGTAGAAGTTTGTCTTACTGTTTCTCTACTAAGAACTCTTTTTAAATGTGTTTTGTTATTGTAGCACTTTTTACAAGGAAACTCTACTTGACCAGTTCCAAACTGTACAACCTGTATGAAGCTCCTCCTCTCAGTGGGTTT
>NC_138383.1:12802623-12850093 GCF_054177405.1 Leptonychotes weddellii
CTTCACCGTACCTATGTATTGCTTTCTAATTTGGAGTTCTTAAGATTGCAGGTGAAGGGTGCCGGACCCAAACCCATGTGAGTAACCAGAGGTGTGGTTCTGGTTGCGTACATGGTTTGATGTCAGGTTTGTGAGGTCATCAAGGATGCAAGGGTGATAACTTTTTGTCCTGCCCACTTCTGAGTTCTGGCTTTGCTCTAGGCTGCTTCCATTCTTTGTAAATCATGGCTGTTGGTGCTTCCAGATGTCATATCCACTACACACCAGTCAGAATAGAATTTTTCAGAAGTTTGCATAGAAAAATGAACAAAATGTCCCAGAAGCCCTCAGCCAAGATCTCCTTAAATCTCGCTAGCCAGGGAGATGGGATAAATATATATATATATATATATATTAAGTTTAATCACAAGTCTCCTAGAGCTACAGGTAGAATTCATTCCTCCCAAACTTTGAGGCTGAACGTGGTTTCAAAGGTGTACGTTGGTTTACCCAGAAGTTCTGTTTAATTGGTAAGGGGTGGGGTCCAAATATCTTTTTAAAATTTCATCCCCATATGCTCTGTACAGTCCAGGTATAAAGCCACTAATCTAAGGAATAGTTACGCTATTAGCAGTATAGGAAATGGATTTGGGGGAGAGAGAGAGGGAGGGTTAACCAAAGTTCACCACAAGTCTTAGGACAAATGAAAGGCACCTTAAAAGCACTACTATCCGTTTCTCTGTTGATGAGTGGGAAAGTAATGAGCCAAGCTTCCACTGCTGAAGTCGGGACGGCTTTGCCTGCTTGTTTTTCCACAGAAGTTCTAGAGCTGAGGTGGTGGAGGTGGGCATTTGGGTTGAAGACTAAAAGTGAGTTGGGGGGTGCCTGGGTGGCTCAGTCGTTAATCGTCTGCTTTAGGCTCGGGTCGTGGTTCCAGGGTCCTGGGATCGAGGCCCGCGTTGGGCTCTCTGCTTGGTGGGAAGCCTGCTTCTCCCTCTCCCACTCCCCCTGCTTGTGTTCCCTCTCTCGCCGTGTCTCTCTCTGTCAAATTTAAAAAAAAAAAAGGGGGAGTTGGGACCACAGAGGGCTACTGTATTCCGTAAAATAAGCTAGTTTTGCAAGTTAGTGGTAGTATAATGCAACAGATTTCCGTTTACCTTGTCTCCGTGGGAATAAACGTAAGGATATTCTTACCCCCTCAGCTCATCTGCACCTAAGTACATTTTGCCTTTTGCAGATAACAGGCTTTTAAAGTGGCTGCTATGAGATATATATATTTAATGCTTGTTTAGGTGCAGAAATAGAGAATACTTTGGCTAATGCTTATTTAAAACACCTCCTGCAGCCAAGTTTTTAATTTGGAACACCGAGCCATGTTACCCCTGGTCCTCCTGAGCTCAGGGTGTCCTGTTGGGAGCCCTGGTCATTTTCTCGGCTTGTTGTATACAAAGGCTTCCATAAAGGGGAGGCAGAAGTCACAGAACTGCAGACTGCCCTTCCTGTCCCACCTACTTGCTGCACTGCCCTTTTTTCCTACCCTTGCTCCAAGGTAAGTCTCTTAGATGCCGGACCCCAAAGTCGCGAATGTGAGAAAAAAGAACATGGAAGTAAACCTGGAGACCAGAGGTTTTTGTTGTAGGAGAGGTGGGGCTTAGTGGGCTGAGGGACCAGTGGAATACACACTGGTAGGAAGCCTGAGGTCTGTCGTATTCAGAGGGAAAGCATGACCTGGTAGTGAAGTAATTGCCGGGAGACAGCTGATGGCCAGAAATACGTTTTCAGATCTGAGATAACATTTTTAGCATGCTGGTTTCCTCTTCAGCCACCAACCTTTTCCTCGTTAGCAAAGTGTTAATGTCTAAATAGCTTTTATGAATGCACATTTTGTAGCTCCTGTCAGTTTTAAGTCATTTTTAAAACTTCAATAAATTCCCTTTGCCCATAACTCTCAGTTTTGTATTAGTTTGTAGTAGGTAATTAGGGGTGGGAAGGTAACACTTAAATTTTCATGAGGCAAATACCAAAGGAAAATCTAGCACTTGTGCTGTGGCAAAAATCCTTAGAGTTAAGCTGTGGTTAGAGGTTGAACATCAGTGTTAAAACACTGCACCAAGTGTTGATTCTTTACCTTACTGATTGTATCAGCTTTAAGTCCTATCAAGCTACTATTTTTGGAATAAAGTAGGACATAAACATTCCGTTTCTTAAGGTTGTTGGATTATTCCTTCACCCCGAATCTTTCTGTGGCTGCATCATCACTGAAAAGGTAAAAACTGGATAATTTCGTTATAGTAGATCTTCGGTGTTAAGTGGGATTTTGCTTCAGCATTTGGCCTCGAATTGCTTTTTTTTGAGCTTCCAAGAACCAGGTCAATTAAAACCAAAATGGTGTTCACCAAAGTGGTATGTTCCTTTTTATCTTACCAATAGTTCTAGGAGCAAAATCTTCAGTTTGTTGGGCAGTTGGAACCCTTGTGAGATTACAATACCCCAAGTTCAGAAGGCCATGAAGAAAAGTGAAGCTGGCTACTCCTTGCCTCCCTCCACCCTGCTGGAGCTTGCCAGAACCCAGCTGGCTGAATTTGGAAAGCCCTCGAAACATGTCATTAATGGTGCTTTCTTTTGAGAGTGGGCTGTTGACCTAATTTGTGATGAACAAAACCTGGCCAAATCCTGCAGCGCCCCTCTCCCCCAAGGGAACGTGTAGTGAAAAGTGTTTAGCAACATCACGGAGTTAATTCTCACAACCTCAGCTAATAAAGATGATAACAAACACTCAAGCTATTAAATAGGGTTTTGTTTTTTTATTTTTATTATTTTTTTTGAGGGCAGAAGAGCAATTTAATTTTGAGCATTTGTATGTTAAATGGCATGTTGCTGGCGTAGTTTGAAAGCATTATTCTGGTGTCTTATAAACGCCTCTTTCCTCCTAAATATTTGGGACAGTTTCCTAACGCTGTGTAGGAGTTGTATGTGTCAAACCTTTTCCTTTTGATCAGTTGTGCATTCCTCCCAGGCTTTTCACAACCGGGAATGCGCTTCCCCATCCTAGTTCTGGGATTTGTGGTGGAAAGGACTAGGCATTAGGAGTCAGCTCTGCCTGAGTGCAAATGCTGCCTCTTCTGTATGTTCTGAGTGACCTGTGGGTCATCAAAATAGCACAATCCCTAGTATAAATTAAGTTCTCTACAGATAGTAAATACTATATTAGTAGTGATATCTCAGGTAGTATTCTAGCCACAGGACAGATTTTACCTTCTAGGCTAAGTTTACTATTACTCTTTTTTAAGATTTTATTTTATTTTAATTTTTTTTTTAAGATTTTATTTCTTTGACAGGGAGAGGGAGGAAGAGAGAGCACAGCAGGGGCTGCAGCAGGCAGAGGGAGAGGGAGAAGCAGGTTCCCCGCCGAGCAGGGAGCCCGATGCAGGGCTCGATCCCAGGTCCCTGGGATCATGACTTGAGCCGAAGGCAGACACCCAACTGACTGAGCCTCCCAGGTGCCCCTAAGATTTTATTTTTACGTAATCTCTACACCCAGTGTGGGGCTCAAACTTAACAACCCTGAGATCAAGAGTCACATGCTCGACAGACTGAGCCAGCTGGGCGCCCCTCCTTTTTTGTTTTTCTCATCATTCACAGCCGTACACCAACACGAGATGCCCCATGGATTTGTTTCTATACTCAACAATAGGATTCAATCCAAAAATTGGATGTTTCGTGAGCCCTCAGGCCTCTTAAAGGCTGGCCTTAGCTTTGCAAACGGTGCCTCCCACCCAAGGAGAGCCCTTGTAGCCTCCCCAGGGAGAGCTCTGTGTTCTCTTCCTGCACCCACCGTTTCCCTTCTTAATTCTGGCCGACAGAGTGTTGGGAGCACCTCCTCATCGAACTTCTCACTGGCCCTGAGAACAGCCACCTGAGCCACCCGAGTCCAGCTTGGCGATGGTTTGCTTGGCAGCTTGTCACTACAAACAACAGATGGGCCCTTCCCAGTGACGGGAAGCTCCTCGAAGGCACTGAGGCAGCAAAACAAAACTATTTTCTTCTCTGAACAAGCCTTGATGTTTAGAACTTGAACAGGTTGAGGCAGAAATATTGGAAGCTTACCCATAAAAACAAGGGAAGACGAGGAAGGATTGGATGAAGAAGAAAGCTTTGAATTAACTGAAACTGAATGAGAAGTCAAGGACTGATGCATTGATGGTAGTTCCTGATGGTAGCTACAAAAAACAAAAAAGAAACCACACCAAAACCCAAAAACAATACATACCATTTTTGGGGCACAACTGTTGGAATACGGGAGAAGTGTGGGAAAACACGTAGAATCAAACTCTGATTTAGACCAAAGTTTTAGGTGACTAGTGACTGTCCCAGTACCCTTCCTGCCCATCCTCTCAACCAATTGTCTCTGTCCTGGGGAAACATTAGTGACTATGAAGCTTTTTCCTTTTCTTTCTTTTTGGTAACTTTGTAAGGTAATGTTTCCTGGTTATAGAAATAGTAACTAATTGTCGAAAATTTAAAACTACAGGATACCAGAAAGAGTAAAATAAAATCTCACCATATAATTGTACCTTTTTTCATCGATAGGAATCCTTAACCTGAGTGACCTGAGATGCAGAATAGGCCTTAATGGGACCCATGAGCCCCCCCAAATTGTATGCAATACGTGCTTGTGAGCTTTTTGGGAAAAGGAGCTCAGAGCCTGAAGAAAATTAGGTTCTCAGAGGTGTAGCCACCTTCAAAATACTAGAGACCTGAGGTATAGATCTTTCCAATTTACTTTCTACACTCTGTAGTGCACTTTTTTTTTTTTAAGATTTTATTTATTTACTTGAGAGAGAGGGAGAGGGAGAAGCAGACTCCCCGCTGAGCAGGGAGCCCGACTCGGGGCTCGATCCCAGGACCCTGAGGTCATGACCTGAGCTGAAGGCAGACCCTTAACCAACTGAGCCACCCAGGCCCTCCCCCCACTTTTTTTTTAACGTCACCATCTAAGTTCGCTTCACGCGGTGGTTTGGCTCCCCCCGCTTAATCTTTACACCCAAGGTGGGCTCAAACTCATCACCTT
Source organism: Leptonychotes weddellii (assembly GCF_054177405.1). Taxonomy (NCBI): domain Eukaryota; kingdom Metazoa; phylum Chordata; class Mammalia; order Carnivora; family Phocidae; genus Leptonychotes; species Leptonychotes weddellii. The sequence continues at coordinate 12,807,674 of NC_138383.1, forward strand.
GAGATCAAGAGTTGCCTGCTCTGCCGCCTGAGGCCAGCCAGCGGCCCCGATTCACATGGTAGTTTGAGACCTCAGACCAATGACCTTGGCTGTGATTTGCCTGCAGGACTCTGGTTGGACAGGAGTTGTAACTGCTGTCCCTAAATTTGATGGCATTTGGCTGACATTCATTCCAAAAAGCATGATGAAGCGCATAAGAATGTGGCACCTCTCCCCGGGGAGCGAAGATGGCAGGCAGGGCTTTGTAGTTCTCCCCCTGGCCTCCCGTCCAGCATCCCCGCCGGCCCCAGAGGGTGGGCGGTATCCACAGGACGTCCCCACGGACTGCAAATCACAGGCTTCCCAAGGGTTGGATCCCAGGCCGCGCTGGCGCAGGGACAATGGCCGCTAACTGTCATTAGGAAGCAGGGAACCTGCCTGGCCTTCACCAGCAGCATCAGGTCTGTGTCAGGGGCTGGCTTCCTTTCTAGGCCTTGCTCCCGGCTCTGAGGTAATAGCTGAAATCCCGCTGGTAGTTCTGCGGTGGTGATGGCGCTTGCCCTTTCTCGTAGGAGACCCAGGGGACAGCTGGCTCCCAGATGGCTCTGGTACCGTGACCCCACCAACATCCTGAGGTGGATATGCTTGGGACGCTTACACTCGGCCTGCCGGGGCGGGATGCCTGGGGACCCCCAGCCCGGGAGATTTATGGGCTCGGGCCTTGGAGAGAGCAAGTCTCTAGAGGTGGGATGCAGCTAATCAGTTTCCTTTGGTGGAGTGTTCTAGAATGATGCCGAAAACAGAAGAGGTTGACCTCATCCCTACCCCACCCGAAGATTAAGTGAGGATGAGTAGATAACTAGCAAGCTAATACTGACATTGCTAAATTACCTGGCAAAGAAAGTTCTTCATATTCTCCCTCCCTCTCTCTCTCTCACACACACACACCCCAGAAGAGTTCTCTTCAGGGTATGTTCTTTAGGACATGACATCCACATGAGCCAAGAAGATCATAGGCTTCCCTTCCCAGAGGGAGTATCCATCCCATTCAGGTGAAAATGGGCAGCAAAGCTCACATAGTTTCTTGTTGCAAAGAAATTCTTCAGCGTCTATTTCCTGGAGATAATGTAGAGAATGCTAGCAGGTTTCTAACATACTTCAGCTGTTCAGGAAACACTTTACATAATTTCCTGCTCTAGAGAATAGGAGGAGGCCCAGAAAGTTGGAAAGTATTACGCTTCTTTCTCGACGGTCTCAAATGCACTTCGCAAGGACTCCACACGCCCCCTCCTAGAAGCTCTGTTCTTGCTCTCGCAGCCCTTTCACTCGGGAATGTTCTTTTTAAGAGGGTGGCGAGAACCCTCGTCACTTGGACTTCCCATAGCATCCTGGCCTGAGCTGTGTAAGGAACTTTGCAAATGAGAACTAATTAAGCTTGGAGAGCCCCCGGAGAGGGCTCCCAGCCGTCTGAAACGCAGCCAGCTCTGCGGTGGACCGGCCGCCGTTTCTGCCCTCCCCAGCAGCTACAGCAACAGGGCAGACAGAGGAGAGCGAGGAAAGCTGACCGCCTCAGCTCACCGAAGGTGCAAGGAGAAAGCAAGTTAGACACCACGTCCTTAACTGCCCCTTCACTTGCTTTTTGCCACCTCCAGTGGGGGTCAGATACCGGGGTTTCAACTGGGTCATTTAGACTTTTGAGCAAGATTTCAGGTAATTGTGAACAAAAAAAAAATTAGCAAGCTTAAGATTAGTTTTAGCCTAGGGGCGCCTAGGTGGCTCAGTCGATTAAGTGGCCGATTCTTGGTTTTGGCTCAGGTCATGATCGGAGGGTCATGAGATGGAGCCCGGTGTTGGGCTCTGCGCTCAGTGGGAGGATTCTCTCTCTCCCACTGCTCATGCTCTCTCTCTCTCTCTCTAAAATAAATAAATAAATCTTATTTTTTTTTAAATCTAAAGGAACAGTTCCCAGTCAAGGGCAATTTTTGCCCCCTGAAGGAATATTTGATAGTCTGGAGACGTTCTTGATTGTCACATCTTGGGGAGAGGGATGCTACCGACATCTAAGTAGGAAGAGGTCAAGGATGCTGCTAAACATCCTGTAATGTGCAGAACAGACCCCCCACAATAAAGAATTATCTGGTCCAAAACATCAATAGGGCCGAGATTGAAAACCTCTGGTCTAAAGTTTCTAAGTGATTCACCATTGACTTGTGCCCTCTCTCTCAGCCCTAAATCTTATGTTGGTGACCTTTTAGCCGATTCAAATTAGGATCCAAGCTCCTGGGAGCACCGTGGGTTCCTGGCTCAGCCCTGCCGTAGATGTGCCTGCAGGTGATGACATTCTCCTAAGCCGTGGGGTGTTGGAGACACGTCTCTCACCACCCCATATGTTCCCTGGCAATGAAACGCTTTGTGCCCCTAGCGAGTGGTCTTTCCGAAAGCGGAACCACTTTTTGCATCGTTCCCTGTTGGGCCCCAGAGCTTGGAGGTCCTGTTTTCCCTTCAGTGGAGAGTGAGGCATTCTTTTCCTCCAGCAGGGCCGATTCGGTGAGCAACTGTTTCTTTGTTCCCTCCTCAAGACCCTACTGCCAGGGAGACCCCAGGCTGTGGCCACCACAGTGATACTCAGCCAATAGAAAGATAGCAAGGAACTTCATTTCAACCTTTCCTTAACTTAAAAACTTGAAAACTGTCTTTTCTGGGGGGAAAAAAAAACACCATAGGAAACCCTCACCTCACCCAGGGAGCCCCCTGGACAGCCCCGTGCAGCCTCTCCTTCCCCTCTGCCACCCACCCCCTTGGCTTCCTCCTCCAAGTCTTGGTGCCCCCCTGGGTGAACTCGGGGCCAGCTCTGGGCACTGGCCCACCCCACTCCCCTGATAGACATTGAAAAGGAGAAAGTCCACCCAGATCTCGTCTGATTTGGTGGTGCTGTGGACCCTGAAAAGTCGCCCTGAAAGCCAGGCTGCCTGTGGTGCTCTAGAGAAGATGCTCTTTCCCCGGGTGGCTGTCCCGGTGGGTCACCTGCTATTCATTAATCAAGCCAAACGGGCTCCGAAACGTGACCTGACAACTATGTTCGTTTCCTCGGGCGGCTATAACCAACTGCCACAAACCAGTGGTTTCAACAACAGAAATGTATCGTCTCAGTTCTGGAGGCTACGGAACTGAGATCAAGGTGTGGGCAGGTTCCTTCTGAGGCTGGCAGAGAAGTCTCTGTCCCAGGCCTCTCTCTCTGGCTTGTTGATGTCAGCCTTCTCCCCGCGTCTCTTCACGTCGGCTTCCCTCTGTGCATTCTCTGCGTCCAGCTGTCCCTTTCTATAAGGACACCAGTCATATTGGATTAGTGCCCACTCTAATGACCTCATTTTAACTTGATTGCCTCTCTAAGACCTCCTCTCCAAACGAACTCACGTGCTGAGGTCCTACGTGACTTTTTGGAGGAGAAAACAACAACTAAATGCAGTCCATGATCTGGGATTGGATCCTTGACTGAGGGAAAAAAAATGACATTAAAGAGATTCTTGAGGCAATTAGCAAAATTTGAATATGGACTCTATGTTAGATAATATTAATCAGTATTAAATCTCTTGTTTGGAAATTGTACTGTGGTTGTGTAGAAAAGTCTTCTTGCCCTTAGGAGACAACCCTTATGTCCTCAGTGTTCAGGCATAAAGGAGTATGCATCTTACACCCTAAAGTAATTCAGAGAAAAAAATATTAAAATTATAAATATATATAGGGGTGCCTGGCTGGCTCTGTCGGTAGAGCATGCGGCTCTTAATCTTGGGGTTGTGGGTTCAAGCCTCATGTCCGGTGTAGAGATTACTTAAAAACATTTTTTAAACCCTTAAAAAATTTATTATAAATATAAACATATAAATTGATGTGAAATGTCGGGGTTTGGGAGCCAATGGTCAAGAAAGAATTCTTGGGACATCTTTGGTGAAAAAGGGTGGTTTTATTAAAGCAGAGGGCAGGACCCATGGGCAGAAAGAGCCCATTATATACTTTCAAGTTGGGAGGGGGTTAGGGATAGCATAAGTCTGTAAGGAATTTGGAAGCAAGGTTTCCAGGACCTTGAGGGGCTAGCTGTTGTTGTTAGGAAAAGGTCATTTACTACAGTCTAGTAAAACCTTAGTCATGAGACCCTTCCGATGTGTATCACTAGGCCATATGCTTGGAGGATGATTGCTAACATGTATCTTGCAGGGGTAGAGATAAAGGAAGTTTCCAAAGGGATTTTTACAGGATCCTGGAGGTCAGGCTAACGTCAAGCTAAGGTTGCCTTTTGCCTCCAGCAAAGTACTAACATTGAGGCAGCTAAACTCCTTGAAGACTTGTCTCAAGGACTTGTCAGTGGGCTGCAAAAGAAATTTAATTTTTTCTAGATTCCTTTTGTCTTTGGTCTCCACATCATAAATTATACACACACACACACACACACACACACACGATGCTACCAACGGAAACTCAGAAAGAGCCATTTTGTCAATCATTTTGGGAGTAATGACGAGAAGGCATGTATTCGTCATGGAATGAGCCCTGCAAGGGAGGAGTTCCCAACACTGGCAACTGGGAAGGTGTCCGGTGTGGGGGCTGGAAGTGCCCAGGCTGGGTCACCTGCTTGCTGTGATCTTGGGCGGGTTACTCCCCCTCTTTGGAACTCGCTGTTCTCCGCTGTTAATGCTGCTGTGAGGGTCAGAGGGCTTCCTGTAGGTGAGGGGACGCGAGGAGTGCTCAGGGGTGTGTGTGTGGGGGGGGGGGGGGCTCGGCCATTAGCACGTGACCCTGTCAGGCGGTCTTTGCCTGTGGGGCCCGCCACACGCGCTCAGCAGAGTTCGCTCCAGAAAGCCTGGATTCCGAGGCAGACACGTTTGCAGAAGGTGAAGGAAACAAGGGTTTCTGTCCTTTTTAATCATTTTATTTTCCTTATTTGCAAGCCCACTCGCCCTTGTCTTAACACTTATTCTGGGCCTCAGTTTCCCGGCCGTGAGTCATCTTCCCCACTCTCTCCTTTGTCCTCTTCTCCGACTCTTCTCTGCCACCGTCCCCCCTCCACAGCACTTGGTAAATAGCGAGGACCCCATTGCCCAGTCAGGCCTCAATTCAATCCATCCCACCCAGAGCCCATCGGCTCTGTCCGAATTCTCGAATTAAAGGGGCTACACTCGCTCCTCGTCCCATCAGGGGGCTCGGACCGCCCGCCCACCAGGACCCTCCGCCACCCCACACCTCACCCGCCACACACCGGGACCAGCCTCTGAGGCCAAACAGTTGAGCTCTGAGCCTTGAAAGTTCTAACAGGAGCAACTCAACCCGCCTCCCTGCCTCCTGCCGTAGAAGAAAAAGATGTTTCTCAGACTTTGGACATGTAACCTCCCCCAGCGTTCCAGATCGGGGTGTCCAAGCGATACGGACCCCCAAACTGGGCCACGTACCACCACGTTCCTCTCAGTGGACTCAGCCCCCCCAGGACTTCTCAAGATGAACCGTGAGTTGACAATGAATTCTTTTGGTTTTACATAGGAAGTGAGGGAAAAAATGCTGTTCTCATAATGGTCCAAAATCAGAGAAAAGAGAAGTTATTGGCTAAAAAAAAAATTTTTTTTTTTTCTCATGGTGGGTTAATATTTTGCATGTGGAAAATGTGAATACAGGGTGTGGGATTTGCTGTCACAAGGCGGGAGGTACTGAGTTCGGTGTGTTACAGCGGAGGGAGGTATTTGTGTCCAGCTGTGGGCTTGCTCCCAACTGGAGAAACAACCACAGGGAGGCAGCAGAGCTTACTGGTTGAACGTGGGGGCTCTGAAAGCGGCAGATTGGAGTTTGAAATCTGATTCTAGTACTTGATAGCTGTGTGACCTCCTGAAAGTGACTTAACTGCTCTGTGCCCCACGTTCGAACTCAGCAAAATGGGATGAAACTACTATCTAAACCCTAAGGATGTTTTAAGGGTGAATGAGCTAAACAGCTCAACGAGTAAGCTCTCAATTAGCTTAAAAAGCAGGAGTTTAAGGCGGGGGGGGGGGCAAAAAAATTCAGATAGGTAGAGGCATAGATAGGCGTTTTCTTGGTTTTGTTTTTGAGAGTGCAATATTTTTAAGGCTGTGCAAAATGCGTTAGCCCCCAAATCTCTAAACAAACGGTTACTTGAAGAGCCTGTCCCCAGTCCTCACCTACAATTGCATCCCTTTCTGGTCATGAAGCAGATTTCAAGAATGGTTTCAGAGATGCCATGACCCTCCACAATGTTATTCTTCTAGCTTTCTTGTCATGCAAAGGATGTATAATTTGTTCCATTGCACTCTTGAGTGTGATAAGCATTCTCTTAGCCCTGGTTGAGTGTATACACACACACACACACACACAGAAAAATAATATATATAATTGTCTTGTTATATGTAATATAGTTATTATATTATATATGATACATTATAATTACGTATCAAATTTATCTTTTTTATTTAGGATTTCACCGAGGTGGGGAAGGCTACTTTTTCTGCTTTTTTTTGTTGTTGTTGTTCAGGGTTTCAGAAAAAGAGCTTAAAGTGAAAGCTTTCAATTTCGTGTGTTGATTACATTGAGCAGCGTCCCAGTGGGGGCGGGGGTGGGGGTTAGGTCGTGGCTGGTGATTAAGTAGGTGATTGATAAAATTTGGGGAGAAGGAGAAGGTTAATTAGGTGTGGCAAGATCTGGGTGATCAGATGAGAGGAATTAAGGCTTAATTACCTGATTGGATCATGGTTCCATCTATAGCTTGGCTGGTTTATAGGAGTGGATTAGATGTTGATGGACTACCAGATTCCTCACTTACGAAAGGAAGTGAGAGAAACCAAGTGAGAGATTATCTCTCTCCCCCAGTAGCCTGGGTAGATTAAGGTTGAGCTTGAATCCTGGCAACTTCTGAGCTGCTTAGCAGGAATTATTTAGGGCTGGAGAGATTCCAAATGAGAGCTAATATTCCTGATAGTGAGCATCACTAAGCACTTCTTCTGTGCCAGGTTCTGCGCTAAGTACACCCCTCTCAGCAAAGCCTCATCACCCTCTATGAGGTGGGTGGTGTCCATTTTTACAGATGAGAAAACGAAGGCACAGGGAGGTCATGTGATTTGCCAAGGTGCAGCCCGCTTCTCTGGTTTCATCTTCTCCTAAGGACCAAGGGAGGTGGTGTCCCAGAGCCCAGACTCTTTGGCTCTGTGGACCTGGCTCCTGGCCAGGGCTCTGCAGTGGACAAGTGTGCCCACCGAAGCTGGGTGGCTCCCAGTGACCACCCAGGAGGGCGCCAGGGAAGAGCAAGCTGGTGGCGTCTGGTGAAGAAGCAATGTCCTTTCTTTAGTGTGAGGGTGCCAACCGGGAGGCCGGGCTGGGAAGCCAAGGGGTGCTGGCCGGGATGCTGGGCCTCAGAGCTCTCCCCAGAATGAATCAGCACTCTTCCGGCGGCTGCTGAGTTTTGGAGAGGAAAGATCTAATGCTGGGCAGAGAAAGGGCCAGAGCTGACAGTCTTAAAAGATGCTTCCCTGAGGTGCGTCCCTTCAACCCAACACTGTTTTTTGAGGCTTTTAAATGAGTGTGAGAAGGAAAATAGCAGATACAACAAACCATCTCCTGACATGCATTACCTCTCTCGATTCCCTCAAACCCCTGGGAGGCAAGAGCAAGGATTCCACCTCTGGACAGAGAAAGAAATGGAGTCTCAGAGAGGTTAAGGAAGCTGCCTAGAGTCACACAGCCACCAAATAGCAAAACTGGCACGTGAACTGTCCTCTGTCGATCCCCTGCCTGATACTGCCCGGGATGGGACTCATTGCTGGGGTACAAAGCTTGCAAGAAAAATAGCTGTGTCCTCCCCCCCGCCCCCACCACCTCGAAGACTTTTAGTATCCAATAGGAGAGATAAGACTGATATCCAAATGACCAATGGGAATGGCAGACATTGATCAAGAACTTTCTGGAGCTGACTCTGCTTTTCATTCAGTGACTCTCATTGGCTAACCATGACCCTGTGAGGAAGGAATCATCGTTTCCATTTTCCAGGTGGGGAAACTGGGTCTCAGAGAAGCTAAGAAAGTTGCTCAAGATTCCCCAGCAATCAGTTGTCCCTTCCCAGCCAAGGGAGGCACCATGAGAAGAACAAACAATCCGTGTGGGTGGAGGTGGTTACATTTGGTGTGTGTGGAGCTCCAGCCTCATTCCGGGCCTGAAGTGAGTCATCTGCACGTCACAGAACCAGCCCCTCTGGACCCATGGCTGTTTTGTACATTAGGCAGAGCTGGGCCCAGATAATGTGGTTCTAAGCAGGGAAGATGGCCTCCTTCCAACCACGTCCTCTCTGCAGGCCCTTGGGAGCTGGCCAGGCCCGGTGACCCGTGGAAGAGGTGATGCTGTGCCCTGGTGTCCAAGCAGCATGGCTTGGCCAAGTCTGCTGGGCTTCGTCCAGCTCAGAAACCCATTTGCTTTTACCCGTCAATGTGAACCAGATGTGGGGCACCTCCACTCTGCAGGGCAGAGGCCATTCCCGGAGGCCCCTGGCCACCCACCCCCACCCCAGCCCTTCAGCACCATGGGAGGGGGCTCACTGGAAGCAGCAGTTGGTGGCCTAGCCCCCTTTTCTCCCCCCTGCTCTCCGCAACCCCTCACCCCCTTCCTCACGACACCCCTTGTATCTTCCCTCCCCACCAACAGGAAATGACACTGGACAGATCTCAAAAGTCCATATGTCTTGGACAGTCTCTCTAGGAATTTTCTGGGTCTCTAGTTTGCTCTATGTGTCATGTCCTTTTCACTCAACATTTAAAAAAAAAAATAGGAAAAAGGAAAATAAGAGTGAACGTCCTTCTTCTCCCCAGTGCTCCCTTACCTTCTCTTGATCTTGGCTAAGAAATGTCATGTCTGTATGTGCTTGTGGATTCAGGGGGGTTGTAATCTCTTACTCTCATTGCTTATTTTGATAATTATTCCCAGTGTGGCCAGTGGGAGCCCACTCAAGCTAATTGCTGTATTCTTTTGCCAGGCCTGTCATTCTTTGAGCTTTCTAGCACAAGATGTTCTAGGCTCATCTCATACTTTTCCTGTCCCAGCCCTGGGAAATCAGTCATTTCTCCAAGGACCCTGGTTCATTTTAGTGCAAGTGGTGTTTAGAAGTCAAGATCTCAGTGCTGGGTGTGCTCATTGCTACCAGGGTGAGGCCTCCTTGTCCCTCTCAGGGGAGAAAATGAGGGAATATTGGTGTGTACACATCCAGACACAGCAGAACACACATAACATGACACACACACAAACACAACCAGTTATATCGATGACTACTTATTATTTAAACAAATTATGGTAAAATACTCAGAACATACCATTTGCCATCTTAACCATTCTCAGGTGTACATTTCAGTGGCATTAAGAACACTCCCTTGTATAGCCCTCACCACCATCCATTCCCAGATCTCTCCATCTTGCAACACCGAAACTCTATTAAATACTCATCTCTATAATTACTTTTATATCTCTATATACTGAAAGAGTTCACGCCAATATGAGTTCACACCAATGTGTCTAATTCCCGTCCAACACCACAGGCTTTGTCTCAACCTTCCCCTTTTCCATATGTATAACTCTGTTCTCAGACAGTGAGGCTCTCCTCTCCCCACGTGGGCTCTGACTCCCCACTCCAGGCTGCATCGTGCATGGACAGTCTTCCCACCCTTCTCAGGCTCTGAATCCTTATGTCAGGCCACCCACACCCTGTGTGGGCACCCACTCTGGGTCATCATGGCTCCCCCCTCGCCTTCCACTGTGGACACCTACCTAGCTCTGTCTCACCTAAGTTTTAGGATTGAATTGTTCCAGAAAGGAAGGAGAAGGGGAAAGGGATATGAAGAAGAGCTATTAGTCCCGTCATTTTAAAGAGTTATTTATTTATTTGAGAGAGAGAGAGAGCACAAACGGCAGGGGAGGGGCAGAGGGAGAAAGAGAGAGAGAATCCCAAGCAGGCTCCATGCCCAGCGTGGAACCCAACACGGGGCTTGATCTCACGACTCTGAGATCATGGCCTGAGCCAAAATCAAGAGTCGGACGCTCAACCGACTGAATCACCCAGAAGCCCCAGTCCCATGATTTTTAAACTAAATGACACAGACTTTATTTGGTTCTCACCAGCTATTCTACCACTGGCCTTTTTCCATCGTGGGATCCAATCCAGGATACCATGTTGCATTGAGTTGTCCAGTCTCCTCCAACCTGTGACAGTTTCTGAGTCTATCCTTGTGTTTCTTTATCTTGATACTTTTGAAGAGTATACTCCAATATTTTGTATAATGTTCCTCAATTTGAGCTTGTCTGATGTTTTCTCATGATTAGACTGGGGATATAGATTTTGGGGAGGAATACCAAAGAGATGAAGTGCCCTTTCCATTATATCTTATGAAGGGGTATGTGATACCAACATGTGTTGGTTACATTTTAAAGATGGAGAAACTGAGTTTCCAAAGCTGTCACCTGCCTGAAGTCACACGGCCAGCAGATGGTCGAGGGAGGATTGGGAGCTTGGCTGGTCTCTGAGCGTCGTACTGATTTCCTGATTTTGAGAGGAAGGACTGGCCAGTGATGGAGATGACAAAAGGCCCCTGGCTTTCAAGTCAAGGGTGGGAGGTGGGGAGACTTTACATCCATATTAGGTCCTCAGGCCAGGGCTGATTCATCACCCGTGGCCTCTCCGCCAGGACCCTGTCCAGTCTTGTCTTAAATTCCCTCTGTCTTGTGCAAGCAGCAATGAGGGCTCCTCTTGAAATAGATCTGGCAAGACCATCTTTTGTCCATTAGATGAGATTGTCTGGTCTTTGTGCCTAGAGTGCTGGGATGAAAATAGTCTGATAATTCAAAAAAGATGCATTTTTCATGAGGGTCCAAGTTATACAAGAATCCTATAACCAAACCAGCTAGCAGTGGTGTGGTCATCTGTCCCCCCAACCCCCCTTCAGAGTTCCTGCCTACTCTTTGGGCCTCTCCTGGTGGTTTGCTTACGGAAGAGGCGGTTGAAGGGAATTAGCTTATGGATGTTGGTGACGCTGGCTTTCCTTTGCCTGCTTTTGAGCTCTTTGCCTAGCAGTTATCAACAAAATCACTGCCTCAGAAACTCTGAAACAGCCTGATGTTTCAGAGTGGACGTTCCAAACATGGCCTCTGGGCAGTGGTCAACCAGCATATGTGTTTTGTTTGGCTCTCACTTAATTAAAAAGGTTTAAAATTAGTTCACAACATGAAAAAATCAGGAGCTCATCATAAAAATCTGGATTTTGGCCTCTCTCGAAAAATCAGATGTGGCAATAGATGGTCCACATTCCCACATGGCAACAAGTGGCCAGGGCTGAGTAGTGGCTGCCCCTTTCAAATGTGCCACACGTGCTCCCCCGTTCACTCTCTTCCTTGCTGTTCCCTACGTTACCATCCCCAACCCCATTCATTTGTATCGTCTGCCTGGCCTTGCAAGACGTATGAGTCCGCAATCCTGTGTTAGATTCTTGCAGTTCATTCAATCACGCTACACTGACTGAGCCCCTGACCCAAGGCACGTTCTCTTCTGGGCTCCAAGATCAACAGCATATACACTGGTGATTCTAGAACTGTATGGAAAATCCCTGAGAAGATAAATCCTGTTGATGTGGGAACATTGAAGTGGGGCCCCTAGGTCAGCCTGGAGGGAGTCAGGGGAGGCATCCTGCAGGAGACACATATCCTTGAAAAGTCAGTCACCATCTAAATTCAAGTGAGCTTTATAAGGGGAAAGCTGCTTTCTTTACTCTGGGACCCCTTTCTTTACTCTGGGACACCTAGCCGTGGTGTGAGGTGACATCAGGGCTAGCATGGCATGTGAGCGATGGAGGCTCCATGCTTTGGCGTGCATTTATGTATTAGGAGGTTTCATGAGGCAGGGAAGGGGCAGAAGACTTGGAGTCAGATTTGGTTGAAGTCCTGGTTTTGCCACTTACCTGCTATGGGATCGTGTGTAGTTAATTACACTCTCTAGGTGTCAGTTTGCTCCTCTTTCAAATGGGGGCAATAGTTTTAATTCACAAGGTTGCTGTCAATATCCTGTGTAATGTACATAAGGTTCCAAGACTTTGGTTTGGAAGATGGCAAACAGACATTATTTTAAAAAACATTCACTCTTTCGGGGCACCTGGCTGGCTCAGATGGTTGAGCGTCTGCTTTCGGCTCGGGTCATGATCCTGGGGTCCTGGGATCGAGCCCCATATCGGGCTCCCTGCTCAGTGGGGAGTCTGCTTCTCCCTCTCCCCCTACCCTCCACTCATGCTTGCTTTCTCTCTCTCTCTAATGAATAAATTAAAATCTTAAAAAACAAAAAAACATTCACTCTTGTTTGTTTTTTGTTTTGTTGGTATATAGTTCTGTGAGATTTTATCACATGTGCAGATTCAAGTAACTGTCCCCACAATCTGGATACAGAACTGTTCCATTACTACTAAGAAACTCCTTTGTGTTACCCCTTCCTAGCCCCACCCTCTCCCAACCCTAACCCCTGGCAACCACTGATCGATTGTCTGACACTATAATTCTGTCACTTCAAATATCAAATAATATGCAGCCTTTTTTTTTTTTTTACAATCAACATGTATTACTATTATTATTGCAAAAAAAAAAAAAAAGAGCTATTTTAAATATATGTCACAATACCGGGCAAAAGGGAGCAAAAACAGTTTTATGGGCAGGGTCTAATCTTCCCTCCCCACCCCCCCCACCCCCGCTTTATGGAAGTACAATTAATGAATAAAAATTATATGTATTAAAGCCTACAACATGATGATTTGATACAGGTATACACTGTGAAATTAGCACACCTCAAGTGAACATATCCCTTACCTCCATGTAACCTTTGAAATTGGCTTTTTTCACTCAGCAGAAATGCCTGACATCCACTCAAGTTGTTCCAAGCAGCAATAGCTCATTCCTTTTTATTGTTGAGTAATATTTCATTGTATGGATATACCACAGTTTGTGTTATCCATTTACCTGTTGAAGAACATTTGACTTGTTTCCAGTTTCTGATTTGTGATGGTTAATTTTATAGGTCAATTTGACTGGGCCACAGGTTGCCCAGATATTTGGTCCAATGTCATCCTGGATTTTTCTGAGAGTATTTCTGGATGAATTTAAAGTTTATTTATTGATTTATTTTTAAATAATCTCTACACCAAATGTGGGGCTCAGACTCACAACCCCAAGATCAAGTGTTGCATGTTATTCTGACCCAGCCAGCCAGGCGCCCCATGAGTTAACATTTAAATCAATCGGCTAGGGGTGCCTGGGTGGGGTTGTTGGTTAGGCGTCCAACTATTGGTTTCAGCTCAAGTCGTGATCTCAGACCAGTGTCAGGGTCCACACTCAGCGGGGAGTCTGCTTGAGACTCTCTCTCTCTCTCCCTCTGCCCCTCCCATTTGTGCTCTCTCTCTCAAATAAATAAATCTTTAAAAATCAATCAGCCAATCGACTGAGTAAAGCAGATTGCCTTCCCTAATGAGGGCAGGCCTCATCCAAGTGGCTGAAGGCCTGAATAGAACAAAAGGGCTGACCCTAAGCCAAATAAGGGAAGATTTTTCTTGACTGCCTTGAGGTGGGAAATCAGTCTTTTCCTTCCTTCAGACTCAAACTGAAACATCACCCCTTTCTGGGTTTCAGGTCTTTGGACTCAAGACTAGAATTACACATTTGGTTCTCTTCAGTCTCCAGCCTTATAAACTGCAGATTTTGGGACTTGTCTGCCTCCATAATCACGTGAGCCAATTCCTTATAATCAATATAGATCTATATATATCCTATTGCTTCTGTTTCTCTGGAGAACCCTGACTAATATGTGACTATTATAAATAAAGCTGCAATAAATATTGTTGTACAGGATTTTGAATAAATATAAGTTTTCATTTTTCTGGGATCAATACCCAGGATTGCAATTGCTAGGTCTTGTAGTAAGTGTATGTTTAACTGTATAGGAAACTGCCAAATTGTTTTCTAGAATGACTGTGACATTTTACACTCCTATTGTTCATCATTTTTGTGATCTTACTATATTGGTTAAGTTAGTTGGCTTTGAAATGGGCTGGCATTTTGAAGGCTGGTCACACAGGGATTTTTGCCCACTTGAATTCTTTTTTCTTTTTTTTTTTTAAAGATATTTATTTATTTATTTCAGAGGCAGAAGAGAGAGAGAGAGCGCACCCACACATGCTGGGGGATGGGGTGGGTGGGGGGATGGGGTGGGTGGGGGGAGGGGCAGAGGCAGAGGGAGAGAATCTCAAGCAGACTCTGTGCTAACTGGCATGAGACTCGATCTCATGATCCTGAGATCGTGACCTGAGCTAAAACCAAGAGTCTGAGGCTCAACCAACTGAGCCACCCAGGCACCCTGCCCCCTTGAATTCTAATCATGGCTGTCACATGCATCCTTGTTTTAATTTTCATATTTATTAGCCAAATACAGGGGTCTGCAGGGTTAGAGATTTGAAATAACAAACCTGGCTGCCTCAGATTTTCTTGGCTGGCACTGGGTCTTGCCAGGCCTTTGAATCAGCTGGGTGCAGGGAAGGGTCACCAGGAAACTCAGGCTGCCGGACTCAACAGGAAGCGTGGGCCGAAGCTTACTCTGGATCTGGCTCGTGGTCAGCCCGGCTGGGGCCTGAGGCTTCCAGGCCGGCTCAGTGTGCACTGTCAGGAAACAGCCGAGGCTCTTCAATAAAATGAAGATAAATTCATAAACAAGGAAGCTCTGAGCTCCTTCCTTTGAGAAATGTCATCTTATAGCCTGTGAGAAAATCTCCTTGCACAGCAATTATGACCATGTGCCCCTTGGGCTCTCTGTACGTATAAGTCAGTGACAGGTGGCTTTGAGGCTTTTTTGTTTTTCCTGGAGAAGACTGCGATGGATCTGAGCTCCCTCCCTGAGTTGAAACCAAGAGCCGGACACTTAACTGACTGCGCCACCCAAGCGCCCCACCTACCCCTACAATTTTAACACATTGCATTTTAGTGTTAAGTCGATTCAATCAGACATCATAACTGAATGAACTTTCTAGTTTTATGTTATCATGCTGGAGTCTACCAATAACCTTTATTGTATAAGCAGGTGAACTGTTGACTCTTTGTTATCTATTTTCCGGGAATAGGACCAAGATTCGTAACTCTTGAGGCACTTTCCACAGGTTCCCATGGCTGTAAGAGGTGTTGTTGGGCCTGGAAGTCAGCAGTCTGAGTGCTGGTGCAGGGCTCAACCCTCATTCTAGCCCAGAGCCATCCAGCACAAAAACCATGAGCCACCTGGGGCCACTGAGCCTGAAAACGTGGCCAGTCCAAGTTGAGATATGTTGCTTTATATTTTTTCACAAGCTGAGATGATATTTTAGATATGTTGGGTTAAAAAAAATTTGTAAAAATTTGTAAAAATGAATCCCATATTCTTTTTTTTTAAGATTTATTTATTTGTTTGAGAGAGAGAGAGAGAGAGAGTGAGTGGGGGGAAGGGCAGAAGGAGAGGGAGAAAGAGAATCCCGAGCAGACTCCCCGCTGAGCTCCCAGGGCCCCGAGATCATGACCTGAGCTGAAATCAAGACTTGCACACAACCTACTGAGCTACCCAGGCGCCCCTGTTTTTTTTTGTTTTTTTTTTTTAAATGTGACTACCAGCAATGTGAATCACACGTGTCTCACACTGTGTTAAACCAGACTGTGTTGGCCTAGACCATACCACAGGCATTTTTTTTTTTTAATAGAGGAGAGTTTTAGGGGCCCCTGGGTGGCTCAGTTGTTAAGCATTTGCCTTCGGCTCAGGTCATGATCTCAGGGTCCTGGGATCGAGCCCTGCGTTGGGCTCCCTGCTCCGCGGGAGGCCTGCTTCTCCGTCTCCCACTCCCCCTGCTTGTGTTCCCGCTCTCACTGTGTCTCTCTCTGTCAAATAAATAAATGAAAAATCTTTAAAAAAAAAAATAGAAGAGAGTTTTAGACATATGATTTCATTATTTCGTAAAAGCATATTCTTCCCAAGTGTCTGCCTTCTAGGTGGCATTCGTGTGGATTTCTCCCCACCATCTTTAAATGTCACCCTTCTCTGATAAATTTGGGGAAAGGGAACTTGTCTCCTGACAGTTCCTAAGTGCTTTTCTTTTTCTTCTTCCCCTCCTTCTCCTCCTCCTCCTTCTTTTGATTTTTAGGAAAAAAAAATTTTTTTAATTTATTTTTAAGTAATCGCTTATACCCAACATAGGTCTCAAACTCATGACCTGGAGCTCAAGAGTCACATGTTCTACAAACTGAGCCAGCCAGATGCCCCTAGAACTTTTTTTATTGTAGTTAATATACACAAGGTAAAATTTACCATTTAAACCATTTTAAGTCTATAATTCATTTGCATTAAGTGCATTCACAATATTGGCAGTCACCACTATTTCCAGAACTTTTTTTTTATCATCCTAAACAGAAAATCTCTACCCATTAAACACTAACTCCCCATCCCCCTGTCCCAGCCCATGGTGATCTCTGTTATATTTTTTGTCTCTATGAATTTGCCTATTCTAGGTACCTCACACATGTGGAATCGTAACATTTGTCCTGTCGTTTCTGGTTCATTCCACTTAGCATAGTGCTTTCTAGTTTTATCCATGTTGCAGGGTGTGTCAGAATTTCATTCCTTTTTCAGGCTGAGTAATATTCCATTGTATATATACACCACATTTTGTTTATCCACTCATCTTTTTTTTTAATCCATTCATCTCTCTCTCTCTCTCTCCCTTTTAAGATTTTATTTTTAAGTAATCGCCATGCCCAACGTGGGGCTTGAACCCACAACCCCGAGATCAAGAGTCACCTGCTCCCCCAGTGGAGCCAGCCAGGTGCCCCCAAATCCACTCATCTTTTGACAGACATTGGGTTGCTTCCACCTTTGGGCCAGTGTGAACAATGCTGCTGGGAACACTGGTGTACAGATATCTGTTGGAGTCCCTGCTTTCAGTTCTTTGGGGTGTGTACATAGCCCTGGGATTGCTGGATCACATGGTGATCCTGTGCTTCACTTTCTGAGGAACCACCATACTGTTTGCCATGGTGACCGCACCATTTTATATTCCCACTAGCAGTGCACAAGGATTCCAAATGAGTGGTTAGCTTTCTTTTTTTTTTTAAAGAGAGAGAGAGAGAGTGCGTGAGCGGGGGCGGGGGGGGGGCAGAGGGAGAGGGAGAATCTTAAACAGGCTCCCTGCCCAGCACAGAGCCCGATGTGGGGCTCGATCTCACGACTCTGAGAGCGTGACCCGAACTGAAATCAAAAGTCGGACACTTAACCAACTGAGTCACCCAGGCGCCCTGAGTGGTTATCTTTGAAAACATCCTTATTCTAAGTTCCAAATTAATGCATACCCATTATAACAAATCCAAACTGTAAGGGAGAATTGAAAGTTAGATGTTCTTTGCAGGGAACTACACTGAGAGTGACCCATCTGATCTTTGTCTGTGCTTGTACACGGAAGGCTGAGTCTCCCTTCTCCATTCCTGCCCCCCCCACCCCGTACCCCAGTCCCTGCATAGTAGGCCTCTTAATACAAAGCAGAACGTATGGTTTCCCCGCCTGGAACCCTCCATGGGCCTCTCATCGCACTTTGTGTTTATGCCAATCTGCACATTGGCATCTAGACATGGTGGCACCTCGCGTCTTCCCCAGATGCATTTTCTACCCGTCTCTTCGTCATTCATTCTGCTCTCGCCACACTAGCCTCTTTGCTGTGGCTCACACCCACCCAGCTTGGTTCCCACCTCTGGGTATTTGTGCTTGTTTGGTGTATGCCGAGCTTGTTATTGGCTCCCCCTTCCCTTGTCTGGATCTCTGCTTCGGTGTCTCCTTCTCAGGGAAGCCTACCATGCAAGTCCTACCTGCGAGCCAGACACTTGATCCCCTCAGCCTGTTTTCTTTGTCAATACAGCATTCGTCACCATCGGCCTCATATGCTCTCTGCTCATTTTCGGTCTCCCTGACTTGAACATGATCTCCAGTAGAGCAGGGGCTTTTTCCATTTTGTTCTTCTTGTCTCCCCAGTGCCTAGGACAGTACTTGGCAAGTAGTAGGTGCTCATTCGTTAGGTGCGTCTGTTTGCGAGGTAGATGAATAAATGAATGTAGAAAATACACCTATTTTTTTTACAAATATTTTAGTTACTTGAAATATAAACATATTTATTTCAGTTTGCAAAAGGAGCAGAAATGATTGCACATCCAAGGACCGGTTATTGTGACATGACGATGGCTGTCTTCTAAGTCAATTCGAAGCAAATATGGAGGAGCCTCTAAAAGCCTCCCATTCACTCCAGAGCTCATTTGTTCTCTGCAATCAAGCATGTGTTTTGCTTGGCTATAGGATAAAGTGGTAAACACTCTTGATGCCACACGGCAGCCTGCAAAACTGGATTTCTGACACAGGGCTCCAGCTTCGTTTCCTCATGGTCATCGTGGGAGGACAAGCATCTGAGCAGTCTCCAAGTCACACTCCTGTATGATGTCCTGAAACTCCTCCAGGGAGAGGGCGGGGGAGGGGCCGAGCAGGCCACAACCTCCAATGGCAGGATCTTCAGTATGTGTGTGTGCGTGCATGTGTGTGTGTGTGTGTTTAATAGAAGTATATTCATGTACCATAAAATTCTCCTTGAAAAGTGTGTGATTCAGTACTTTTAGTATATTCAGAGTTTTGCAACCATCACCCCCAACTAATTTCAGAACATTTCATCACTCCAAAAAGAAGCACCATACCCACCAGCAGTCTCTCCCCATTTCTTCCTCCTCCCCAGCCATAGGCATCCACCCATATGTTTTCTGTGTCTATGGATTTGCCTATTCTGCATATTTCATACAAACAGGGTCATATAGTATGTGGACTTTTGTGTCTGTCTCCTTCCACTTTGCATAATGCTCTCTAGGTTCATCCATGCTGTAGCAGGTATCAGCACTTGATTCATTTTTATTACCAAATACCATTATATGGATATAGTATATTTTGTTTATCCATTCATCAGTTGATGGGCACTTGGGCTCTCTCTGCTTTTTTGACTATTATGAATAATGCTGGTATGAATATTTTTGTACAGGTTTTTATGGGGACATATTTTTTTTTAAAAAAGATTTTATTTATTTGTTCAAGACAGAGAGAGAGAGCAGGGGGAGGAACAGAAGGAAAGGGAGAAGCAGACTCCATGTCCAGCACGGATCCTGATGTGGGGCTTGATCCCATGACCCTGAGATCATGACCTGAGCCAAAATCAAGAGTCGGACTGAGCCACCCAGGCACCCCTCCATTTTGTTAATTGTAGAATATTTCAAACAAAAGTTGAGAGTTTAATATATATATATAGCATCCTCTGCACCCATCATTTATTTTAGCAACTTTTAATATTCTGCCATATTTGCTTCTGAGTTTTTGCTTATTTTTAAGGAAATGAAGCATTATAGAGAGAGTTCACCACCATTATTCCTGCTGCGTAACCAATCTTGTTCCCTTCTCTAGAGGTAACCACTCTGCTGAATATTTAGGATATCTTCATAATTTTACAATATATAATAATCTAATTATCTAATATCTACAGCTGATGTTTGGGTTATTTATTAACTCTATTTAAATTACAACGTGTATATATTATACTTCAACATGCTTGCAAATTTATGCTTTTGAATTTTTTCCCTAGTGATATATGCAGCTCTAGTTCTTTTTTCTTTTTTTTTTTTTAAGCTCCTGCATGGTATTCCATTGTACAATTCTGCTGCAATTTATTTATCCAGTCTCCTACTGATGGGTATTTAAGTTGTTTGCAGCTTTTTGCTCTTACAGACATTGTGGCTATGGACATTCTCGTTTATCCCTCTTTGGGCAAGTGTGTGAGAGCTTGCTGAGTTCCTATTTCTGCACATCTTTTGCCAATGCCTGACATCGCCAGGCTTTTAAATTCCTGCCAACCTGAAGGATGTAAAGTGGTCTCTCAGGGTTGTTTCAATCTGCATTTTCCTGTTAATGAGTCTGGGGACTCTTTCCACATGCTTTTGACCATTCTCTGGGTTTCCTGTTAAAATCCTTTGCCCATTTTCCCCTTGGGTTGTTTGTCATTTCTTCTTGAGTTTATAAGAGTTCTTTATATCTTCTGAAAATGAATCCTAAAGTCTGTGGCTTTTTTTTTCCCTCTGTGAATACAGTCTTTTATTTTCCTTTCTTATTTTCTCTCTTTTGGTACAGAAGTTTTTTGTTTTTGTTTTTTAATTTTATAGTCTCTTCTATTTGTGTCTTATTTGAGAAATCTTCTACCCAATGCTATAAAAATAATCCTATTTTTTTTTCTAAAAATTTTCAAGTTTTGCTTCCCCATGTAGGTCTCCAACCCATTTAGAATTTATTTTTGTGTATACTATGAAGTAAGGATCTAACTATTTTCTCCCATGTGAGTAACTAATTCTACCAGTCCCACTTTTGAATAGTCCAGCTATCTTTTTTTCACTGATTTGTAATGTCCCCTCTGCTGTATATTGTTTTCATATGGCACGGGTAGTTTCTGGCCTCTCTGTTCTGTTCCCTTAATCTCTGTTTCTCTGTGTACAAATACCACACTGTCTTCATCATAATAGTATGACAGTATTTGGAAGGGCGAATGCTGCTACATTGTTCTTCAGATATTTCTTAGCCTTTGTTCCTTATCAAATTCAATAAGAAAACCTATTTGGGGGGCGCCTGGGTGACTCAGTCGGTTAAGTGTCTGCCTTCGGCTCAGGTCGTGATCTCAGGGTCCTGGGATGGAGCCGTGAATCAGGCTCCCTGCTCAGTGGGGAGTCTGCTTCTCCCTCTGCCCCTCCTCCTGCTCGTGCTCTCTCTCTCTCAAATAAATAAATAAAATCTTAAAAAAAAAAAAAAGGACGAAAACCTATTTGGATTTTTGTTGAAGTTTCATTACAGATTATAAATTAATTTGGGGGGAAATGGGCATCTTTACACTTTTGAGTCTTCCTATCTCTGAACAGGTTGTATGTCTCCAGTTCTGGGTATAGGTCTCCTTATGTCCTTCAGTAATGGTTGGAGATTTTTTTTCTCTCTAGAGGTTTTGAATTTATTTTGGTAGATTTATGCTTAAGTATCTTACAGCTAGTGTTGCCACTGTATGCATTTAAGGTGTACAGCATAATGACATGACTTACCGAGTGTGAACTGGTTACCACAGTAAGTGTATTAACATTCGTCATCTCATATAAATACAAAAAAAAGGCAAAAAAAAAAAATGTTTTTTTTTCTAGTGATGAGAACTCTTTGGATCTATTTTTTTTTTAAAGATTTATTTAGTTTTACAGAGAGAGGAGAGCGTAGGGGGAAGGGCAGTGGGAGGGAATCTCAAGCAGACTCCCTACTGAGCACAGAGCCCCGTCTTGGGGCTTGATCTCATGATCCCGAGATCATGACCTGTGCTGAAACCAAGAGTTGGGTTCTCAA
Organism: Leptonychotes weddellii; assembly: GCF_054177405.1. Taxonomy (NCBI): domain Eukaryota; kingdom Metazoa; phylum Chordata; class Mammalia; order Carnivora; family Phocidae; genus Leptonychotes; species Leptonychotes weddellii. The sequence continues at coordinate 12,829,152 of NC_138383.1, forward strand.
CTGACTGAGCCACCCAGGTGCCCCGGATCTGCTTTTTATTTATTTATTTATTTTTTTAAGATTTTATTTATTTAACAGAGAGAGACACAGCGAGAGAGGGAACACAAGCAGGGGGAGTGGGAGAGGGAGAAGCAGGCTTCCCGCCGAGCAGGGAGCCCGATGCGGGGCTCGATCCCAGGACCCTGAGATCATGACCTGAGCCGAAGGCGGACGCTTAACGACTGAGCCACCCAGGCGCCCCCTGGATCTGCTTTTTAAACAACTTTTTTTTTTTTTAAGATTTTATTTATTTATTTGAGAGAGAGAGAATGAGAGAGAGAGAGAGCATGAGAGGGGAGAGGTCAGAGAGAAGCAGACTCCCTGCTGAGCAGGGAGCCAGATGTGGGACTCCAGGATCATGACCTGAGCCGAAGGCAATTGCCCAACCAACTGAGCCACCCAGGCGCCCCTTAAACAACTTTTTTAAAAAAAGATTTTATTTATTTATTTGAGAGGGGGAGAGAGAGCAAGAGAACACAAGCTGGGGGAGCAGCAGAGAGAGAGGGAGAAGCGGGCTGTCAGCTGAGCAGGGAGCCCAACGCAGGGCTTGATCCTAGGACTCTGGGATCATGACCTGAGCTGAAGTCACACGCTTAACTGACTGAGCCACTCAGGCGCCCCTAAACAACTTTAAAATATATAAAATTTAAAATTTAAAATATACTAAAATATAAGATATAACAGTGTTAACTATAGTCATCTGGTAGTTTTTTAAAGCTGTCAGTCGCATCCTGTAGGCAATCCTCTAATCCCACAGGCCTTGTCTCCGAGCTGACCCTGCAACTGAGCCTTCAGCAGGCCATTCTGCCCTCCTCCAAGCCAGCTGCTGCTGGGTGGTGGGACCTGTGTTAAGACCAGTGAATTCTGTGGATGGGAGCCCTGTACAAGGGTTCCTTGGTTGGAGGCGCCCTTGTAAGGAATAGATAGTGATGGAGAAGCTCTTCCGTAAATCCACAGATGATGGTGCTGGCAGAAGCACTGAAAGCAGGGAAGATAATCTGAACCTGGAGTAGGCACCTCTTCCTGTGAGGACAAAGCACAGCCCTGTCCACGAGTCCCACGCAATTAACATGTTGCCAGGCGGCTGGCTGGTCCCTCCACCCTGGAAATGATGCTATGTGGGAAGGTCAGTGTTGACCTCTGTTTGCAGAAAGGGCCCTTCCTTAGCAGTGGCAGCGGCCAGATCAGCCCGTGTTGGGGAAGTCGATGTTGTGGAGTCCGTGCGTGGACTCCAGCCCAGCTGCCACGGCCACTTGGCTATTCAGGAAGCACTGGGATGCTCAGGGCAAGAGCCCAAGTGATATGCACAGGATAAGTCATCCTGTCTACCTCATTTATGGTCTTGTATATGGTCATCAGTGGGCGTACATGTGGGACATGAATGTCTTCACACCCTAGACGCATTCCGAAGGGTCCATCCACATCTCTCTCCCCTCCAGAATCTCCTTGTCCCCAGTTTTCCAGTCTTGTCCTTTCCAAGCCCCTGACCAGCCAGCCAACCCATCAGCCACTGCCAGTGAATGAGTGTGGACTCGTACCACAGGCCATATTCCATCCCACACAGAGTGGACCACCACATGTTTGTTCTGAGGTTCAGCCCACTGGGAAGATCTTTCCTTCACCACTGTCGTGCGGGGCCATGCTTGGGTGGGATGACGTGCCGTAGTCATCTGCTTCGGGCTGATGTCGGCATGCTGCGCTGACTCAGCCAGAAACCAGGCCTACTGGTTCTTCTTCTTCCTCTGTTAGCTGGTCGTAAGGAAATTGCCATGAGTCTATAGGTACAGGGAGAGGGAGAGATGGAAGAGCAGTAGGAACTCCTGGTCAGCTGCTTGAATAGTTTACTTGTGCCTTCTGGATCCTCTCGGGTCTGGACCCAGATATACCAACTGCGTTTTGTAACAGAATGCTGCAAAGCTGCCGTCCATGTCATCTGGTGTCCTGTGGTCAGGTGTTTATACTGTACTCGGGCCCAGTAACAAAACAGGACCTGCTTTTCAAATGGAGAATAATTTATTGGTCGATGAGGGCATGACCTTCTCCAGTGTATCATTCTTTTGTTGGGCGTTGTCAGTGCTTCTTCAGCATCTGTGTTGGCCAGAGACACTTCTGGCTGCATTAGGTGTAGTATGTCAAAACGCCCAAAGGCAGGGCAACCTGAATGGTGGCCTGGACTGCCACAGAACCCCTTCTTCCTCCAGGCCCCACCAACACCAGCAACCTTGCAGGTCGCCCAGAGGAGCATGCCCACAGGTGGTATTTGCCATCTCCAAAATTCAGAAGTCCAGCCCCCCCAGGGTTCCACCGTGTTCTTCATGGTGGGCATTGCAAAGCGCAACGACCTGTCTCTTACTTTGGAAGAGATGTTCTGGTATGCCCCAAGCTATTGGATTCTAAAAACTTCACAATATGGCAGGCTTTGAAAGTCTGTGGGGTTCCTCTCCCGCCCTGTTAGAGGTATGTGGGTTACTGAGCTATCTGGGGAGATTACTATGTACAGCTCATCAGTGCAGTGGACCAGCATGATATTCTGTGGGTTATCAAGATAGTTAAAGCCTCCTGGATTAGATTAAGGTGGGAGAAAGATAGCTGATGGAGCCCTAAGGCAAAACAGTAAAGATCATCTGTATTGACCCCTGCTTCTAAGTCTCTTTACTGATGGGAATGGGGAAAAATATTTTTCTGCAAACAACAACAACAACAAAAAACAGAAACAGACTCAGAAATACAGAGAACAGCGGGGTGGTTGCCAGAGGGCTAAGGGGGTGGGAGGATGGTGAAATTGGTGAAGGGGATTAAAAAGTATAAACTTGGGCGCCTGGGTGGCTCAGTCGGTTAAGCGACTGCTCAGGTCATGATCCTGGAGTCCCGGGATCGAGTCCCGCATCGGGCTCCCTGCTCGGCAGGGAGTCTGCTTCTCCCTCTGACCCTCCTCCCTCTCGTGCTCTCTGTCTCTCATTCTCTCTCTCTCTCAAATAAATAAATAAATAAATAAATCTTTAAAAAGTATAAACTTCCAGGGGCACTTGGGTGATGCAAAGTCTGTCTTGCTTTCAGCTCAGGTCATGATCTCATGGTCGTGAGACTGAGCCCTGCATCAGGCTTGGCGCTGGGCGTGGAGCCTGTTTAAGGTTATCTCTCTCCCTCTCCCTCTGCTGCTTCCCGCCTCTAAAAAAAAAGAAGTACAAACTTCCAGTTATAAAATAAATATGTCAGAGAGATGAAAAGTGCGGCATGGGGACAGAGCCAATAACGTAATAATGTTGTGTGGTGACAGGTGGGGACTATATATGTGGTAGTGAGCATTGAGTAATGCACAGAATTGTTGAACTCCTATTTTGTGCATCTGCAACTAATATAACATGGCATGTCAACTATACTTCAGTTTTTTTTTAAAAAGTGTTCTTCTGGTGCGTAGCAAGACAGACTTTGCATCACCCAAGTGCCCCTGGAAGTTTATACTTTTTAAAGATTTATTTATTTATTTATTTATTTGAGAGAGAGAGAGAATGAGAGACAGAGAGCACGAGAGGGAGGAGGGTCAGAGGGAGAAGCAGACTCCCTGCCGAGCAGGGAGCCCGATGCGGGACTCGATCCCGGGACTCCAGGATCATGATCTGATGGGCACAGCCAGCACCTGCCCTGTCAGTCTCCTGGCATTCTCCAGGACCAGGGGACTTATGCCGTTCAAACAGGATGCTGTATGGGCATGGGGTGGGAATGGCTGTCCCTGCATCTTTCAGGTCTTTGATGGAAGCACAGTTTTTGCACTCTCTTTAGGGGTTTAGAGCTGGTTTGGGTTTGATATCTTGGTGGGGCATTGGGAATGGGGAAAGTTCTACTCGGCCATTCTTACCCTAATATCCTCACTGCGTGGGTCAGAGCACCAATGTGGGGATTCTGCCCTTTGCTAAGTGTAATATTCTGTGGCTGAAGTAACAAACTGTAGGGCGCCTGGGTGGCTCAGTGGGTTAAGCGTCTGTCTTCGGCTCAGGTCATGATCCCAGGGTCCTGGGATCGAGTCCCACATCAGGCTCCTTGCTCAGCGGGGAGTCTGCTTCTCCCTGGCTCTCTGCCTGCTGCTTCCCCTGCTTGTGCTCTCTCTCTCTCTCAAAAATAAATAAATAAAACCTTAAAGAAGAAATATACTATTTAAAAAAAAAGAAGTAACAAACTGTGTGGCTTAAAACAACACATATTTGCTGTCTTACAGTTTTAGAGATCAGAAGTGTGAGATGGTCTCACTGAGCTGAAATCAAGGTGTCAATAGGGCTGCATTTCTTTCTGGAGGCTCTAGGGGAATTCCACTTCTTTCTTTCTTTTTCTAAGGAAAGATTGGTTTTATTTATTTATTTATTTATTTATTTATTTTTAAAAGATTTTATTTTTAAGTAATCTCTACACCCAACATGGGGCTTGAACTCACAATCCTGAGATCAAGAGTTGCATGGTCTACTGACTGAGCCAGCCAGGCGCCCCTGGGGAAATCCGTTTCTTGCCTTTACATTATTTGACTTGTGGCCTCTTTATCTTCAAAGCCAGCAATGGCTGGGCAAGTCTATCTCTATCTCACGTCCGGTCACTCTGACGTTGACTCTTCTGCCTCTCGCTTCCACATTTAAGGACCTGTGTGATTACATTGGGACCATATTATCTAGGATAAGCTCCCTATTTGAAGGTAATCTGATTAGTGGGCTTCAGTCCATCTGCTACTTTGATTCTCCTTTGCCATAAACTGTAATATATTCCCAGGTTCTGGGGATTCGACTGTAGATACCTTTGTGGGGACTTCTGTTCCGCCTACCACACTAGGTGTGTCTTCATGTATACATTCAAGGACTAGGGACATAACCACAAGACACTATTGGGTCAAGATTCCACTTGCACCTGGTCTCCGTAAACTCTTACTCTGACCAGTAGACCACAGTGGAATTTTGGGTCTCCAGAGACATCAATTTAGAACCAATATCTAAGAACCCCTAGAAAGTCTGGGTGTTTCCTTTTCCTCAGCGCACAGCCACTCTGGTATGTGTCCCTGAGACCCTCTAGGAGGGTTTGGGGAAAGATTCACAGTGTATACATGTGACTGCCTTGCAGGCCTCTCCTCAAAAAGTCTCAGCTTCTCCCTCAGTCAGCGGGACTTCGGTGTGTGAACTGGTAGATCTGAGAACTTCATAGGAAGCCATGAATCCCTATCACGGCAACGCAAGTTAGAGTTCCGCCCCCCAGACCTGGAATTTTTCCTCCTTATATGTCAAGTGGCATCTTACTAGGTTGCATATCTACCTAATTCCCGGGAACCCTGTGATCAGTTGGCTATCACTGGTCAGTCCAGTTTGATTCCCATTCCTTTCTGCTGTTTACGAAGAAATTGTGCCACGTGGTGTCTGACACCCACCTGACCTCTACCTTTCTGGAATTTGGCTTTTCTCACTGAGATCAAGGACTCTTATTTCTTCGTAGCATCCCAGACCTCACCTCCAGCCTACGGTGACAGTCACCACAGAGTTCCTGAAAGATAGTGGTGCCCCTGTCACAAGGCATTTGTTAACATCTTGGTGAAAAGAATGTCCTCCAGGCCTTAGGGTGAAGGAAGGGAGATACGGCTGGGAGTGGCCGAGAGGTCACAAGTAATTGATTCGCTTGAACATTCCTGTTCCTTTGGGCTTTCAGACTCCTTCGGGCTTTCAGACTCCTTCCTCTACACTCAACATGCCAAGGATTTTTTGGCATCTCAACCTCATTAACTTTGGGTCGCTATTAAATCTAGTCTGAATTAGCCATTGTAGGAGATTATTCATGCCAAACTCCAAAGCCTAAACCTGGGTAACTTCATGTCAAGAGAATTCAGCCCAAGGAAGCCTTGTACTTACCCTCCTTGGGCTATGGTGTGTAGAATCTATTCCCATACATGCTCCCAAGACTCTTGATTTGAATTGGCAAGGTCCTAAAACTCTTTCTGTGTCTAGGCCATCTCCTTCTGGCTCAGGACTTGCACTTCCTCATCTGGGTTGTGTTGGGATCTAACTCTTCCTTCTGGCCTGGGAGATGGAGGAGGAGATTTGGCATCCCCTTTGTGAAGCAGCTGTCCTGGGTGCAGTCAGTGAGGGGCTCTGAGGCAGGGAAAATCAGTTCCCCCAGACAGGGAAGGGACGACCTGCTCTGACAGGGGAGGTTCAGGGGAATCTGAGAGTTCAAGGTTCCCTGCTACATGTACAGTTAGGCCCTGGGCTCAGGCTTCAGCCACATCTACTCTGCAAGGACAGAAGGCGAAGGCTTCTTCAAAGCTGCCACCAAGCCTCCTTTCTCACTGACCACTGCAATCTTAGTGCGACATCACGGCTTTCGATTTTTTCCTTTTCCCGGTGTGTCCTCTCCAGGGCTGCCAGAAGAAACCAAGCGACCATAATCGGTGAAACGACCAGAACTGCTATAGTAACTAAGGGCCCAAGTCACTCCAAATCCTAGTGCCTTATCCTCCACCTGCCCTTCATCCCATGCTACCACCGATAAGTTGAGTGATCACAATGCCACGGATTTCACGTGACCCATCCCATGCCCACTACTCCCCAGGAGTTCAAGCAGGTTGTGGTTGCTCTCCTCAAATATATGAGCAATCTAATCTCAGGATTCCATCTCGAGGGGCTGCCCTTGGTACTGGGCCACCCCTGGTCCCGATTACCAGCAGGGAACAGGTGCACATTCAAACTGGGCAATTTGAGGAGAGTTTAATGAGAAGTAGGTGAGAAAAACAGCAAGGAATAACACAGAATGCCAAAGCTGGTAATAGTGGAATGCTTTCTTTGCCATGCCTGGGCCTGAAAGGGGAAGGGTAGGAGTGCTCACTGAAATCCAGGGATGGAGAGGTCTGATAGGAGCAGTGACCTTCACGCAAGGGATGCAGCTGCCCAGTGGCAAGCCCTCAGGCTGCTGAAAAAATCAGCGCCCCTCCTATGCACTCCTCCCTTCATCCTGTCTTCTCTTGGCTCCCCCATTGGCTGAACCTATCAGAAGCCAGGGCAAGAAGGCCCATTAATGTGGTCCTTACAGGACAACCTCCAAGGACAGAGAGCAGGATGGGGAAAGGTAAAAAATGGATTTGGAGGGGCAAATGTCTAGCAAGGCTATTATTATAATTTTGATGTTTGACAATCCTTGAATTCCAGAGATAAATCTTACTTGATCATTTTTTTTAATTTTTATTTTTTTAAAAGATTTTATTTATTTATTTGAGAGAATGAGCAGGGAGAGGGGCAAAGGGAGAGGCAGATTCCCCACTGAGCAGAGAGCCCAACGCGGGGCTCCATCCCAGGACCCTGGGATCATGACCTGAGCTGAAGGCAGACCCTTAACTGACTGAGCCACCCAGGCGCCTGCCCCTTGATCATTTTTATTTCATTTTAATTCCCTGATAAATCCGTTTGGCAAATATATTGTTAAGATGCTTAAATCTGTTATTTTCTAGCCAATTAAAGGAAGCATTTCCCCAGTTACAATTAGTTTTGGAAGAAATGTCCTTGTGCTGATGATCCTTTGTGAGGTGATGGAGTTTGCCCTAATGTTCTTGTCCTTGGTATCCGTCCCCCCCTCCCCCCCGCAACAATACCATGAGAATGTTTCCCCACTCTTTTCCAGAACTCTATGCCACTCAGTTCTAGTTTTATAAGTCAGTGGAACCTAACTTTTGCACATGATAATACAGAGAGAAAGTCATACTTTTGATTTTTTTTTAAAGTGATATCTACACCGAATGTGGGCCTCGAACTCAAGACCCCAAGATCAAGAGTCACATGCTCCACTGACTGAGCCAACCAGGCACCCCTAGAAAGTCATACTTTTTTTTTTTTAATATTTTATTTATTTGAGAGAGAGAGAGAGAGCAAGCAGGAGGGAGAGTGAGCAGGGGGGAGGAGCAGAGGGAGAGGGAGAAGCAGGCTCCACGCTGAGCATGGAGCCCGATGCAGGGCTTGATCCCAGGTCCCCGGGATCATGCCCTGAGCCAAAGGCAGACACTTAACTGCCTGAGCCACCCAGGCGCCCCAGAAAGTCAGACTTTTGCGTGGTACAGTGGGGTAACAAAGCCGGAACCCGGCTGCTTGGGGTGGGAGACACCTGCCACGCCAGGCCTCCCTGGCTGCCCAACAGGGTTTCAGACTCACCTATCATCCCTTTGCCCCTCTATGTGGCTATTATGACTCCAGTCTGGTCTATATAATGTGGGGAGAAATGATGTGTTCCCCCGCCGCAAGCGGTGCCCTTAGGAAAGGTATGCCTTCCCCTCCCCTTTATTCCCTTTCTGCTACTGCGTATGTGCACACAGTGGGCTTGAGCCACCTTGAACCATAGCCTCGGGAAGGGGAGTAACAAGACAGAAAGAACTGGAATCCCTGACTACCAGAGAGACGGAAACTTCGCTTGTTTAAGCCACTGTTACTTTGGCTTCTATTTAATCTACGCTGTCCGTATATGTCAACCTAACTTTATTATTTAAAACATATTTTTGCATGATGGTTATTTTTAAAATCACAAGTAACGAAGAGCAGGCATGGGTGAGGCGTGGACCCAAAGCAGGCAGCCTGCAGCTCTGAGGCACTTAGGACAGCGCACAGAGTTGTAGAAAAGCATGGACGCTGGAGTCAGACAGTCCTAGGTTCAAATCTGGTTCAGCTAATCACTGCCTGTGGTCCCTCATGGGCCTCAGTTTTCTTATCTGTAAAATGCCACGAGGCTTCGAGGAGCCACGATTCCTCAATCTTCCGGCAGCGTCCCGGGGCCTGAGCCCGGCTTTGACAAGCAGGCACCGCCCTCTGTCCCTAGGGTGGCCTTGCGTCTCCCTCTCTGCCTCCCTGTCACTGCCCCCCCCCCCCATTCTGCTGCCCTGTCCTTTCTTTCACAGAAGTTCTGGGTTGCTCCTGCCCAAAGCAGGACTCCTGGGACCACCAGCGCGTTTTACCTGGAGTGGCCTTCAGGAGACCCGTGGCAATCCCTGGCCAACCTGTTATTTCTTCGCCCTCCTTCTAACAAGATGCTTCTTCAGCCCACCAAGAGATTCTTTCTCTCTTCACGGGGCTATCAGCGGCAGAGAACTCCCCACGGGCAGTTGTGACTGGGTCCAACTTGATGACCTACCTCTACCTTCTCTCTCTCCCTCCCCCAGGGAAGGTGCCCCGGGCCCCTCGGCCAGTGGTGAGGCCAGCCAGCAGGGGGAGGGCGGCTGGCCAGGACTGTCCCGGGCCTTTGACACATCAGATCTTGAAGGAAGGTCGCCCCCTCTTCTTCATCTTGGGGTGTGCAGTACATGTGTAATACTTCCTTGGAGAAGGTATGGGAGGAAAAAAGAAGAGAGGAAAAGAAAACAAGAACTTAAATACCACTTACTCCCCGAGACAGCAGAGGCCTCGGCACTTCCTGTGGTAGCCTCACTTCTCAGACATGGGTTCCACCCTGGCTCCGAAGGTCCCAGATCACCTCACTCCTCCTGGAGAACTCGCCCTTTTGTGCAACCACATGAAGGTGAACACTGACTGGTGGCTTGATGGGACAAACTTGTCAGGCCTTCCTGCCTTTGGATGCATGCCATTCCTGAGAGCTGAGCTGGGCCCCTGAGGATGAGAGGATCCTTCAGACTTCCTGAGTGTCTCCACACTCAGACTCTTGGGGTTTGTGGTCTGAGACGCTGGCATGGCTATTGTGTTCTACAGAGCGTGCCCTCTGGGTCCCAGCAGAACTTTGTGCAAACCACCTGTGACCAAACTGACCGAGAGGGTCTGAAAGGCCCTTGACCTTGCTGCCTTTGGCAGAGAATGAGTGACTGGCTGGGTGGACCTGGGAGGGCATGAGGGGAACTGCCTGTCTGGGGTGGTGGGGATGGGGGGACCCTCTGCCCTCCATTCTGGCACCTTGGAGCTCCTTCCTTGTGTATTCAGACATTTCTCCGCTGCTCAGTATCACTAAAGACCGACATACGTCACCATATTCTCATCCTCTCACTTACAGTTGAGGAAACTGAGCCTCAGTGAGGTCAAGTAACTGCCCCACCAACACATGGAGCTAGGATTGGAATTCAGAGCCCGTTGACCCCAGGGCCGGTTTGCCTCCTCACAGTTGCGTAAGGTATTGGTGAAGTCAGGAAACACGGGACAAACTCTTTTCTTTTAAAAATCGCCTGTTTGAGGTCATGTTAGTCAGGTTTCTCTGCTATAAAGTGCCTTTTTTCTCCCACTTTCCAGCTGTGATTTTTGGGAAGGAAGTCACAATGCACACCCCATGGGTAAGGAAGGGCCAGGGACCAGGGAGCCTTGAGGGTGGAGTATGTACATAGATTATTTGGAATTTTTCTGCATGGGAGATTTCTATTTTGTCCTCCTTTATTTATTCAACCACTTATTTTTTAAAGTGTATGCTACTTACGTTTACATTACATGATTTCAGATGAAGTACCTTTAAATTGAAATTATTGGGTCTGTTAAGCTGGAAAAAAAAAGTACAATAAATGTACCATAGAATGTCCAGAAGTTCTGGAAACACAGGGAAACTTGTGTACTTACTGTGTATTTTCCAGATTAGTAATTAGATTCATTGTTTGTTTGTTTTTTAAGATTTTATTTATTTATTTGTCAGAGAACACAAGCAGGGGGAGCAGCAGAGGGAGAGGGAGAAGCAGACTCCCTATTGAGTAAGGAGCCCGATGTGGGACTCGATCCTAGGACCCTGGGATCATGACCTGAGCCAAAAGCAGATGCTTAACCGACTGAGCCACCCAGGCACCCCAGATTCATAGTTTAAATGTAGAGGCATTTGGGAGTGCCTCAGTGGCTCAGTCAGTTAAGCGTCCGACTCTTGATTTTGGGTTCGGTTGTGATCTTGGGGTCATGAGATCAGGCCCCGTGTCAGGCTCCACGCTCAGCGTGGAGTCTGCTTGAGATTCTCTCTCTCTCTCCATCTGCCCCTCCCCCAGCACGTACATGCGCGTGTGTGTGCACGCACTCTCTCTCAAATAAATAAATAAACAAAACCTTTAAAAAAAATGTAGAGGCATTTTATGTGGAAAGGTGTTGGAAGGCTGAGTTCCCAAAAATGATGCATGTTATTTGAAAGTATTCCTGACCTACTGCTTAAACCTGTTTATCCTGGTCCCCTGAGCGGTGTCTCCCACAGCGATGGCCAAGTCCATCCTGCCTGTGAGCAGTCTCTTCCTCTCAGCTCTGCTCCTTTGTGGATACTAGGACCCAGGTCTCACAGGCTGGGGTGGGGAAGGGCCTGGCAGCCACCTCATTTGATGAAAAAACGGAGACTCTAGGGAGAGCTTGTGGCTGGCTTCAGACATAGGATGGCTTTGCTGAGTGGGAAGCAGTCAGTATCTTTTTTTTTTTTTTAAGATTATTTATTTGAGAGAGCGAGAAAGAGAGAGAGAGAGTACATGATAGGGGGGAGGGTCAGAGGGAGAAGCAGACTCCCCGCTGAGCAGGGAGCCCGATGCGGGACTCGATCCCGGGACTCCGGGATCATGACCTGAGCCGAAGGCAGTCGCTTAACCAACTGAGCCACCCAGGCGCCCAGCAGTCAGTATCCTGAGCAGGATTCCTTTCCTGGTGGATAGTTCTATGCCTCCCAGGTACCCATTCCCTGTCCTGGCAACTGTTTCCAGCATGGGCATGGGACCTAAGCAGGCCCAGTCAATGAGAATCTCTGTAAGTGTGCATTCCAGAAATTTCCAGCTTGACCTTGGGGGAACTGTGAGAAGGGGATCTCCAGCAACTCAGTCAGGATTGAGCTCCCCTCCCCGCACCAACACCATGATTCTGGGAATAGGGTGATCAACCCTCCTGGTTTTCCGGGGACTCTCCTAGTTTTAAAACCCAGTCCTATGTTGTGGGAAAACCCTCACTCTCAGGCAAATCAGGAGGGCTGTTCACCCTCCCTGTTCTACCAGGGAGAATGGTTTCTTTGCTTTCCACATCCAGCCTCTAGAAAGGAAAAAGTGAGTTTGGAGCAAGGGGAGGGGAAATTGCAGCAGGGAAGGGCTCAAGCCAGCCAAAAGGTGACTCCTCCTGGGGGGAGTGTCTGGCAGAGCACTGAGCAGTGTGGTGCCTGCTTGGGGCTCACCTTCAGGCCGTCCTCAAGGTTACTCCATCTCTTCCATCAGGGAAGACCCCTTAAGTCTTAGTTTACAGGAAGTACATAGAAGGATGTAGATACATGCAGATTGACATGACAAGATGGTCATGATCCATTACTTAAGCAAAAAAAGCAGGTCGAAGAATGCTTTGTACCATATGAGCTCTTTCTTGTAAATAAATAAGTTATAAGCCGCCTGCCAGGGTGGTACCTCCTGCTATCTTCAACCTCTTATCAAAGACAAGCTTAAAGATGCTTGTTTTGGTTTTCAGAGAGGAGGAAGAAAATACCGCAGCTTTTATTATAATAATCATAATGCTCATAATAACATTCCAAGCTTTGAGTTGCTCACTGCATTTCCCCATAAACAGAAGGCCCGGAGCTTGTCTGGAGATTGCTGTGGTCACGCAGTGTGTTGGGAGAATTTTCTTGCTTTTTCTGTTCTTCTGGGAACTTGAATTGATGCATCTGCCTATTTCCATGCTAAGCACTGTGTTTGTGGTTCTTAAACAGCCAAGTTACTTTTCATCAAAAGTTTCCTGGCATGGGTTTTATGACATTCATGCCCTTTGGCCAAAATGCAGAGGCCAAATTTTTGAGCCCACCAAAGCAGAGCTACTGTGGAGAGTCTCTAGGAACTATTTCTCTCTATTCCGGCTGCAAAGTAAGATTTCAGGCCACAGCCTGCGTGGTCTGGAAGCTGGACCACCTTAACAGAGCTGGGAGATCCCTCTGCTGGGCGCCTGAGTGGGAGGTCCCAGGGCTGAGGCAGGCTCAGCTTGCTTCCTCGTCCACTCCACTCCCGGGGAAGGTACAGAAAGCAGGTTTCCTAGAGACCTCTGGCACTGGCCTTCTGGACCATTGTAACTTCTGATCTCAAATCAAGATGGCGAGATTGGTGAAATGGTTTGCTAAAAAGCTGCTCTCTATGACAGCTCCTGCAGAGCTTTAAAGCCGGGTGCTCTCTTCTCTCTCCGGCACTGAGTTAGTCCCCCCTGTGGTGGCAGACACAGCACCAGGACCTGCTGCCTCGCTTCCTCACCCACATCATTCCCAGGAAGATGCCAACACAGGAGCAGGTTAATCTTGTAGCCCACCTGAGCTGGCTGTGGGCTTGGCATGACCGTCGCCTCTCCTTCAGCATCCCGTCACCAAAGCTGGGAACCCCAAAGAAGGAAACACCTGTTCGCCCTGTCTTCGGGATGGGCTGTGAATTCCCCAAGATATAGAGTGAGTCACTGCGAGACTGTGGAGCGGAATTTACTCATCCCCCAGGAATGGACCCTTGGAAGGCTCCAAAATGACTCGCCTCAAGTGTTCTGTCTCAGGCACACAGGGCATTTTCCCCTTGAACCATGTCTGCAGTCACTTCCTCTCTGGACACATCCTGTTTCTGGGAGCAGGCGACTTGCCAGGCAGATCGCAGCCTCTGCTGTTGGGAGCAGACGGGCGGAGACATCCTTCCTCTAATTTCTAGTACCTCATCCCATCTTCCTTCCCAGTCAGAGATATCAATCGGCATCTCCGCTTTTCCCAGGTCCCTGCACGCCAGGAAGGGAGCGTACAGAAGGAGCATGTTTCTATTGGCCACTCCAACTTACTGGAGGTGCTTAGAAACCACTGCTGATTCATCAACAGCTTCTCAGGCACAGGTAATCAGCAAAGGATCTAGGGCTATGATTTCATTCAGTCATTCACACAACAAATATTTATGGAGTAGCTACTGTGTGCCAAGCCTCATTCTAGATGCCGGGCTATGGAGGTAAACGAAACGTAAAAAAAATCAATATCCTCATAGCAGTTATGTTCCACTGGGAGGGACAGCTGATAAACAAGATAAAAAATTATGGCATGTGAGATAGTGATAAATGCTAAGCGGAGGAAACAAAGCTGGGAAAGCAAATACGAGATGGTGGGTACGGAGGGAAGTGTGAAATGTTCAACAAGGTGGCTGGAGAAGTCCTTGCTGGGAAAGGGAATCCTGAAATAAGACTTGAAGGAGGCAAGGGAGACAGCAGTGGGGGCAAGAGCATTGTAGGCAGAGGGAACAGCAAGTGCAAAGGCCCTGAGGTGGGAGTGTGCCTGGACTGCCTGGTGAACAGGGGAAAGACCAGCGTGGCAGGAGAGGAGTGAGAAGGGGAGTGGCACAGGGGTTGAAGTCAGCTAAAGGGAGCTGTTCCACACTGCTGCCTGTGAGTGGTGGTGTGGACTTTGGTACTCATCCTGTGATATAGGAAGCCACAGGAGAGTTTTACTAGTGAAGTGACAGGATCTAATTTATGTTCTAACAGGAGTCTCTTGTGAAGTTGCATAAATAGTAGCCTGAAGAAGGTGAGGGCAGGATGTGGAAGGTGGGAGACCACCGAGGAGGGAACTGCATGAGTCTAGGGAAGAGATAATGGTGGCCTAGACAGGTAGTGGTTGGGGGTGTGGTGAGCAGGGACTCCGGAATATTCTGAAGACAGAGCTCACAGGATATGCTGATAGACAGGATATGGGGTGTAAAAAAATATAAGAAAACAAAAAGACAACACCAATGTTTTCGGCCCAAGTAACTGGAACAATGAAGCTGCTATTAATTAAGAAAGGGAAGCCTGTGGGAGGGGCTGGCCCAGGGCAGAATATCAGGAGCTGGGTTTGGGCCATAGAAAGTTTGAGATGCCCACTGGACATCCATGTGTTATCAAGTAGGCTTTGGAGACATATAATCTTTAAAAATTTCTAGTATGTGGATCCTCTAAAGATGGAGGTCAGATTAAACCTTCAAATGATTTCCCTTTTCATTCAGATTAAAAAGCAGAGTTTGAAGATTGCTCGGTAGTATCCATCAAAGCAAAAACTATGCCCAGTAATCCCACCCCTCAATATTGACGCAACTGAAATGCCTACTTATGTGTTCTAAAAGACACAAATGAAGTGCTCACAGCAGTATTATTTGAAATAGCCCCCAAATTGGAAACAGTCCAAATGTTGATCAATGGTAGGATGGAGAGAGTATCTACATACTAGTGCAATACCACCCACTAATGAGAAATATGAACCATGCGTAGTAACATGGACAAATGCACACATATAATATTGAGCAAATAAAGCCAGACGCCAAAGGGCAATACTGTATGATTCCATTTGCGTGAAGTTCAAAACCCGGCAAAATGAATCTACAGTAACCAAAGTTGAAATAATGGTCATCTTTGGGATAGGGACAAAGGGGACATGAGAGAGGCTTTAGGGTTGCTGGCAATGTTCTTTTTTTTAAAGATTTTATTTATTTGAGAAAGAGAGAGAAGGGGAGAGAGCGGAGGCTGGGGGAACAGAAGGAGAGGGACAAGCAGGCTCCTGGATGCAGAGCCCGATGCGGGGCTCGATCCCACAACCCTGAGATCAGGGCCTGAGCCTAAATCACGAGTAAGACCTTCAGTGGATTGAGCCCCCCAAGCGCGCCACTGGCAATATTCTACCACCCAGTCAGGAGGGTGGTTTAAACGGGTGGGTACAGTTGGTGAAAATTCACTGAGTTGTACATTTATGATTTGTGTACTTTTCTCTATGTGTGTTATACTTCCATAAAAATCTTACGCAAAGTCCTCATCAGAAAGGCCCCATGTGATAATGGCACTCCCTCTGCCGCACCCCCATTGCTGGATGCACCCCAACTCTGCTCACTCCACTCCTATGACACTTTACCTATTACAGGTCACTGATACACCATTGTTGGTTGTTCTTCCCTTGAGGATTTTGTGCTTACAGCTTTCTGCTCCCAGATATCCACGTAGCTCACTCCCTCACCTAATTCAAGTCTCTGCTTGAACTTCCTTTTATCAGGGAAATCTCCCCTGATGAACCTATGGGAAATAATATCCTCCACCACTCTGGTCCCCTTGCTCTTCTTTATCTTGTCCAAATACATATCACTGTTTTACATATTATGTGCTTAGTTGTTCATTGACTTATTGCTGTGTCTCTTACTAGAATCTAAGGTCCATGAGAATAGATACTTTGTTTACTGTTTTATCTCTGGTGTCTGAATGGGGCCTGGCACATAGTAGGTGCTCTGTAAATATTTACTGAGGAATGAATGCAATAGACAGCAGCCAATAAGACAGACATTATTCTTTTTTTTTTTTTTTAAAGATTTTATTTATTTATTTGACAGAGAGAGAGACAGCAAGAGAGGGAACGCAAGCAGGGGGAGTGGGAGAGGGAGAAGCAGGCTTCCCGCTGAGCAGGGAGCCCGATGCGGGGCTCGATCCCAGGACCCCAGGACCCCAGGACCATGACCCGAGCCGAAGGCAGCTGCCTAACCAACTGAGCCACCCAGGCGCCCCTCCCTTATTTTTCTTTTTTTCTTTTTTTTTTTTTTTAAAGATTTTATTTATTTATTTGACAGAGAAAGACAGCGAGAGAGAGAACACAAGCAGGGGGAGTGGGAGAGGAGAAGCAGGCTTCCCGCTGAGCAGGGAGTCCGATGCGATGCGAGGCTGATCCCAGGACCCTGGGATCATGGCCTGAGCCGAAGGCAAACGCTTGACTACTAAACCACCCAGGAGTCCCAAGACAGACATTATTCTTGTTCTCATGGAGAAAAGAGTGGCTTAGATCTTTAAAAGGAGTATAAATGGTCTAGCTAGCTCTCAGGTAGGAGTTGGGTTTATTTGTATTTTCGTAGGGTGTAGGACAGGGACTGACTTATAGAACAAATTTTCAGCAAGTGATTATTGTGGTCTTTTTTTTTTTTTTAAGATTTCATTTATTTATTTGAGAGAGAGACAGAAAGGGGGGAGGAGCAAAGGAGGAGGGACAAGCAGACAAGCATGGAGTGAGACCGACAGGAGGGAGCGGGGAGAGGCTGGATCCTACGACCCCCCAGACCACAACCCAAGCTGAAACTAAGAGTGGGATGCCCACCCGATTGAGCCACCCAGGTGACCCTATTGTGGTCTTTAAAGCTACATTTCTGAGCTTAGAAATTTACTCTCTCAAAGAAAGAATGAAGACAATTAATTAAATGAATGAACGAATGAACGAATGAACGAATGAATGAATATTTTCAGCCCCATGTGCTTCCAAGCCTTAGAAAAGAGACTGGATTCAAACCTACCATCAAGTTCTTGAAATCAGGTGTGTGTGTGTGTGTGTGTGTGTGTGTCCCTCCTGAGTAGATATAACTGCCAACATCATCAATTTATTGGAGCTCACTAAATTGTACCACATTCCTACATCTTGACAAGACCATTGCATTCTGAAGAGCATCTCTAGGGTATCAAGAGTTCCCAGTGTGTGGAGACTGGATTTGCCTTGCTGCGTAGGAGCGAGGCAGGGCAACGAAGGGCTCTAGATGAGAGCTGAAGGCAGGGCTCCAGATCTGGGAAGGAACACGCATACTGGGGGAGGGGACCAAGAAGGACAAGTCACTAGGTCTGTAGGAAGTGGCTGCCCAAGGATACACCTGGGCTGGTGTTCCAGCTGGGAGTTTCACATCCATTCATACCTTTACCAATGACCATCCCTGCCCTGTTCTTAAATTGATGTGAGGGTTTGGCCAAAGCTTGCATTAAGCTGCCCCTGTAGGTGCCCAGCTATGAACCCAGAGTGCTGGTCTCCTGGGTGCATGAGAGGATCACAGGATTCAAAGGGTTACATGTTTGGTAATAACCCTCCTTCTGCCTGTTGGGTCTTTTCTCCCACCAGTTCACATACCTTTTCAAACAGTAATTAACCTCCCCACAGCCTCAAGTGGAAGCTGGAGATGTTAAACACAGTGTTCCTTGTTTAGTTGGGAGAAAAGAGGCAAGAGCACTTCTAAGTGTCTTGGCTTGAGGGCACACACAGTGAGTCAGCGATGTCTCCCAGGAGGAGAGTCTGGAGTCCTGTCCACAAGTGACATGTTTTACTTTAATCACCACCCCACCCAGCACCTACTGGTCGCTTCCTTCACAGCTCTGTGGTGTCTGTTACCATTCCTTCAGCAGCACGCCCTCTCCGAAAAACGTGTTAGAGTTTTTCAGCTGTGAGATCTTCTGCTTCCTTTTTTTTTTTTCTTTGTAGGTTTGTAATCTTTTTATTTCTTTACGGTCATTTTAGTGAGGTCTCCCGAGGCAGAAGAGCAAAACCCAGATGGACAATCTGCCATGATTAAAAAGTAAATGTGAAAATTACACTTGATACCACCACTTTACAGAAAATCCAGGGGGAAAAAGGTGGGGGAAATCTTTCGTCTCTCACCCCAACAAATCCTTGTTATGATTCTGGTGTACTGCCCATGTGATTCTTTGCTATGCATGTTTTCAGACTGTGGTCATCTTTTTGGTTTGCATAAAGTTTATATCCTTCCTTTTTCACTTGATATTTGCATCAGAAGCATTTCCCCCACGTTTTGACATAATCTTTATAATCATTGCTTTAAAGGTTGTACACTATTCCATCGGGGAGACTTACAAGAATACACTTCAGCCAGAATACTATTGTTGGTCTCTGTTGCCAAATATTTAAAATGTTTCTGGTATTGATTCATAAATGTAGTTGGGAGGGGCAATCAAGTAGGGTGTCTACACCTAGTATTTCTTTTTAACTAGAAAAACCTATCATTTGAGTGTTGCCAGTGAAAGTTATTATAAGGGTGTATAAATTAATGGGAAAATATAGATAACTAAAAAAAATAGTGTTGGGGACAACTGAGTAGCCATCTGGGGTGGGGGAAGGGGAAAACTTGGATCCATTTCTTTAACTAGGATAAATTCCAAATGCACCAAATATTTAGATGTCAAGAAAGAAAGAAAGAAACTATAAAAGTACTTGAAAAATCCATTGGAGAATTTTTTATTTTTTTGTAAGGGGAAATTTTGTCCAAGTATGAAATGAAGTCCAGAATCCATAAAATAAAAAATAGATAAATATGATTATATAAAAATCTAATTTCTTCATGGCAGAGACCATTATACATGCAGTCAAAAGACAAATGACAAACTGGGAAGTATATTTTTAATTCTGAATATAGGAAGGAATAATTTCCCTAATATATTAAGAGTTCCCACAAACTGGTAAGGAAATAGGCCAATAGTCTAATGGAAAAATGGGCAAAGGCTATGTACAGACAATTCACAGAAAGGAAACACAAATCATTCTTAAATATATAAAAAAAATGTTCACTTTCTCCCATCATAGGACCAATTCATAGAAAAACTACCCGGATCATAACAATCTTGATTTTTCTGTTTGGGAGACGCTGAAAATGCAGTTCACCTTAATGATGAAGAGCCTGAACTTGTTATTAAATGAGTTACTAAATTTCTATAGAGAGTGAATTGGTAATCCCTACTAAAATTTAAAGTATGGTTACCATTTAATTCATTAATTTATCATAAGCAATGATGCCCCTTTGTGATATTCTGATTTATAATAAGAAATATGCATTTGGGGGGGCACCTGGGCGGCTGGCTCTTGATTTCAGCTCAGGTCATGATAGCAACATCCTGGGATGGAGCCCGGCATTGGGCTCCGAGCTCACTGGGGAGTCTGCTCCAGCATTCTCTCTCCCTCTCTCTCTGCCCCTCCCCCTGCTCACTTGCTCTCTCTTTCTCTCTGAAATAAATAAATAAATCTTAAAGAAAAAAAAAAAGAAAGAAATATACATTTGGTCTTGGTCCCGATTCTAGCACAGAGCTCCTAAAACCCTTGGAATTTCCTGAGTGATAAGAGAGGGAAAGGTATCTTTTGTTATGTAAATAGGGTGTCTTTTTGGACTGCCCCTAAGAATGGAGGCTGGCTGCCCGAGACCCAACCTTGTGATTGGAAGGTTAGAACTTTGAGTTCCACTGCACCTGACTTCCTGCAACAGGGGCTGGAGAGGAGCTGGAGATTGAGTTCCATTATCAATGGCCAGTGATTTCATCAGTCATGCCTTTGTCATGAATCCTTCATAGGAACCCAAAAGGAGAGGGTTTGGAGAGCTTCTGGGTTGGTGAACACTTGGAGATTGGGGAGAATGTCACACCTGGAGAAGGCACAGAAGCTCCGCGCTCTTTCCCCATCCCCTTGCCCCACACACCTCTTCCATCTGGCTGCTCCTGAGTTCTATCCTTTTATAATAAACTGGTGATCTAGTGAGTAAAATATTTCTCTGAGTTCTGTGAGCCACTCTAGCAAATTAATTGAACCTAAGGACGGGGTTGTTGGAACCTCTGATCTATAGCCAGTTGATCAGAAGCACAGGTTCCAAGCTGGACTTGGACAGGCATCTGAAAGTGTGGGTAGTCCTGTGGGACTGAGCCCTTAACCTGTGAGCTCTGATGCTACCTCCAGGTAGATAGTGTCAGAATTGAATGGAATTGTAGGATACCCAGCTGGTATCTAAGCATTGCTTGGTGGGTTGGAAGGAAAACCCTCCTCTACACATTGGAATTCGGATACAGAACAATTTTACCCCTTATAAGGGTGTTTGCTGCACTGTTGATTGATTAGCAAAAGATTGAAAACAACCTAATAAGGGATTGGTTAAATAAATTATGATATATTCAAATTGTGCACTGATATGGATGATAATTCAAGAAAACTAGGTGTGAAAAAAGATTACATGTTATCAGTTTCCATAATGTAATACTGGCTTGCCACTAATACTGTCCCTAAGTGGGGACAGGATTGGAGAATGCCTTTTCACTGTGTACCCCTTTGTATTTTTTTTTTTTAAGATTTTATTTATTGGGGCGCCTGGGTGGCTCAGTTGGTTAAGCGACTGCCTTCGGCTCAGGTCATGATCCCGGAGTCCCGGGATCGAGTCCCGCATCGGGCTC
>NC_138383.1:12850193-12887769 GCF_054177405.1 Leptonychotes weddellii
GGCTTCCTGCGGAGCAGGGAGTCCGACGCGGGGCTCGATCCCAGGACCCTGGGATCATGACCTGAGCCGAAGGCAGACGCTTAACGACTGAGCCACCCAGGCGCCCCATCCCTTTGTATTTTTTTATCTTTGAGTGGAATTATTGCCTATTCACAGAAAAATAAATGACATTTACTTTTTTATTTTATTTTAAAGATTTTATTTATTTATTTGAGAGAGAGAGCACGAGTAGGGGGGAGGGACAGAGGGAGAGGGAGAAGGACAAGTAGACTCCCCGCTGAGTGGGGAGCCTGACCGGGCTCAATCCTAGGACCCTGAGATCATGACTGGGCCCAAGGCAGATGCTTACACGACTGAGCCACCCTTACATCTACTTTTTTAAAATTAAAATAGAAGCTGCCAGCAGTGGGGCTGATCTTTAGGAAGACCCCCTCGAGTGGCTCACTCCTACTGGTTAGGTAGATGTAAGGCGAAGAGCACCCCATACTCCGGAGGTTTCCAGAGTGTGGAATGTGAGACCACTCCACCCAAACTCCTTGGAGGGTAGAGCTCGAAAATTGTTGGGGAGGGGTGGGAAAGTCTGCCTTTAATGAGGCTTAGTGGTATTACAATCTCACTGATGGACTGAGCTGCTCCTCACTGAGGTCATCTGAAGGACATAGGTGGCTGCAGGAGGAACTTACCAGGGTGGCCAGGGACATGCTGTGCCTGGAACCCACACCTCGTGGAAATGAGCAGGAGTGGCCAACATGTGCCAAGTGTCCTTCCAACAGTGACCCTGTGGGAGAGCCTCCTCAGCAACCTTGGCGGAGATGGGCCCTTTTGGAGACTGATCGATTTTCTCTGTAAAAGCCTCTTGCGAGAAAAGACAGCAGTATGTCTCCAATCATTTTAATTTTAAAGAAGACAGGTTCTTATTTTTGTACTTGATGCTGGGGAAGCAGGACAAATTGGTTATGTTTAAATAATAGCATGATCAGCAACTTTCTATCTAGTGCTTTCCCACATTGCAAATTATTGTCTATTATTTATTTATATTATATATAATTATATATATATATAATTTAATGACTTAAATCAGATTTTGAGAAGCAGGGCTATGGAGTTAAAAGGTGTGGACATTTTATATATGACTTTGTCAAAGGGTTACATCCAACTTATATATTTCCAGCCATGTAAAGGACAATAGGTATTCCACATGAAGGCTTAGGCATGGATAAGAGTGGAAATATTTCTAACGCCCATCAAATGATGAATGGATAGACAAAAATGTGGTATATCCTTATAGTGGAATATTATTCAACAGTGAGAAGGATTGAAATGCTGACACACACTCCAACATGAAGGAACATTATGCTAAGTGAAAGAAACCAGTCATAAAAGATCACATATTGTAAATCCATTTTTTTTTAAAGACTTATTTGTTTAAGAGAGAGAGAGCACAAGCAGGGGGAGAGGTAGAGACAGAGGGAGAACCAGGCTCCCCGCTGAGCAGGGAGCCCGATGTGGGGCTCAATCCTGGGACCCTGGGATCATGACCTGAGCTGAAAGCAGATGCTTAACCGATTGAGCCACCCAGGCACCCCTTGTACATCTATTTATTTGAAATGTCCACAATAAGCCAATCTATAGAGGGAGAAAATAGACTGGTGGTTGTCCACAGTTAGGGGACAAAGGGGTGGGGAGAGACTGCCAATAAGTACAGTATTTCTTTCTGGAGTGATGAAAATGTGCTAAAATTAGATAATGATATGGTTGTACAACTCTGAATATGCTAAAAACCACTGAATTGTACACTTGAAAAAGGATAAATTGTATGTGAATTATATCTCAATAAAGCTACTATTAAAAAAAGGCAATGAGTACTATGAAACCCTGACTAATATGAGGTTGTTTCTTTGTTGTGATATTTTTTCTGATTTAATTAATGAGAAATTTTTAAATATTTGAATAATTTTTAAATTTTTTTGAAATTAAAAAAATTTTCCTTGTGAGTTGTATGTACCTTGCTCATGGATCTTTTGGGTTATTGGTTTTTTTTTTCTTGTGAATTTGTTGGAGTTGCCTACATAATAAAAAATATTAAAACTTTCCTAATCACATTTGGGAACAGAGTACAGTCTGTTTCTTTTACTCTTATGTTAATTTTTCTTGGGAATGCATAACTTTAAGAAATAATTTTATAGAGTCAAAGCCATAATTTTTTTCCTTTTATAATTACTTTTATTCTTTTGTAATTACTTTTACTGGGAAGTTATTCTCTGAAGGAAATAATAAAGAAAAAAATAAGAGTCAGAAATAAGGTTGAATTGGCAAATAAATTAAAGGGCTGATTCTCTGAAACACTAAAATATTCTGGTTATCTAATTAAGCAACAAAACAAAACAAAAACAAAAACAACCAAAACCCAAAACCCATAATAACTAGAACTAGAAATGAGAAACAGAATATAATATCAGATGTGAAGAAACCCTTTAAAAAATTAAAACATATCATGTTCAACTCAATTCTAGTAAATATTCAATTCTTGATGAAGTGAACATTTTTTCTAGAGAAATATAAATTACCAAAATTGATCCGTGAAAAAGTAGTGTATCAGAATAAGCAAACAGGTATGGAAGAAACTGATTATGCATGTTGTTAAGGAAAAAAATCACTTCCAAGAAAATCTCTAAGTCCAGAGAATTTGTTAGTCTATCCTGGTAGCTTTTAGGAAAAGAAAGACTGGTGGACATGTGGTGAGATAGCCTCAGTTTTCCAAAACAAGGTTGTACCTAGAAAGAGTTCATGCCCTTTGATCTCAAGATAATCCCAATTCTACGGCTCATTCTAATAAAATAACCAGGGATTTATGCACGAGAGTACTTATTACAGATCTAAACTAGTGAAAAACTGGAAACAACCTAAATAGTCATCACTATGAGAATGGGCAACAAATCAAGGATATTTACAGCATAAAATACCATCTAGCCACCTAATTGTGTTCAAATAATATTTAATGATATGCAAACAGTCTCATGATAAGTGAAAAATCTGGATATAAATTTGATTTTACAATACAATCCCAGCTTGTTTAAAACAATTTTTTTACATTGATGCATGAAAACACAAGTTGGATAGAAATATTTATTTTTTATTGTAATACTTCCATGCTTAAATCACCAAATTGGCCTTGGAAAATATGCAATCTCTTCAAATTACATTCTCTTTTAACTCAGAATAAAAAACCAAGTCTCCACAAGTTAGATAACATTTTAATTATATTTTTGTTTTTCACAATTATTTTTAAGTGAATGTTAAATATATTGTATCACATTGTACATATTATATTTTGTAACTTAGTTTCCCCTAGTGTATTCTGAACGTTTTTAAATTCCTTAGAAGTTCATCCAAAGTATCATTTTTAATGGCTGCCTAATATTTTATTGTAATTTTTTTTTTTACCAGATTTAGACTTAAAAAAATTTTTTTTTTCTAATTCAAACTGTGCTTCAATAAACACTCCTACTCATCAGTCTTTCTTAGGCCATCTTCCAGTTTTTGAGTTCTCCACAGTGTCCTGAATGAGGGTAGCCCAGCCTTGGATTTCTCTCCAGAGGAACAGGGCACTATTCCCTCACGTGATGGACAGTCTGGACCAGTGTGACCTACAACGTGAATGTGCATTTGAGTCGCCTGGGCATCTTTTTGAACTTCAGGTGCTGGTTCAGTAGGTCTGGGCTAGCCATGAGACCTGGCACTTTTCTAATGGGTTCCCCTGAAGTCCGTGCTGGAGTTCTCCAGACCACACTTACAGGAGCAGTTCTAAGGCCAGCGTATCTTCTATCAATTCAGATTTCAAAAAAACCTTTCTCTTGTCTCAAGCTCTGTCTCAATGGAATTCTAGTCCCAGCTCCTCCCTGCAAAACCACAGCAAACAAGGTTCATCTACCTGAACGTGAAGACTTATCAGGTATTTTAAGGCAGCTGATGTGTTCCTCGGAGTTTTCTTTCTCAGCTTTTCCAAATATTCCACATGGGATATGACTTAAAGTCCCTCAGCGTCTTGATTCCTGTCTCCCTTGTCCCTTTACAGTATAGTTCCCAGAGTGGAAAGTATTGTTTATAGTGTAGGCTGTTGGGCTGCTGGTAGAGGGGACCATCATGACCTTTATCCCCAATAGAATCCTGCTATGAATTCAGCCAAGAGCTCATGTCACTGGAGTGACTCATGCTGAGCCCATTGTCAGCTGAGAGCCTGAAGTCACTTCCACAGGGGCTGCTGTTGGTTCACATCGTCCTCGACTTCCACTTGAGCCTAAGTAACCCAAGGAACTCTTGTTAAGCTCTGGGTTTCTCACTTGAATTTGGCATAGAGCTATCCTTGTCTCAGAGAAAGATGCTGCGACCACAGGAAGGGGGCGGTGTTGAGTCAGAGATCCCACCACCATTTGGACCAATATAAAGGTGTCACTGATACATGCAAATTACAGCTTTTTCAGCTTCATTTAGGAATCTCGCATTTGACAATCAGACATTTCTGAAGAAAGAATCTATAGCAGTTGATAATGCAGAAATTTTTATTTTTAGTTTATTGAAGTGACCTTTCTCCTAACTGTGTAACCATTTCCTTCCCCCTGCCCATCCATCCAATATGTGGTGATATAATATGAGCTCGTAACATGTAATATTAATATTATATGCAATATGATTTTAATAAATGCTCTTCGTGGAAAATTCAGAAAGCATTAAAGAAGAAAATGGAAGTCCCATTTGATGGCATCATCTACTGACATTCATTGTTGACTTTTCTTTCATTCTTTTTTATTTGCATATTTTTATCTTGCTAAAACCCAATATTTTAACTGTTTTATTACTGAGTAATAGAGGTTCATTGTAGAAAAAAAGTGGAAAATACAAAAATGCAAAAGAAGAAGAAATAGAAATTCCCATTATCTAGAAACAACCTCAGGACACCTAGGTGGCTCAGTTGGTTAAGCGTCTGCCTTCAGCTCAGGTCGTGATCACAGTGTCCTGGGATCAAGCCCCGCATTGGGCTCCTTGCTCAGCAAAAAGCCTACTTCTCCCTCTGCCTGCCGCCGCCCCCCACCCCCAGCTTGTACTCTCATGCTCTTTCTCCCTCTCTCTCCGGCAAATAAATAAAATCTTAAAAAGAAATAACCTCGAGTTACATTTTGGTATATTTCTTTTAAGATGTTCAAATCTGTATATAAATTACATTTTTTTGTTAAGAAATGAAGTTACACAGGGGTGCCTAGGTAGCTCAGTCAGTTAAACATCCGACTCTTGATTTTGGCTCAGGTCATGATCTTAGGTCGTGAGATTGAGCTCCACATTGGGCTCTGTGCTGGGTGTGGAGCCTGCTTAAGATTCTCTCTCCCTCTCTCTCTGCCCCCTACCCATCTCTAAAAAAAAAGGAAATGAAGTTACACAGTAATACTATATTATAAAAATTTTTTTCCACTTGACAATATGTTAGAAGCATTTCCTATGTCAAAAATATACATATCAACAATAACTGATATTTATATGTTATATATGCCATATATCTTATGTGTAATGAATATATTTCTAAAATATCATTTTAATGGATCCATGTATTCCATAATATGAATGTATCATAATTCAACCTCTCCTCTATGGTTAGATAGTATGAGCTAAAAACTTCTTGCTGGAATATAAACTTTTTATTCTAAACAGGATCACTGCTCTAGATCATATATTCTTTAAAAGATGTATTTATTTATTTTTGAGAGAGAGAGTACATGAGCACAAGCAGGGGGAGGGGCAGAGGGAGAGGGAGAAGGAGACTTCCTGCCGAGCAGGGAGTCCAATGCGGGGGCTCGATTCCAGGACCCCGGGATCACGAGCTGAGCCCAAGTCAGACGCTTAACCGACGGAGCCACCCAGGCGCCCCTAGATCATGTATTCTTAATCTCTCTGTTAGTACTACTTGATGATGCCTCCTTCAAGTTCTTAAACATTTTTTAAACTTAACTTTATTACAAATACACATTTCAATGTATTAACATAGGTTACCTACTTGGCATTTTTATTGACCTTTACAGCATTATAATAATTGAATATATTATAGGGCGCCTGGGTGGCTCAGTCGTTAAGCGTCTGTCTTCGGCTCAGGTCACAATCCCAGGGCCCTAGGATCGAGTCCTGCATCGGGCTCCCTGCTCCACTGGAAGCCTGCTTCTCCCTCTCCCACTCCCCCTGCTTGTGTTCCTGCTCTCGCTGTGTCTCTCTGTCAAATAAATAAAATCTTTAAAAAAAATAAATAATTGAATATATTATAGATTACTTAGCTATAATATAATCACAAATGGCACATTAGAAACTACTATTTTCAACACGAAAATTAATGATGAACATTACACGGTATAGTAGATAGCTTTTGTTTTTATTTTCCATATTTCTATATTCTGTATATTTTCTATATTAATATTCATAAACATTTTCTGCCATTTCGTATATCCATGCTTTCTCTCGAGCTTGTTAAAGTTGAGAATCTCAAGCCAACAGACCTTCTCCATTTAGGCGCCTCTGCCATGGGGTGGGGCAGATTTCACCTTGGCTTACTCAGAGTTCTTTCTTGTGTCTCCTGCATGATGAGGCAGAAGAGGAGTTCCCTTCAGTCTTGATCGGCTAAGTCACTTTCCATGGTTGCAGTTCTATGGAAAACTATTTTAGAGAACATTCAGTGAACTTACTCTGTATGTTTTCACATTGTGAGGATTTACTCTGTAAGAATATTATTTCACCTGTATTTAGAGAAAGTTGCTTGTTTTGGCAATTTCTCTTTTGCTATGAGAATTCACAAGAGCCAAATTCCACTTTCAGAAATGCTGTGGGCCAAACTTCATGCTGTGTAAGTTCATATCTAAAGACTGTAAATTTCTGAATGGGTTCATAAGATGAAATACAGCTTACTTATGCTCGCTGCCTTTCCTTAGAAATCAATTCCAGAATGTTTTTTTTTTTTTTTTTTAAGATTTTATTTATTTATTTGACAGAGAGAGACACAGAGGGAACACAAGCAGGGGGAGTGGGAGAGGGAGAAGCAGGCTCCCCACTGAGCAGGGAGCCAGATGTGGGGCTCGATCCCAGGACCCTGGGATCATGACCTGAGCCGAAGGCAGACGCTTAACCATCTGAGCCACCCAGGCGCCCCTCCAGAATGTTTTAAATGCCTACATACAGTCATAGATTTAAGCTGTTAATGGACAGCAGTGAATGAATTCAGAAAAAAGACATCAGTGTTTTCAGATGGGTTAGACCACATGTTTTAATAATTTTGCAAATAAGGAAATTCTGACCTTGAGGGGAAACCCCTTGGTCCCTCTAAAGATAACATAGTCATTCTAAAAAAGGATATTTTTATTTTTTTAAGGATTTTATTTACTTATTTGAGAGAGAGAGTGAGTGAAAGAGAGAGAGCACAAGCAGGGGGAGCAGCAGGCAGAGGGAGAAGCAGGCTCCCTGCTGAGCAAGGAGCCTGACGCAGGACTCGATCCAGGGACCTTGGGATCACAACCTAAGCTGAAGGCAGACACTTAGCCGACTGAGCCACTCCGGCGCCCCTAAAGGATATTTTTAACTGAGCCACTCAGGCGCCCCTACAGTATATTTTTAAAGTCAGTAACTTGAAAATTAAGAATTCCATTCATTTCTGGGTGCCTGGGTGGCTCGGTTAAATGTCTGCCTTTGGCTCAGGTTGTGATCCCGGGGTCCTGGGATCCAGCCCCTCATAGGGTTCCCTGCTCAGCAGGGAGTCTGCTCGTCCCTCTCCCTCCCCACTGCTCGTGCTCTCTCTCACTCTGTCTCTCAAATAAATAAAATCTTAAAAAAAAGAATTCCGTTCAAGTTTGACACAATTTGGCATAATAAATTCGATAAATGAATGAATAGTTTATATTTACTTTTACTTTACCAGGATAGTAGAAAATACGGTTCTGGTCTCTTGATTGTTTATATGGTATATGTTTTGGCAGGGACACAAATTGACTGGCTGTAATTTTGTCTTTGGGTTTAAATATTTAGTTTTCAGATGCTCTCCTCGTGTTGTCTTATCCCAGCCTCAATCCATGGACCATGGTGCTGCTTTTCTAACTTTCTGTACTAAAACCATGTTCCACCTCTTACATCATCTGTCAGCTGTGGTTAAGAGTCGTCCTTCGGGAGCCTAGGTCATGTTGGCCATGAAATAGGCCTAACTATCGAACACTCCCTGAACTACAAACGTGGGAATGGGGCATACTATGGTTGCATGAAAATGTTATAGCTTCAATCTTTCTGTGGAATGTGGAAAGAAAATCCTTTTTCAGCTCAGCCCCTATTAAAAAAGCAACTCTTCCTGAATCTGGGCTAGCACTTAAGAGGCCTTCCATATTTCCACTCTCCCTCTTGGTCCTGTGATCAGCCTCCAAGTAAACAATATATTATAGATTGCTTAGCTATAATATCATCACAAATGGCACATTAGAAACTGCCAGAAGCCGGGCTGGCCTGCTGGGAACGAGAGACCACCTGAAGCAAAGGCAAGCTATCTCACTTGAGTCCATCTTAGACTAGCCAGACCCTGGTTGATCTGCTAGCTAATTGGCAGAGGACCAAAGATGCATGAGTGAGTTCGGCTGAGACTAGAAGCCCAGCCCAAATTGCTGACCCTTATCATTGTGAGTGAAATAAATGGCTGAGGTTGTTTCTTACACAGCAAACCTGAAGTGGTATACCCTGCTAGAGAGGTCTGGTCACATCACAAGTTTAATAACTGGCTCAGTTGTACTTGATTTTTGAAGCAACCTTTGGAGCTCTCAGGCTTTCCCTGACATCCTCAGCTCTGCTGTAGCACTTCAGTGTGGTGCTTGAGGTGTTGGGCACTGTATTCGCAGACTTGGGTCTGAATCCAGTCTCTTCCACTTCTTTGCTGTATGACCTTGGGCAAGTCACGTTCCTCTCTCTGAACTTTATTTTTTCATAGTGTGTAAAACATAGAAAATAATATTATCTCATGATATCACATGTGGCTCCTTCTCCAATATCCTTTCCTGGACCCCGTACCTCCTTCCTAACAGAACCCTGATTTCATTCAGTTATTCATACATGCTCTGCATTGTTTTCTGCATTCTCTACAAAGCCTCGATGAGGAGCTGATTCCTGATTAGTCTCAACTAATCTTGGAAATTCCATTGCCCTTGCCAATGATTAGTTTAAAAGCAGGCATATGATCAAATTTTGGCCAGTGAGAAACGAGAGGGAAGATGCAGGTGGAGAGGGATTTGGGGGAAATATTTCTTCACTTTTTTTTTTTTTAAGTTTATTTATTTACTTAGATCTCTACACCCAACGTGGGGCTCCAACTCAAAACCCTGAGACCAAGAGTCACATGCTCTTCTAACTGAGCTAGCCAGGTGGCCCTGTTTTTTCACTTTTAAGAAGCAGGTAGAGGAAGAGATGATCTGTTTCTTTTCCTAAAGTTTGGTCTGGATTTGAGGCCTGGGACTAGAGCAGCCATCTTGTGGTCATGGAGGGAGTTACTTAAAAGTAAAGCCAAGGGGCACCTGGTTGGCTCAGTCGGTTAAGTGGTTAAGCGGTTAAGCCTTTGGCTCAGGTTGTGATCCCAGGATTCTGGGATCAAGCCCTGCTTCGTCGGGCTCCCTGCTCGGCGGGGAGTCTGCTTCTCCCTCCCCCGCGCCCTCCCCCTGCTTGTGTTCATGCGCTCTTGCTCTGTCAAATAAATATATAAGTAAATTTTTAAAAGTAAGCCAAAACCCTGAGGAAGGCAGAGGCACCAGGTGGGAAGAACCTTGGTCCTTGAACATATCAGTAAACCACTGGAACTCTAATCATGGAATCACCCAATCTCAGCGATGCTTATTGTGTGAAATACAAATCCTCTATATCATGTAAGTTTGATTCAGGTTTTCTGTTCCTTGCTAACCAAAGCATCCTAAGTGAGATACCCCTTAGCCCATAGTAAGCCCTCCATAAATATTAGCTCTTGTTATAATTGTATTGGCTTCTTTCCCTCAACTATTAAATGGTTTCAGATTTCACAGATCTTGGAAACACACTTTACTGAATTCTACTGACCCCGTCAAGTATGGTACTTTTTCTCTTTACTTGTGGCTCTAGATCTAGAGCAGGGGTCGGCACTGTGGCCAGTGGGACAAATCGAGCCCACTGCTTGCTTTTGTAAATAAAGTTGGCCTGTGGTCTGCAGTCAATTCTTCACCTCCTCCATGATCATTCACATGGGGACCTAGTTCACAATGCAGATTGCAGCTTTCACCCCAGAAATTCTGCTTCACTGGCTATATCAGTTAGGACCTTTATAGGCAAGTGACTGCAAACCTGACCTGAGCTACATGATGGCTTCAGGATATAGGGGCTCAAATGGATCATCAGGATCAGATTCCATGCTCTTCATCTCTTGGCCCCACTTCCTCTGTGTTGACTCCAGTCTCAGACAGTGTTTGACATCGAGGACCACAGTATGGCCCAGCAGTGCCTGTCTTTTCTAATTCATGTCTAGTGGGAAAGAGGTAAAATCTTTCTCAACAGTTTCAGTGTAACTATGGAGAATCATAGTGATTGATTTGACCTAAGCATTGAAAATGCTCTCTAGAAAGCAACAGATAATTCCTTTTTACCCTTTGCCTTTTATGTGTTGTTTGTCTTCCTTTATTAGATTATAAACTCAAACAACAGTGCTCAGCAGCTAGTCTGTGCTTAGTAAATATCATTTTGAGTGAATGAATGTATATTTATTTAAAAGTTGGAACTGGGATCATTCCTCACATACATTTTTGTTTTCTGCTTTTTTAAAGTTTATATGTTTATAACATGAGCATTCCTTTATGTCACTAAAGCTGTTTGGATTGGAGTCGAGAGGCAACGAGCCGTCACTGAAGGTTTTTAAGCACTGGTTGACATTGACCCATTGGCTTATGAGCCATGTTGATCTCATTCTGGCCCATACTCTCTGCATTACCCATAAAGACTGCATCATGCAAATATTTCCACATCTCCTCCTCCCATCCCGCCCTTGGAGAATTGTGTTGTAGCTACTACAGTTTTTATTTTGAAGATGATTGGGGATGACTTTTTTTTCAGCCTGCTCATGTTGCTCAGTTGTCCAAAGTAGTTGCAGTCGTGTGATGCGCCCGCTCCCTTTCCCCCGGGGTTGGGCTGCTACCTCATCCCCAAAAGATGTATTGCTTCATGAGATCAGCTTACAGCAAACCATGCACAGATAACTTTTCAAACATTTAATTGTAATACTTCCATGCTTAAATCACCAAATTGGCCTTGGAAAATATGCGATCTCTTCAAATTACATTCTCTTTTAACTCAGAATTTACAATATAACAGGGCAGTCTGTATACTTAAGACATTTGAAAATGGGTGCATGAAAATGGCCTTGATTCACAGGATGTTCTTTTTTTTTTTAAAAGCCCAGTATTGTAAATGAAACAAATAATGAAAGTCAGCTGTGCAATGTACCTTTTTACCTGTATTGTGCATAATATAATTGGGTGTAGAGGAGACTTAGGGGTTATATTAGTTTCCTAGGGCTCCTGTAACAAAGTATCACAACCTCTGTGGTTGAAAACAACAGAAGTGTATTCTCTCAGAGTTCCAAAATTAAGGTGTTAGCAAGGGCATGCTCTCTCTGAGACTCGGGGCAGAGTTCTTCCTTGCCTTTTCCCAGCTTCTGGTGGTGACCAGCAATCCTTGGCATTCCTTGGCTTGCAAGCTACACACTCCAATCTCTGCCTTCCTTGTCACATGACATTCTTCCTGTGTGTCTCTGCCTTCATATGGCATTTTCTGCTTCCTTTTTTTTTTTTTTAAAGATTTTATTTATTTATTTGACACAGAGAGAGAGACAGTGAGAGAGGGAACACAAGCAGGGGGGAGTGGGAGAGAGAGAAGGAGGCCTCCCGCTGAGCAGGTAGCCTGAGGCGGGGCTCAATCCCAGGAACCTGGGATCATGACCCGAGCTGAAGGCAGACGCTTAACGACTGAGCCACCCAGGCGCCCCCCTTTTCTGCTTCTTATCAGGGTAACAATCATATTGAATTAGGACCCACTCGCATGGCCTCATCCTAACTTGATTACGTCTTCAAAGACCCTATTTCCAAATAAGGTTATAGTCCCAGATACAGGGGGTGGAGTTTAGGACTTCAACATATCTTTTGGGGGCGAATAATTCAATCCATAACAGGGGTCATCTGGTCTACGTCTCTACTGGACATAGGAATCTGCTGTACAAGATCTGTTCAATCATCAGTCAGTTTGAATCAAAACCAGGTAGGTGCGGTAGGAGCAGGAAGAGGATCTTGGCACCGGATCTTCCCATTCTCACAAGAGTGAGATAGTTGCGGTTGAACTGACCTAGCTATAGAAATCGGTTGGAAAGCTGGGTGTGTAAGGTAAAATCTAAAAAAGTGCTGCAGGGAAAGTCAGGTGCTGGGCAGAGTGGTGGGGAATCCAGCTGGTGGCAAATATTCTGGAAGTAGATGAATGGGATAGTCATCACCCTCTAGATCACCACTGGTCAATAGAAGTACAGAGAGAGTCATACTTGTGGTTTCAGATTGCCCAGTAGTCCTATTTAAAAAAGTAAAAAGAAATAGGGAAATTAATCTTAATACTATATTTTATGTAACCCAACCGATCCAGAATATTATGATTTCCATATGTCATTGATATAAAAAATATTAAGACATTTTGCCTTCTTTTTTCCCATACTAAGTCTGCAAAATCCAATGTGCATTTTGTACTTGCAGCATATCACTAGCCATATCTCAAGAGCACGATAGCCATATATATTAGAGTTCTCTGGATTCTGGAAGTGCTACCCCTCTGTGGTAGGATCCAAGCCACAGTCTGGGTTGTAGGTGAGACTCATTTCTGGGGAGGAACACTGGCAGGAGCAGAGCAGACAATCAAGGGTGTTTGGAGAAGAGTTTAGGACAGGCCTGAAGAGGAAAAGGTGTTCCAAGTGGGGACAAAGTGGATGCAAAGGACAGAGACCCACTTACTTGCTTAAGTAGGGGTGGGGTGGTTGTTCTGCACAGTGAGATCCTTTGCAAAGGAATTGTAATAAGTCCTTCGTGGGCCAGGAGTACAGGCAGGAATTCTGTTAGACAATCATGCTCTTTGTCTCCGTCTTCAGGGTTATGAAACCTCTTATTCGCACTTTGGTTTGTCTGCTTTGTTAGGCTTTTTCTACACACTGACTTGCTCTTTTATTTATCTATTTGAACCTTAAAATGTCTTTCTCAGCAGCTAACTCTACAGCCTCTCAACCCAGTGCCACATCACTAACTCAGTCTCCCATTGTCCCCATTTCATGTTCCAAGGAGAGAAAAATCTGATTGGCTTATTGGTCAGTCATCCCATAACTAGGAGGCCAAGCTCACCTAATACAAACAGGGCCACCCAGGCTCATTCCTGATGTCAGGCAGTGGTTCTCACAGTGGGTTCTCCCCACCAGTAGCATTAGAAATGTAAATTCACGGGCCCCACCTTAATCTGTTGAATCTGGATTTCTGGGGATGAGCATAGAACACTAGGCTAGAGCAGTAGATGGGGGCGGATTCCTTCAGAAGGGGATGTGGGTAGGGACTGCCTTTGTAGGCAAGAGTGAGGTGAGTGGCCTGGGGGAACCTTGACCTGGAGAAACACAGGTCCCAGATGTGACCTCAGTTTTCATCAGTGGGAACCAGGTCTTCTGGGAGGGGGTCAAGGAAGGGGTCATAGAGAACAGCTTGGAATGTGAACTAATTCTAAACCATGTCAGGACAGGACTGCACATGCGGGTTTTTAGTAAACCTAACTTTGAGGACCTAGGACAGGCAAAGGCAGAGAGGAAATGAGTGGAGATGGAGCAGGGAGGGTCAGGTTAACAACTGTAAGTACATGGGGGCTATGCTTAGCTGCTTCATCAGTGATAAGCTGATCTGAAGGAAGCTAGAACTAAGTATTAAATTAAATTAAATTCATGATATTTTAAACATTAAAGAAAGTTGAATTTTAAGCCATGGTAGAAACTGCTGAGTTCCTGATGTTTGCTTTTTTCCATGGTGCATAAACTGTATTAAATTTGAAATTTACACTACAAAAATAGCTTCACAGGAGGACCATTATTAACATAGCCTTACCTCAGACAGATTTTTTATTACTGGAGACAACTCTTCTATGTAAAAAATATATTAATGGCTGGAGCAGAAGAAAAATACCAACTACAGATGGTAAGAATTTTCTTGCAAAGTCACATCAAATTTAACATTAGCCTTGGAAAATAGAAACATGTTTTAAACAAAAGGTTTTTAAATATTCTTATAACCATGTGTAGATTTTCACCTCTGGTCTAGGATACCATCATAAAGAGTGCAACTTTCAGTGATTAAAATATGTTAATAAAGTTTAAAACTCTTGCCCCAAAATGCTGTTTAATGAGTTGTTGTTATAGCATTTTCATTGGAAGTTTCTACTAAGTGGCATTTATGGAAAAAGACTTATTTTATTAGTATGAAATAAGTGGAGTTAGTAAACTTGAGACAGATGCCTAAAATAATGATTTGATAAAAGATGCACAATTCTACCGAGAGCAAATTAGAAGTCATAAGGGAATAAAAAGGCTTTGTAAAGATTTTCTGCAATTCCCATACCCATTACAGACATGCATAGGTACGATTTACATTGGAAGTGGATTTCTATTTTAAGAAGAAAGAAAAGGGTGAATTCCCTAAGAATTGTTTTCCTCCCTTTTTTCTCAAGTTTATGGCTAAAAGTGTTGCCATGATGAAGCAATACTATGCATCTAGTGCTGAAATTTAATCTAATGAAAGTTTCGCTCTCCTTAACAATATGAATGGTTTCAAAGTGTTATTCTTATCTGAATCTTTTGTTTTAAACAATGAGATTTAAACCTATACACAGGCAAGCCTAAACAGAGTCCTCCTCTGTATGTTAAGCATGTATACATTTTGCCTCACTGTCACATATTGGTAGGTATTGCTTTAAACTTCTCAACAGGTAGCCTCCCCAGCTCCCCCACTTCTGTTCTCAAATCCTAACTTCCATTGCCTAATACAAAGCTACAAATTATGTTACTGGCTGGTTGGGAACAAAGTGTGTCCCATAAGAGTAAGGCAAATGTGTATGTATCTGTCAGTTTGCAAATTTTCTTGCCATTGTCCATCCAGTCTTTCAAACTGTGGTAGCAGCCATTGTTCGAATTGATTAGTGTCCCTTCAGAGCTTCAATAGTACAAAGAAGCATTTCTAAGGGAACTTGTTCACTGCCTTGCACTTAGTAGGCACTCAGTATTTGAATTTGAATGAATTTCTAGCACTGTCCTTTGAATTTCTAGTCTAACTCGTAGAACTTTATATAATTTCTGGGTACTTTAGTTGTAGAGCTGTAGCCAGACTGATGAGATGCTCTTGGAGGTAAATTTGTCTGGAGAATGAAGAGACATTGCTGATAAATTAAGAGGAATGACTGACACTGAATTAGCATTAAAATATATTAGACTTTATTAAACACTTAAAATCGCATTAAAAACAGCATTCAGCAAAACTAACAAAGCACATAAAAAATCCCCCCCAGTTATTCTTAGTTTTCATTGTCCTAGATCCTTTTGCATGCATTCAACTTTTTGTTGTGCTTTTAAACTTTATTTGTAAACTCTTCCATATTATAGATCTTCTTAATTGCCATTTAAATGGCTGCATAAAAATCAATGGGGATGATGTAATACAATTCACCATTAGGCTGTTCCCTCATCCCCCTTTTGTTATTAACCGAACTTTGCAAAGAACATCTTCTGTATTATTATATATCAAGAATAAATTCCGAAGAGTGCAATTACAGGGTCAAAGGGCAAGGTACACTTATTTTATTTCATTTTCTATTTTTTCCTCCTGAGATAACGAAATACAGTACTGTATGAAAAGCTTTCATACGCTGCTCTCCAAGGTTTATCTTGTTAATAATCCTTTAAGGTATTATTATCAATCTCCTATCCTTGGAGATAGAGCTGGAAAAAGAGCCAGAGCAGGCACGTAACCTGATCTCGTTCACCAGGTGAGTCCTGGAAGGAGGTAGCAACGACTATACCAGAAGCAAAACACCCCAGGGGATTTGCTGGAGCCCTCGGTATGGGAACGGTGTCTCTTCCTCACCCCAGCGACGCTAAATTCCCGGAGGGTCGCGGACTTGGGGCCAACCTTGCCCCAGCCTCTTAGAGCGCCCTGCACTCAGTGGGCGTCTAATAAATGCAATCTGCGTCGCACGGACAAAAGCTCTCCCTTAAGTGGGCTGGACACTACGCCCCTCCTGGTGCCACAGAGCTCGGCGCCGCCACTTTGCTCTTTTGCCCGTTCTCTCCCCAAGTTCTGTGTGGGACCCTCGGCTGCAGCGAACACCCCCACCCTTCACCGCCAGCGCCCAGGGCGGCCCAAGCTCCGCGCCCCGCGCCCCCGCGCCCTGGGCACCCTGCGCGCGCCCGCCCGTCCAGGCCCCGCCCCGCCGGCCCCGCCTCCCGTCTCCTCCCCGCCCCCCGGAGCCGACGAGTGGCGGCGGCGGCCCCAGGACCCGGTTCCCTCAGACAAGAGGGCGGGTGGAGGAGGAAGCGGCCGAGCCCCGAGTCCTGCTCCGGCGCCGCCGAGCACCGCCCGCCTCGGCCGACCAGCGCCGTCGGCTCCTGGGCCTCGCCGAGCCGAGAGGAGGGAAAGGCGGAGGCGGCTGCGTGCGGGCGGCGGGGGCGCGGGCGGAGGCGGCGCGGCCGGCCGCGGCTGCCGCTTTGTTGTGCGGCCCGGGCCGAGGAAGGAGAAGTGGGAGGAGGGGGGAGCTCGGCGTCCCGCTCCCTCCGCGGCTCATGGCGACGACGCTCGGCACATCCGGGACCCTCCGGCCGTGGCGGCCGCGGCGCCGGCTGCTCGGGCCCCAGCCTCGGCCGCTGTGGTGACTCCGCCGCGCCTCGCCGTCGCCCCCGCCCCGCCCGCCGGCCCCGGGCCCCGCGCCGCGGCCGCAGCCCCGCCGCCGCCGCCCCCGCCGCCGGGGACATGTCTAACCCCGGGGGCCGGAGGAACGGGCCCGTCAAGCTGCGCCTGACAGGTGAGGGGGGCGACGGGAGCTGGGCCGGGGCATCCGCGGGGTGGGCGAGCCGGCGGGGGGTGCTTGTGGCCTTGGGAAGGGCCAGGGTCGGGATCAATGGTGAGTTGGGGGTCGGGGACGTGGGAAGGCCTAGTTCAGGGAGAGTAATGGCTAAGCCACTCGCCCTTGTTGGGGAATTCTTGAAAAAGTCGACGGTGTCTCGGGGGTCTTTTGTTGCGGGGAGGGCTGCCCCGGTTGGACTCGCCGGCGGATTTGAGGTCGGAAAGCCTTGGCCGAGGAGCACGACTCTCTCCGGGCCCTCGGGGAGCATCCCCTGGGCCACTGGCCAGGTGGGGTCGTCGAGGGGATGAAGAGCTCCTGTGGCGGGGATTATTGAATCCGGTCGCTGACTGCGCGCTGTAAACACTCCTTAAAGATGGAGCGCTTAACGGGAGGGTGTGTGTGTGTTCCCTGGTTGTTAACTTGTTCGCCCACTTATGCCCGCGTGCAAAAACCTTCATTCTCGGCCGCCAGCCACAGCAGCCGGCGCCACACACCTGAAACGCATGTCTTTGGGAGGGGAGGAGACCGGGGTGGATTTTTCCGGTGTGTCCGCCTGATCCTACGACTCCGGCTCATTGTACACTCTGTGGTTTGGAAGTGTTTGATTGTAGGGTAGCATGTTTTGGGTTGTTCCTTGTAGGCCGCAGAACTTGTGTCTCACTTCTAACTCCAGACCTGCTTTAAGAACACACCTTTTTTTTTTTTTGGTACATTTCTAAGTATGTGCTCATACAGACTTGCAAGCGAAGTTTTCTCTCTCATTTCCTCCCCTTCCCTTTTCTAAATGGAAAAGAATGTATGGAGGGGTTGCTAGGTAGAAGGCTTCTCTCTTACAAAGTGTTCATGATTCCAAGTGCGTTAAATCTTTAACATTACAGGTACATTTTGCTTACATGGTGCCATTTTTGGTATTCTTATGTGGTCATGTCACCCCATTTTAAGGACAAATTATTTTTGGTTTGAAAAGTGTAATTGAAATCACTGTAGTTACCCTAGTTTCACCATTCACTATTAATTATCCAAGTCGTTGTTGGGGTGTGTGGTAAGACGATTTTCCTTAGAGGTTGTGTGTGTGTGTGTGTATGTGTGTGCACGCGTGTGTAAGGATAAACTGTAATTATGTTTGCGTACATTAGATGTTGAGATTTATATGGACTAATTTTGTAATTGAATGCTTGTGTGTCACATCCCAGTCCACTGGCTGAACTTTACGGATAAAAACTTGCAGTGAATTTGGTATTTGAGAATTTAGCCTGACTGTAAATTGGCTGCAATTTAAAAAATACAACTTTTATGACAGTTTTACTTTCCCTGGGGAAAATTGCAAAGAATCATGAACTGAGTGGTTCTTAATGGAAAACCTGGATTGGGGATTACCCCCCTCCCCCCGCCCCAACATTGCCCCCATTCAGTTTCCTTGTTTTGTTAGGATACCTTTATAAGGGATCTTTGTGGCTTTAGGGTTTATCTCCTGATGTTCCTCTCCGCAGTCAGTCCTGTGGCAGTGATCATGGAAAGAACCTGTGATTCCAGGTGTGCAAAAAGCATCAGAAATGGACTGTTGGCCATTTACTTCCTTCTAGGCTATATGCATAATGAGAAAATGAGGGAGAAAACAGGTGTTTTTTTTTCAGATAAAATGAATTTGAAGTTTTTACTGTGACTCAATATCTTAAAGTGTTTGTGGTTTCCTTACAACCTATGATACAGTATAAAAATTCATGAGTAAACCTAGGAGAAAAGATGACACTTCTTTTTTGGTGGGGGAGAGGGAATGCTGGACTAAATTTATAGAGTGATTTTTGTATTTTTAGATTTTTCTGAGGAATATTAAATACACTGTGTCCCCTTAATTGTAAAAACAGTTTGAGGTACTCTCATTTTTTTTAAAAAACCATTGGGAATTTGTCTCTGTCATATTTTAAGAAAAAACTATTCAGATATTAAAAACATTGCCCTCTCCTTTTTGGTTACATTTGGTGGATTCTCTTCTGTTTTGCCAGGAAAGTTAACTTACATTTTTTCATTTTTGTCCATTTACAAATTGGATGGTATAGATTTTAACAAATAGATTTCAAGAGCTGGATTCAATTAGCAGCTTTTTAGGTCATAAACATTAAAGGGTTAGATGGAAAAGATTGTTTTGACTGACTGGATAAATGACAGGGCTGTGTTTGATGTGCGTCCAGGAACTGGTCTGGAGCTGGTGCCCAACTTTTCAGTCCATCTTGAGAAGCCAAATAAAATATTTAACCTAGGCCTCATTTTGTTTAAAAAAAAAAAAAAGTTGATTCTTTGTTAAGACCTTAAGAAATGTTTGGCATACCTTTAGACTAAGTGTTTAACAGTTCATTTAGATCCGGGTTCCGTAATAGAGGAAAATCACTAAAAAAGTCACATCCCCCAGTGAATTTTTACTTGGTTTACAATACACTTGGGCTGTAAGATGCTTTAAAATTATTGTTCTTTGCTTTAAGTCAGCACCATACTAGTATTTTAAATTTATAGAGTGTCTTTGATTCCATGGTGCTTTATGAACTGTACTCAATTATATCTTTAACGTTGAGTTGCCCCTTTACTGAAAGGTATAAACAATTCTTCATGATGACACACACACACACAC
Source organism: Leptonychotes weddellii (assembly GCF_054177405.1). Classification (NCBI taxonomy): domain Eukaryota; kingdom Metazoa; phylum Chordata; class Mammalia; order Carnivora; family Phocidae; genus Leptonychotes; species Leptonychotes weddellii. The sequence continues at coordinate 12,870,001 of NC_138383.1, forward strand.
ACACACTCTCTCTCTCTCTCTCTCGCTCTCTCTCTCTCTCTCACACATACACACAAACTGAAGAAGAAATACTTGAGCCATGAGATCTCTGCCCATAACAGATATTAGACTTTTCCACATATTATTCCTTAGCCCACAGTCACCTAGTGAACTGTTTGGTGTTTTTGATGCTAAGGAGGCAGGGTTAATTTAATCCCACATTTGAGATTCCTCAGGCCATTGGTGTTAAAATCTGATTTGGTTCATCAGGTACTTTGGTGGTTCTTCTGACATATTAACACTTAATCATTAAAATAGGCTGTATGGTAAAGCTATCAATTCAACTATTATTTCTATAGGGAATTGATTATAAAATGTAAAATTTGTATGCACTATACTTATGAATATCTGATACAGGCTTTTCTTACAAATCTTTGGATAGAAAATATTCTTTGTATTTGGTTACAGTAAAAAAAGATGGGGTAATTTTTTATATCATTGTTTTTGAAAACTTGAAGACTTGAAAAAGCAGTTTAGTATAATTTCTAATATTTAAATTTCTTAGATATGGAGAAATAACAGATTACTTCTCTAGAAAATTTATTACAGACCTTTTTGTAACCTAAATGTTTTTGTATGCTGTTTCTCATGTTATTAATTTATAAAACCCTTCGCAGTAATGAGGTTAACCTTGTCTATAGCTAAAGGAAAATCAAATTTATTATTTAAAAAAATTTTTTTAAAAATATTTTATTTATTTATTTGACAGAGATAGCAAGAGCAGGAACACAAGCAGAGGGAGTGGGAGAGGGAGAAGCAGGCTTCCGGCCAAGCAGGAAGCCTGATGTGGGGCTCGATGCAGGGCTCGATCCCAGGACCCTGGGATCATGACCTGAGTCGAAGGCAGACGCTTAATGACTGAGCCACCCAGGCGCCCCAGGAAAATCAAATTTAAAAGTCTCACTTCAGATATGCTGGTATCTTAGTATTGTTTTACTGTATATTTTATTGACTGAAAGCTTTAAAAATTACAACTTGATTATATCTCACAGGTTTCTAAGTAGGGGTGTTAGTCATTTGAATGTCCCCAATTTATTTTCTTGGTTTTTGAGGAGGAAGCTAATGTGGCTTAAGCCCCTTCCCTTTATCTTAAGTTGTCTCTTCTAGTCTAACACTCAGACATGCAGTGGAACCTGCTTAGGTGCCTCATGTAGTTTGGTTTTCATTGGTGAGTAAAGGGTGTGTGTGTTTTAATCATGGATTTTACTTTTTTTCCTATTGGTTGAACTGTAACTATCATATACTACCATGTCACTTATTTTGCTTATCATTTAGCATATTTAGCATAAAACTCAATTTTCAAGGTAAACAAAAGGCCACACTTGAGGCACACAAGATTTTTATTTTAGCCATTTTTGATGTCTGTTAAAGATATTGAAGGCTTTTAAAGATGTACTATGTCCTACTTTTTTCAAATAGACCACATTTAACAGAACTTAATATTTTATTTATTATTAAGTATCGTTATGAATATAAAGGACCGTCTGTTGTAATGTGTAGTAGAAGGATATGGTCATGGTGTATAGAGAGACCTGTTTAATCCTTGGCTATATGGTGATAAGTTGTTTAACCCCATTCTTACTGCTTTTTCTCTTTGTGCTGTCATTTTTGTTTACTGTTACTTTCTCTGTTCTAAGAATGCTGGACCCTTGAAATACACTGTTGTAATGAGCATTGTTGTGTGTTTCTGTATGACTGACAGGTATTGAATGCTCATCAAGTGCCAGACACTGTGTTAAGTTTATTATCACTCTTAACTCTCACAGTAGCTCCAAGAGGTAGAAGAAACTTGGGGAGGTTAAGTACATGTCAGAACCCCAAATTGTCTAGAAAGCTTGTTACAGTGTCTAAGATTTTGTGTGGAAAAATAAATACATTCCAGTTATTTGGAATTACCTTTGCCCCTTGAGATTTTTGCTCATCTTTTAAGGTTCCAACTCAAGGCTTTACCCTTATCCCTAGAACTTTCCTTGACCTGAGTTGGCCGTTCCTCTGTGACTAAGAGGCTCTTCCTCTGGTATCAGACCTAACTCAATGAAGGGTATTTGTTGTTTCTATGCTGTAAGCTCTAGGAAGCCAGAATCTTTGTTTCAGTATAGATTAAGGGTTTTTGGCATTTTATTGAATGAATGCTAGAGGCCTAGAAGTAATTCTTTGTAGTTCTGTATGTATTCTTTGTGGCTAATGCACTAGATGTGAGTGGCAAGAGATGAGGCTAGACAGGGACAACCCAATTTGGAACTTACTGTGTTTTGCCAAGACGTTTGACTTTTTTTTTTTTTTTTTTTAAGATGGTGGGAACCATTGAAGGATTTTTAGCTTTGATGTCTTTGATGTTTAGAAACATTAATCTTGGGGCAGTAGGGAGGATGGACTGGGATGGGAACTGTGAAGACTGATTTTAGGACAACCAGTTAAGAGGATGCTACATAACAACCATTGTTCTTAACTTTTTTTCTTGTTATAACTTTTATTTCTAAAACTTTTATTACACATAATCGCTGTAAATGTCTTGGTGTAGATAACTTTTTAAAAAGGATTATTTTTCTAGGATATTTGCACAGAGAGAGTGCTATTGCAGGGGCACCTGGATGGCTCAGTCATTTAAGCCTCCGACTCTTGATTTTTGGCTCTGGTCATGATCTCAGGGTTCTGGGATCGAGCTCTGAGTCCAGCTCCATGCGCAGCTGGGAGTCTGCTTGAGGAGTCTCTCTCCCTCCCTCTGCCCCTCTCCTTGCTTACATGCTCGCTCGCTCTCTCTCTCTCAAATAAATAAATCTTAAAAAAGAGTGCTATTGCATTATTGGGTATGGATCTTTTATAAGTTCTTTATTAATTTTTCCTCAGGCTGTTTCCTATAAGAATTGTGGCTATTTAGGGCAGCAATGAATAAATAAGTGTACCTTTTTACTATCCTGTTACAAGCATTGGCTCTTGTTTTTAAAATTTTTTGCTAATTTCATGGAATATTGTATTTAAACATTTACTTGTGAAGTTGAATATTTTCCTGTTTATTAATGATATTTCTTTCTGTTGACTTGTTTGGCCTTGTCCTATTTATCTGTTAGGGCTTTTGTGTTTTTCTTATTGATCTGCCTGAGAATTGAAAATGTTAATCTGTTGTTAGATTTGCTATAGATGTTTCCCCCAGTCTGTTATTTGACTTAATTTTTGACCATTTTTGGACATCAGAAATGTGTTGTTTTAGGAATCAAATCTGTTCAACTTCTGTTTTTCTTATTCTATTACTTGGAAGGCCTTTTTCTTTAAGAGGCTTAGTAAATATATAAGTACATTTTATTTTAGTGTTTCTTAAAAATCGTTTAGGAAGATATTTCTCCTCCAGTTTCTATTTCGTCATCTCATCATTATTGAATAACCCATTCTTCCTTTCCACAGTGATGGGATATCTTTTTAGTTATGTTAAATTAGTTATAGTAGAGTCATATTATCTCTTGTTCAGTGCCACACTCTTTTCATTATTGTAGCTTTATAATTTAGTTTAATATGCTCATTGTGATGGAAATTTGTTTTGCTATTTTCCCTTATTTGCTCTTCCACACAAATATTAAACTCGTTAAGTTTAAGAAGAAATTTCCTTGGGATTGTAATTAGAATCACCTTACTTTGGGGAAAAGAGGCATATAAGTGTATTTAGTTTTCCCCGCTAGGAGCACACTAGGTTTTTACTTTTATTTAAGCTTTTGTCCGTATTGCTCAGGATAGTTCAATAATTTTCTATGTTTTTTTTTTTTTTTTTTAAGATTTTATGTATTTATTTGAGAGTGAGAGTGCGTGTGCGTGCATGTGCACGAGCAGGGAAGGAGGGGCACAGGGAGAGGGAGAGTCAGATTCCCCTCCCTGCTGAGCAGAGAGCCCAACGTAGACTTGATCCCAGGACTCTGGGATCAGCCTGTGCTGAAGTCAGACGCTTAACCGACTGAGCCACCCAGGTGCCCCTAATTTTCTATGTTTTGATGTAATTCCAGCTAATTTATATGACATTTTTATTGTATTTTCTGATCTTAGTTATTGCTTATATTTAGGAATGTAGCAATAGGTATTTTTGCTGGATTAGAGCAGTTTTGTTGAATGTTAATCCTGCTAGTATTTCACTTGATACTAGTTTTCCAGGTATCAGTATTTGGCATTTTTAACAGTTGAATGTTTACATTCAGAAAATTTCTTTTGTTTGCGATTTTCCACTAAAGTATAATTAGTTTAACAAAATGAGGAATTTCATGTTAGTTTGTTTTAGAATAGCTTCTGAAGGCATAGACAAAGTCCACATTTGATATACTAAGAAGTATTGACGTGTGTCTTAAGTTTAACACTTTGGTTTCTTACTAAAAATTGACAGCAGACATAAAACTTAAGTTTTATTTATTTACTTGATTTTTAAGTTTTAAGATAAATCTTGATGATAATGAATCTAAACATAGATGATTGCACAAAGGTTATTTATTTTTTCCCAGAAAGTTTCCTCATGCCCCTTCACAGCCAGTCTCCTCCCATCCCAGTCCTTGGCAACTACCACTTTACTTACGGAATTGTACAGTATGTAGTCTTCTGGGCCAGCCTTCTTTCACTTAGCATAGTGCTTTTGAGATCTATCTTGTGTATCAGTTATTTGTTCCTTCTTATTCCTGAGGAATGTTGCATTGTGCACATATGCCCCATTTTGTTTATCGATTCACAAATATCCACAGACATTTCCAGTTTTTAACCATTACAGATAAAACTGCTGTGAACATTCAAGTATACCTCTCTGTGTGTGAACATGTTTTTATTTCTTAGGTAAATGGTTAGATTGTTGGGTCATGTGGTAAATATGTAAATATTTTGCTCATAACTTAAATTATTTTTTATTATCAAGTTTTGAGATTTCTTTTTGTATTCTGGATACAAGTCCTTTATCAGATATGTGTTTTGCAAATATTTTCTTCTAATTTGGGGCTTCCCCCTAATAGTGTTTCAAAAAGCAGAAGTTTTGAATTTTGATTTAGCTCAGTTCATCAGTCTTTCATTTATGATTCATGCTTTTTGTGTCCTAAAATATCTTTTCTTAATCCATAGTTCTAAAAGTTTTCTCCCATGTTTTTTTCTGTGTTATAGTTTTAGCTTTAGATACAAATGTATCTATACATTTGTATCTATAACTTTTCTAAAGTTAATTTTTAAATATAGTGTGGGAGGTAAAGGTCATGGTTTTGTTTTTTTTTTCTTCCAATATGGATATCTGATTTTCCTAGCACTGTTTGTTCACATACACTTTTGTTTCGTCCATTGCATTGTCTTGGCACCTTGACTGAAAATCAGTTGACAGTATACATGTAGTTAGTTCTATTTCTGGACTCTGTTCTATTCCTTGTAGCTATAATTCTATCCTTTATAAGTTTATCATTTATAAGCCACACTTTTTTTTTTTTTAATTTTATTTATTTATTTGACAGAGAGAGACACAGCGAGAGAGGGAACACAAGCAGGGGGAGTGGGAGAGGGAGAAGCAGGCCTCCCGCTGAGCAGGGAGCCCGATGCGGGGCTCGATCCCAGGACCCTGGGATCATGACCTGAGCTGAAGGCAGACGCTTAATGACTGAGCCACCCAGGCACCCCTATAAGCCACACTTTCTTGATAACTGTAGCTTTAACATGAGTCTTCTGATTTCAAACAATGATTAAAAAGCTTTTCATAAACATTTTGATAACAGTTTAATGAGCATAATTGAGTCATTAATTTAGGATCCTGTAATGATTTAGGATTTTGTAATGCTTTGGAGCCATTATTTCATTTATTCAGACAATAAATATTTATCAGTTTCTTGACATTTGCAGACATTGATTATCAATGATATATAGTACCATGAATGGAAATATAGGAAATCAGAATAAACCTAGATTGGGGTCTCTATTTTTCTTCTGAAAATTTCTATTGACCTTTACAAAATTTATTATTTTTATCTCTTACTGATGAAAGTGGATTGCAACAGGTATGAGTTAACAAAGTTTGCCTGTTTACCAGCTATCAGCCCCCTGAGATCATTTTTGGGAAAAGGTGGGATAAAAAGAATAAACCTATGTAAAATGTGGCAATAGAAAGGAAACGATATACTGTAATTGTTAAATGTGTGTTGGATTATGGGTATTTTTTGGTTGTATTTTATATTATGAGCATGTATTTTCTATAAGACAAAGGAAGAAAGTCAATTTTATTAAAATCTAAGCAGACTGTTTATTTGAGAGAGGGAGTGGGAAAAGGAGAGGGAGAGAGAAACTCAAGCAGACTCCATGCTGAGTGTGGAGCCCAATGTGGGGCTGGATTCCAGGACCCTGAGATCATGACCTGAGGTGAAACCAAGAGTCGGATGTTTTTTTGTTTTGTTTTGTTTTTAAGATTTTATTTATTTATTTGACAGAGAGATAGCACAAGTAGGCAGAGAGGCAGGGAGAGTGAGAAGCAGGCTCCTCGCTGAGCAGGAGACTCAGGGCCCTGGGATCATGACCTGAGCCGAAGGCACCCACTTAACCAACTGAGCCACCCAGGTGCCCCAGACTTTTTTTTTTTTAGGATTTTTTATTTATTTGACAGCGTGAGCACAAGCAGGGGGGGTGGGGGAGGGAGAAGCAGGCTCCCCACTGAGCAGGGAGCCCGATGCGGGGCTCGATCCCAGGACCCTGGGATCATGACCTGAGCTGACGGAAGACATTTAACCAACTGAGCTACCCAGGTGCCCCGATTTTCTTTTAAATTTGAGAGAGCAAGCACGCATGTGAGCATGAGCAGGGGGAGGGGCAGAGGGAGAGAGAAAAATCTCAAGCAGACTCCACACTAAGTGGGGAGCCCCACGCGGAGCTCAACATGGGGCTTGATCTCATGACTATGAGATCATGACCTGGGCTGAAACCAAGAGTCAGTTGCTCAACCAGCCGAGCCACCCAGGCGCTCCTAAGCAGACTTTTTTATTTGACCATAGTACATTCCTAGGAACTGTCACAAAACAGACATCTGTAATGTAGATCTTATTTACTGTGTAAGATATACTTGGTAATTTGGGAGGAGGTAGTTGGGATGTTGTAGAAAGAATATAGAATTTGTAGGCAGAAAATTTAGGTTCAGATCCTAGTTAGGCCACGGGTAAACTTTATCGCTTTCTTAGTGCCTGTGCTTTTAGTTTTAAGTGCATGCTTAAAATGACAGTAGTATTTAAGATTCTGCTTGACAAGGGGCGCCTGGGTGGCTCAGTCGTTAAGCATCTGCCTTCGGCTCAGGTCATGATCCCAGGGTCCTGGGATCGAGCCCTGCATTGGGCTCCCTGCTCCTCTGGAAGCTCCCCCCACCCTGTTTGTGGTCCCTCTTCGCTGTGTCTCTCTCTGTCAAATAAATAAATAAAATCTTTAAAAAAAAAAAAAAGATTCTGCTGGACAAGAAATTATGTGAAAAATACTGTTCAAGCTGTAGAGTATTATGTTCATGTATTTTGTCATTTTTGATCAAAGACTTTCAAATGTTAGTCATAACCAATTATATGCTGTTATTTATAGGAGCAAGTACAACATTAATAAGGATTAATATAGGTATCTATTTAATTGATATGTCTTATAAAATAGGCACAAATGTATGCTTTGGGGGTACTCAGTGTATCATAAAGAATTCATATAGTTAGATAAGCTACTGCATTATAATTTTCATCATTAACTCATATAGCAGACACTTAGACAATTAACTGTGTTCTCTCCTCTCCCCCGTACTTTTGATGAAAAGTAGAAGAGCTTTGGAGAATTGTTTGAATAGCTCAGGGTTTTGGAGGTGGCAGAACTGTTTGGATCCAAATCCAGTCTTTAATGACTTACTACATTTCCCTGTAGCTTGCCAGCACTTTCAAGAATAGCCCGTAGTTTCATCTCTTGTCAGTAGATGGGGATATTTCTGCACAGGTAGATGTCAGGAGTGTGTAAGACCTGTAAAACTGAAAACTAAAAGTCTAAATGAGTGTACTTGAAATAAATGGAGTTAGAGAATTAGAATCTATCAAAGGTGACACTGGCTTTTAATGAAAATCCATATTTTAGGATAAACTTTCTTATATAAACTATGTTACATGTGTCCTATATGTGTTATGGGAGTAGATACAAAAATTCTTTTTATTAGAATTGCAAACATAAGTAGCTAATTCTTTCATTTTTATATATGATCTTATGTCATCTGGCTTTAAATATAACTATTTGTCTAGTGAAGAAAGAAAAGTTATTGATTGGTCAGATTATTCAGAATCCTATGAATTTAATACTATAAAAAAGGTTGAAATTTTTTAAATTGAATTTTGGGAATTTTGTAAAGGAATAAGGATGAGAAAAAAATTTTTTTAATTTAAGAAAAGTGAGATGGCATTTGATACATGTGATACATTCAAAATACCCTAAGGTAATACTTGATACATAGTATACATTCAGTAAGTATTTGTGAATTAAAGAATGATTGAGGGTGCACTTGGGTGGCTCAGTCGGTTTAAGAGTCCAACTCTTGATTTCGGCTCAGGTCATGATCTCAGGGTGGTGAGATCAAGCCTTGCATTGGCTCTGTGCTCAGTGGGGAGTCGGCTTGGGATTCTCTCTTTCCCTCTGCCCTTCCCCCCTGCACTCTCGTGTGCAAGCTCTCTCTCTTTCTCTCTAAAATAAATAAATGTTTTTTTAAAAAAAGAATGAGGAAATTGAAAAACTTACCTGGTCTTTAGGACTTCATTTGAAACAAATAATAGGATCTCTCTTTGTGATGTCAGTATTGAATTAACTGACATGTTACCTTAGTAATTTTGACAGAATTTATAAAGATAGAGGACTGAAGTATTCAAGTTACTATTTGACTTCATGAATAGAACTCTTACCAGAACTCTGCAAAACTTATTTATTTTTTTTAAATTTTATTTTTGGGGCACCTGGGTGGCTCAGTTGGTTAAGTGTCTGACTCTTAGTTTCAGGTTGGATCATGATCTCATGGTTGTGTGATTGAGCCTTGCTTCAGGCTCCATGCTGGGTGTGGAGCCTGCTTAACATTCTCTCTCTCCCTCTCTCTCTAAAAAAAAAAAAAGGAGGGGGGAGAAAAAAGATTTTATTTTTAAGTAATCTCTATACCCAACAGGGGCTGGAGCTTACAACCCGGAGATCAGGAATCACATACTCTACTGACTGAGCCAGTAGTTGAGCCAGGCACCCCCAAAATTTACTTCTCAACAAAGTAAAGATTTGTCTGATACTCACTGCAAAAAGATCTGTTTTTGTAGCATCACCTAAGAAAATTCACATATATAACTAGTGTCAATGTTAGGGAGATAATTAATTTTTCAGAGTTCTACAGTTCTAACTACTATTCAGATCCCAACTTTGTAAGTATTCTGAACCAATGATAGTGAAATGAGAATCTTTACCTTATGATTTTTTTTTCTTAAATCTTATGAAATCTTATATCTTTCTTAAATCTTCTTTTCTTAAATCTTACTAAGAGACTAGTAATAGATTTTTGAGGAAACAGTTGGTACAACTATTCCAGTTCTATAGAAATGAGGCTAGTTGAACCAGAAGTCCTTTGTAATGAATTATGAATCCTTCTAGAGGCGCCTGGCTGGCTCAGTCAGTGGAACATATGACTCTCGATCTCTGGGTCATGAGTTTGAGCCCCACGTTGGGTGTATAGCTTACTTTAAGAAAAGAAAAAACAGATACGAATTCTTCTATATATTAGCTTTCTCTTTTCTAGTTTTGAATTTTTCTTTTTTTTTAAAGATTTTATTTATTTGAGAGAGAGAATGAGAGAGAGCATGAGAGGGGGGAGGGTCAGAGGAAGAAGTAGACTGCCTGCTAAGCAGGGAGCCCGATGTGGGACTCGGTCCTTGGACTCCAGGATCATGACCTGAGCCAAAGGCAGTCACTTAACCAACTGAGCCACCCAGGTGCCTGAATTTTTCTTTTTTCTTTTAGGTAGGTAAGAAAGGTTAGGTAGGAAACCAATCTTTTTAGTACTTAAAAATGGCATTGGTGATGACATTTCAAATTTCTTCTGATTTCCAGTTTGGTTAACTCTTTTTTTTTTTTTTTTTTTTTTAAGATTTTATTTATTTGAGAGAGAAGGAGACTGGGGTGGTGGGGGGAAGAGCATGGGAGAGAGCGAGTGTGTGCATGAGCAGGAGGAGATGCGAACGAGCAGGGGGAGATGCGAACGGAGAGGGAGTAGCAGACTCCCTGCTGAGCGGGGAACCTGATGCGGGCTCAATCCCAGGACCCTGGGATCATGACCTGAGCCAAAGGCAGATACTTAACCGACTGAGCCACCCAGGCACCCCCCCAGTCCTTAACTTTCAGCAATTGAAGGACCCAATCAAGTTGTTAGCTGATGATTAAAGATAGTTTTCATAAAAAAATAGAGATGTCAAGTAATGCCGTTATTTTCCAGAAAGTTAAAAAAATATATATAGGTTATTGTGTTGTTGTTGTTGTTTTTTTTTTTTATATAACTCAGGCCAGGGATTGATTTAGTCCGTAATAGATAGCTACTATATTTAGAAGGATTATAATGCAAGACTCTGAGTTGGCTGCTTGGTGACCTGGTAAGTATATTTATGCACTTTCTTTTGCCATAGGAGAATCATGATACAGGGCAAAAATCTGTAGGGCTGTAAGGCTAATTATGTTAACTTCAAGAAGAATGTGACTTATTAGACTTTCTATGGGTTATGACATAGCTTTTTCAAATCTCTTAAATATGTGAAAGCTGGTCTCTATCAGGAAAATTCTTCCTTATTGTTTGCCAAACAAATTCTCTCCCCCTAATTAGTTGAACTAATTATCATATTTGCTATAAAGGCTTGTTAGAATTGCTGCATAAAAAATTACTGCAAAACTTAGAGTCCTAAAACACAAAGGATAATTTTATTATCTCTCACGGTTTCTGTGGGTCAGGAGTTTGGGAAGGGTGGTTTTGGCTCAGACTCTGTCATGTGTTTTATTCAGATGGTGTTTGAAACTGGAATAGCTGGGGGCAGGCTGGGCATTTACCTCTCTTCAGGTCATCAGAGAGCCTCTCCATGTGGCCTCTCAGCGTGGGCTAGTTGATGGCAGTTCTAGGGCAGTTACACGGCTAGTATGACTGACTCGGGGCACCAGCAGGAGTTGTCCGAGGAACAAGGTGAAAGCTACATCCTCTTTTCTGGAGTAATCTAGGAAGTCCTTGCTACGTTTTATTGGTTACAAGCAAGTTAGTTCATTACAAGCTCTTCTAGATTCAAGGGGAAAGGACATAAACCTTATCTGTTGATAGAAAAAGTATCAAAGAATTTGCAGCTGTTAAATAATTGTCAGAGGTGGCAGTCGTGGCAGCCGCGCCTGTTGTTTTGTGGGTTGGACTACATACTCTTTTGGTATCCTAATCTAATAGAGACCATTTTTCAGTTTTTATAATTTATTTTATGTTCTGCCTTTGAAGTTTACAAGAATTTTATTAGAGAGTACTTAACAAGTGGCATACACGTTTTCAACAGCTTCTAGAAGAGTTATGATAATTTGTTTTTAAAATATAAAAATTCAGGGGCGCCTGGCTGGTTCAGTAGGTAGAGCATGGGACTCTTGATCTTGGGGTTGTGAGTTCAAGCCCCATCTTGGGTGTAGAGACTACTCAAAAATAAAATTGAAAAAAAGTATAAAAATCCATAAATTTTGGTAAATTATAAAAAAGATACTCAGTGGAAACAAAAAGGCTGGTGAAAAGAAAGAAGGCAAATACTGTTTGAAGGAAATAATTTATGCAAATATAAAAATTCTTTGATTCTCTGGAATGATTTTTATATTGAAAAAATATAGTGCAGGGCTAAAAATCAAATAATTTTAGTGTTCTCCCATCAGATCTGTGTTGTTTTTCTTTAACGCTTTTTTAATCCATTTGCCACAGAGCAGCTTCATACGTTTAAAAAAAAAAAAGTGAATTGGGTAATTTTGCTCCCTTGCTTCAAATTCTCCAGTGGCTTTCCATTATGCTTTGAATGAAGTGGACATTATTTGCACAAGATCCTGTATAATCTATCCCCTGGTGACTGGTCTTTCCTTTGTTCATTATGTTATAGTCACATTGATTTTTATTTTAATTACTCTTGAAAAGGTCAGTCTCTTTCCCATCTCAGGGACTTCATGTGTATTTTTTTTTGTGGGGTTGGAAGGTGGGGATCTTTTTTATCTTGTTGCTCCTTATTTTTCTGTGTGCGTTTATCACCCCAAAGAATTCCTAAATACTCCAAAAGTAGCTTCCAGCCTCATTACTGACTATCACAATGTCCTGTTAACTTCAGAGGACTTAATACAATTCATTTTTATATTCATTTATTTACATGTTTATTGTCTTTTTTTTTTTTAAGATTTTATTTATTTATTTGTCAGAGAGAGAGAGAGCACAAGCAGCGGGAGCAGCAGGCAGAGGGAGAAGCAGGCTTCCCGCTGAGCAGGGAGCTCGATGCGGGACTCGATCCCAGGACCCCGGGATCATGACCTGAGCCGAAGGCAGACGCTTAGCCGACTGAGCCACCCAGGTGTCCCTACATGTTTATTGTCTTTTAAAAAATACTTGTAATTTTAGACTAGTTTTAGATTTACAGAAAAATTGGAAAGATAGGACAGAGAGTTCCTATATATTCCATACCCAATTTCCCCTATTATTAACTAATCTTATATTAGTATGGTTCATTCATCACAATTAATGAACCAATAATGATATATTATCATCATTATTATAATTTTAATTTAAATTTTGTTAACATATAGTGCATATAGTGCAGTATTGGTTTCTGGAGTAGAATTCAGTGATTCATCACTTATATACAACACCCAGTGCTCATCACAAGTGCCTTCTTCAGTACCCATCACCCATCTAGACCATCCCCCACTCACCTCCATCAACCCTCAGTTTGTTCTCTGTCGCTAAGAGTCATTTGTGCCTTGAATGATACATTATTATTAACTAAAATCCATACTTCACTCAAATTTTCTTAGATTTTACCTAATGTTCCTCATTGTCTTTCATCTTTACTAGATTGGGAGCTCCTGCAGGCAGGGGCTGTGTGTGTTTCATTCACCTAGGGTAATACTAAGTAAACACTTGGGAGGTACTCTAAATATTTCTTGAAAGAATGACTATTAGATGTCTCAGAGTTTATAGACTAACATCTTTCCCATTTGCTTATGGACATCCTGTGTGTCTTTCTCAGTTCCTTGACTAGTTTGCAAGATCCAAGGCTCCAAGGTGGTACTAGAAACCATATCTTGTTATATCTAATTTGCTATATAGAGGGGTGAGTTTACTGGGAAACTCACGAAGCTGGTGAAATTCATGAAACTAATAAAGCTTAACTTTCAGGATTCTGAGGGCCTGGGAGGGACCCTAGCAATGAGTTCACATGGTCACTTTAAAAAATCTTTTATTGGTATATAGTATATACATGCAAGAATGCAAAGATTATAAGCATCCAGCTTAAGACTTCTCACAAACTTAACACACCTAAATAATCAGCACCCAGATCAAGAAACAGAACATTTCCTGTACATTATCACATACTTATGAAGAATTTGCAAATATCCTAACCACAGTCAGTTAAGATTGCTGTCTCTTTTTTCACCGACTTCCCCTCTATCACACTTGTCCTCATGTTGGTGGCACTGGAATGGCTGTAAGCATTTTGGGCGTCTGGTTATGGGGAAACTGACATTGGGGATACATTTAATTGGGTTTTAGCAGGATATGTTTATTTGGTTCATAGTCCATGTATTGTCAAGGCATTGTTAGCCATCCAGTATAGGGATAGTTTCTAGGAGTACTACACATTATTATGTTAACTCACCTGGCATTGTGACATAAATGCTCAGACCTAAAAATAGTAGAGTAATATGGATGTGTCCCATGGGACCTGGCACCTGAAGTATATGGTTAGTGGAGGAAAAGCAAGGTTTGATGCCAGAAGCCAGTCTGTGAAAATTCTTCCAAATCTTAAAGCTTCATATGAAGAAGACTTAAGAGTTTTCCCAAGTTTGACCACAATCCTAAAAGCTTACGTAATATTACCAGTAATGAACTGTGCTAAAAGAAACTTTTCGAAGCCAACAACAACAAAAACAACAAGAAAAATACGTTCAATTATGCTAGAGGAAGGACTGAATTATTTTTCTGTTGTCTCTACAGAAATGACATAAAACTCATGAGAAAGTGCAACCCTGGCATAAGCCAGATCAATGGAATAGAGTCGAGAGTCCAGAAATAAATTCATATACCTGTGGTCAGTTGATCTTTGGCAAGGGTGCCCAGACCATTCAGTGGGGAAAGGTTAGTCTTTTCAACAGATGATAGTGGAAACAACTGTATATCCACATGGAAGAGAATGAAGTCGAACGGCCACCTCACACCATATAAAAAATGAACTCAAATGGATTAACAACCTAGTTTAACAACTAAAACCATGAAAACTTTTAGATGGAAGCACAAGACCTTGAATAGGAAATGATTTGTTAAATGACACGAAAAAGCACGGTAACCACAGGAAAAACAAGTTGGATTTCATTAAAACTTTTGTGTCCCTTTGGCAAGGATTCTCCTGTACTCTTGGTGGGAATCGAAATGGTTCAGCTCCTGTGGCAAAAAGTTAGGCGGTTCCTCAAAAAGTTCAACATGGAATTACCATTTGACTCAGCAGTTCCATTCCTAGGTATATAATTAAGATAATTGAAAACCTAGGTTCACACAGAAACTTAAACAGGAATGTTCATAGCAGTGTTATTCATAATAGCCCAAATAGTTGGGTGAGAACAACCCAAATGTCCATTAACTGATAGATAAACAAAATTTGGTGTATCTGTACAATGGAATATCATTTATCCATAAAAGGGAATGAAGTACTAATAAATGCTACAATATCAATGAACCTCAAAAATACGCTGTGTGAAAGAAGCCAGACATAAAGGATCACATATTGTATGATTCCAGTTGGCAAATCTATAGAGACATAAAGTAGATTAGTGGTTGCCTAGGTATGGAGTTTCTTTTTGCAGCGATTGAAAAGTTCTGGGAATTAGCAGTGGTGGTTGTACAGCGTTAGAAATATACAGAAAAAATGAATACACAGTTTAAATTTCTGTATTTCATTTTTTGCAGTTTTAATCTCCATAAAACAAATAGCAAAAATTCTGTTATATGGGAAGAGATAAAGTGTGCAGCAGGAAAACTAGGACAAAAGGTATCATAGGGCTGTGTCAATTAACACAAATATTGTTATTTTCTGTTTTGATGATGTATTTGTCAGCTTGTTAAAATTTTTACTTTCCCATTCTAAATTGACTGTCTGCTTTCGTACCTCATTTTACATTCATAAAGCGGGACCCTCAAACTATATAAATTCCGGGCTTCGCAAAACCTGGATGCACCCTAGTATATGTATTAGCATCAAATAATCATTCAAGAACCATTGTCTTTTTTTTTTTTTGGTAAAGATTTTATTTATTTGTCAGAGAGAACAAGCAAGCAAGCACAAGCAGGGGGAGCAACAGGCAGAGGGAGAAGCAGGCTCCCTGCTGAGTGAGGAGCCTGATGCTGGACTCCATCCCAGGACTCTGGGATCATGACTTGAGCCTAAGGCAGATGCTTAACCGACTGAGCCACACAGGCGTCCTGAACTATTGTCTTTTTAAGCATGGGGGATTGAACAGATGTTTATTTCTGTTCTCTCCCAAAACCCCATTTCATGAGAGTAAAAGGATAAAAACAACATATACCTACAAGAACAAAAAGAGGAGACAGCACATAGTGATGTGAAAAAATTTCAGGAAGATGGAAGGTGGTTGGAGTAGGTAATTTAGCTGAGAAAGTAGAATATAAAGTATCTGCAGACGGGTATACCAGATTTCTTGCAGTATTCCAGCTAGTTCATGTCACAGATCTCTAGAAAAGGCTCAGGAATTGGAGGCATTCTGTATCTCTGACGCTGCAGGTGGGATGTGAGGCAGTAAATGGGAAATGGTTTAGTCCATAAATGGTTCTGTATGTACTTCGTCCCAGGCAGATTCATTCCAGGTAGCCAGGTGACTGGTCGTCCTCAGCCCTCACAAACAGTGTCTTACTTTGTGGAGAAAGTAAACCAAACTGGTTCCGTCCCAGGGATACCTGACACTGGAAGGTGGGGGAGAAGTGTTCTTCTGAAAATGAGGGGACTGGCAACATCTTCAACAGTGAAACTCCCAGCCCCCTTACACTGCTCATCTCCAAGAACACTAGCAGCCAGTTGTATCTTTTATCCTTTATGAAGAAATCTCTTCTGGAAAAAATTGGACAGCTCCAGAGAAAACACAAATACTAAGTCTCTCAGTGGAACAGCTAGGTCATCCTGTCAGACACCCTACAGTGAAAGTATTAGTTGCCAGTAGGGGGAGGGAGGGTCTCACCACTCAGTCCTTAAACTTTTAATTTCACATGAAGAATTAAAAATGGCACTGACTTCTCAACAGCAATATCAGAACTGCGAAGAGTTGAGCAGTGCCTTCAGTATTCTGAGGAAAGATGATTTGTAGCCTAGAACTCAACCATTTGTTCCATCAAGTATGAAGGCAGAATAAAGCTATTTTGCGTGCCAGATCTCAAAAAAAAAAAAATCCTGTCCACTTATCCCTTCTTAAGAAGATACTGAAAGATATGCCCACCAAAATGAGGGAGCATGCTATGAAAGAGAAAGATACCTTTATAAGGCAGATGGAGGCAAAGGAAAGTCCTAGGGCTTTGTAAACCTACGTCAAGGGTAGGAGACTCTGCCTTGAAATTTTATGCAACATCTTGTGTATTTTTTCTTGAGAGAGGGTCAGTACTGGGACCCTTGTTTATAAATGACCAAATGCATTGCCAGCCATGAACATTATCACTTTTTTAGTGTTTAACAATTCTGTAGGTGAGAGATGGTATGTTTAAAAATTTTTGAGTTTGAAAGTCTTTTTTTAAACTTTTTAAAAAAGATGTATTTATTAAAGAAAGAGAGCGTGCGAGCATGTGCGCGTGTGTGCCCTTGAGGGGCAGGGGGTTGGGGAGCAGAGGGAGAGAGAGAGAAAAAAACTTAAGCCGATTCTGCACCAAGTGCGGAGCCCATCTGCGGAGCCCACGGTGGGGCTGTATCTCATGGCCCTGAGGCCATGACCTGAGCCGAAATCAAGAGTCAGATGCTTAACTGATTGTGCCACCCAGGTGCCCTTGAAAGTCTTTTTTATTAGTCAAGTTGATCACTTTTACTGTCAGAACGGTTTTTTTTTTTTCCTGCTTTTGTCAATTGTATTATGGCTTTATTGCTAAAATACTTGGTAATAGAAACACTCAAGTTTTTTTATTTTTATTTTTTTTTAAAGATTTTATTTATTTATTTGACAGAGAGAGACAGCGAGAGCAGGAACACAAGCAGGGGGAGTGGGAGAGGGAGAAACAGGCTTCCTGCCGAGCAGGGAGCCCGATGTGGGACTCGATCCCAGGACCCTGGGATCATGACCTGAGCCGAAGGCAGACGCTTAACGACTGAGCCACCCAGGTGCCCAGAAACACTCAAGTTTTAAAACTGGTTGAGAACCAAGTAATTACCTTAACCTGTGATATGTAGATCTTTAAGAAGTCTGTGGATTGGGGGCGCCTGGGTGACTCAGTCGTTAAGTGTCTGCCTTCGGCTCAGGTCATGGTCCCAG
>NC_138383.1:12888269-12908824 GCF_054177405.1 Leptonychotes weddellii
AAGGCAGACGCTTAACGACTGAGCCACCCAGGTGCCCAGAAACACTCAAGTTTTAAAACTGGTTGAGAACCAAGTAATTACCTTAACCTGTGATATGTAGATCTTTAAGAAGTCTGTGGATTGGGGGCGCCTGGGTGACTCAGTCGTTAAGTGTCTGCCTTCGGCTCAGGTCATGGTCCCAGGGTCCTGGGATCGAGCCCCGCATCGGGCTCACTGCTCCGCGGGAAGCCTGCTTCTCCCCTCCCATTCCCCCTGCTTGTATTCCCTCTCTCGCTGTGTCTCTCTCTGTCAAATAAATAAATAAAATCTTAAAAAAAAAAAAGTGTGGATTGGTTTCAGGTGAGTACTGTGAATCCCTTGGGTTGTATGTAAAATTGTGTATGTGGACACTTTTTTTTTTCCCCTGGCATCGGGTCCAGTTTCATATTATAAAAAGTATCTTAGGTTAAGTGACTTAATCAGCAGTGGTCTTCTGACTCCTGTTTTGGTGTGAATTCCCCTGTTATGTCATGCTGTCTGCAGATTCTGAATTAGTGTACTTTAAAAGTTTTTAACTTTGCTATACAGTGAGAGGGGGAAAGTGCAGAGTTGCCTTGGGGTGGGTAGTTAGCTTGAACTA
This sequence comes from Leptonychotes weddellii, assembly GCF_054177405.1. Lineage (NCBI taxonomy): Eukaryota > Metazoa > Chordata > Mammalia > Carnivora > Phocidae > Leptonychotes > Leptonychotes weddellii. The sequence continues at coordinate 12,888,889 of NC_138383.1, forward strand.
TGAAGAAGACTACTTAGTACTTGTTCTGCTGTTGTGATTGACTTGAGGTGAGTTGTTACCCGGTTTTTGTATATTTTGTACATGATTTAAAAAAACTAGGGGCGCCTGGGTGGCTCAGATGGTTAAGCTTCTGCCTTCGGCTCAGGTCATGATCCCAGGATCCTGGGATCGAGTCCCGCATCGGGCTCCCTGCTCAGCGGGGAGCCTGCTTCTCCCTCTGCCCCTCTCTCTGTCTCTGTCTCTGTCTCTGTCTCTTACAAATAAATAAATAAAATCTTAAAAAAAAATAAACTAAAAAAACTAAAAAAAATGAATTAGCCAAATGTATATGCATGGCAAATTTAGCTTGTAGAAAAGATTATGCAGTGAAAAGATTAATTTCCATCTGCTTCCTACTTTCTTAATGTGGCTTCCCCAGATGTAATCAGTTACCAGTTTTACCTACTTTGTAAATTGCCTACTGCTGAACTAGAGGATGCTTGCAGTTTTGTCCCCTTCTCTTGGTAACTTATCCTGCTATTCCTTTTGGGAACCTCTTTTGTCCGCTCTCAGTCCAAGTAATTCCAATGTGCTGAGCCCATCTCTGGACTCAAGCTGTTCTGATCTTCAGCTAGAGAGAACATGAGCAAAAGCAAAGGATATAAAATACCAAGTTATATGTGTGGAGTAGGGTAGCGAGGGGAAGAAAAGGAACACCTGAGGTCAGATTGTACAGTGACTTAAATGATAGGCTAAGGAGTCTGGATTTTATCCAGTAGGTAGTCAGAAGTTAATAAACATTTCCAAACAAGGGAGGAATTTTGGATTTATAATTAATTCCCCATTCCTCCCAACCCTGACTGTAAAGCCCTGCCTTTTCTGCTTTGGAATCTCTCTAGACCCATCCCTTCCTTTTCCATTCTTACTCATTCTACTACCATAAGTCAGTCTTTATTACATCAGACAGATTGTTGCTGTAGTTAACAAATAAATGGTTTCTCTGCTTTGAGTTCTTTGTCCTGCAGTCCATTCTGGACATCACTATCAGATTAATCTTACCTAGAGCTTCACTTTGATCATGTCTTTTTCCTGCTCAGAAAACTTTAGTATCTCCCTCTTGTTGACAGGATAAGATCCAGACTTCTTAGCCTGTCTTTCAAGCCATTCCAAAAATTAACCTAGTCTACCTTTTAAGCCTTACCTTTTTTCCTTCATTAAACCTGGGTTCTAGAGAACTTGGAATATTCCTTTTTACCCTCTCATTTATCTTGCCCCCTCCACTTTAAAATTTTGTCTTTGTTTCTTTCTTCCTCCTGGGTTATCTCTTCTCTAGTCTCATCTCTACTGATTAAAAAATCGTATCCATCCCTAGAGTTCAGTTAAAATTATACCTCTCTTGTACAGCCTCTTCAGATTAATGAGAAGATAGTTTGAGTTCTTTCCTCTGAAATCTGAAAATTCTTTGCTTGCATTTAAGGCACTTGTTACTTAATGCTTTATACTGTGCTTGTTTGTCTTAACTACCTTGCTAGATGATAGAACTTTGTTATAGTGTTTATTTTCCACACACAGTGCTTCCATGCTTCCATATACTTGTGTGCTTGATAAATATTCTGTTAATGAGATTTTCCTACTTTGGACTGCCTTTTGTGCTGATGTGTTTTGGTAGTTCAGTTTAGCACTAATTGTTCAGCACTAATTTGATAGTAGTTGTTTTATGTTTCTTAGTCATGGTTTCCCAACTAGACTATAAAATTCTTAAGGACAGGAAATATGTCTAATCTGTACTTCCAGAATCCTTTCATAATATATGTATAATGTTTCTCGTTATTTATTTTTTTATAAGATTTTATTTATTTGACAGAGAGAGAGAGAACACAAGCAGGGGGAGTGGGAGAGGGAGAAGCAGGCTTCCCGCAGAGCAGGGAGCCCGATGAGGGGCTTGATCCCAGGACCCCGGGATCATGACCTGAGCCGAAGACAGACGCTTAATGACTGAGCTGCCCAGGTGCCCTCTATTCTGAATTTTTTAAATTGATTTGTAGAAGCTCTTTATATGTTCTGGATATTAATCCTTTGTTACACTCTGTTTTGTTTCTATTTCTTTTATTTTTTATTTTTTTAATTTTTTTTTAAAGATTTTATTTATTTATTTGAGAGAGAGAATGAGAGAGAGAGAGAGAGCATGAGAGGGGGGAGGGTCAGAGGGAGAAGCAGACCCCCTGCCGAGCAGGGAGCCCGATGTGGGACTCGATCCCGGGACTCCAGGATCATGACCTGAGCCGAAGGCAGTCGCCTAACCAACTGAGCCACCCAGGCGCTCCAGTTTTTTTTTTAACCTATGTCTTAGAGTTAACTGATTGTAAAAGCTGATTTGTAAACCTTGCTTTTGCAGGTACAGGCGCCCCTGTTTCTATTTCTTTTAAAACTTTGTTAATGGTAACTTCTGTCATACAGAAGTTTTTAAATGGTTGATTGTTGTGATGAGATTCATATTTAATATTCCATAAAGATTTAGTATGCCAGATTTTAACTTCTTAAGAAAAGTTTGATAAAAACTGATTATTGTTTCATTTTATTTTCTTGCTGTTATATAACATGGACACTTAAAAATCATACTTCTAAGTGTAAAGTTGTATACAGGCCTCCTTTTGTTCCTAATTTTAAATAATAAGGATAGCAATTTAAATGGTTGGATTATGTCTGGTGATAGCGAAACTTTTTTTTTTTTTTAAGATTTTATTTATTTATTTGACCCAGAGAGAGCACGCACAAGCAGGAGGAGTGGCAGGCAGAGGGAGAGGGAGAAGCAGACTCTCTGCTGAGCAGAGAGCCCCATGTGGGGCTCCATCCCAGGACCCTGGGATCATGACCTAAGCCGAAGGCAGATGCTTAACTGACTGAGCCACCCAGGCGCCCCCAAAATGACTTAACTTTTAAGGCAGTAGGTTCTGGATAGCTTTTTTTTTTTTTAACTTTTTTTCCCACACAGTTGATTTCTTTTAGAATTGATACATTTTCCTGAGAAATGAAAGCCTAGAAAACCTGTTTATTTTCTGTTAAAAAAAAAAAGTGAAATCTGTATCACTTTGGACTAAAGTCTCTTTTTTGTTTTAATAAGCATGTAATTACGGTACTTGAACAAGAGATTGATTCTAAGCATATATACAAATAGAATTTATGGTCTCCAACAGTTTTGAGCATATTTTCTGTAAGGATACTGTGGAGGAAATTCTGTCCTGAGTAAGTGGTTAGTAAACTGATTCTAGCAATGTTTAACCCCTTTCAAAATATGAAATAATTAAAAATAAAAAATAATGACAGGGCGCCTGGGTGGCTCAGTTGGTTAAGCGACTGGCTTCGGCTTAGGTCATGATCCTGGAGTCCCTGGATTGAGTCCCGCATTGGGCTCCCTGCTCGGCGGGGAGTCTGCTTCTCCCTCTGACCCTCCCCCCTCTCATGTGCTCTCTCTCATTCTCTCTCTCTCAAATAAATAAATAAAATCTTTAAAAAAAAATAATGACAAAAAATTTATCTCGACAAAGTAGACATTTTCCTAAAATGCAGGGTTATTTAACTATAGAAGATATGCTAAGTGATCACCCATTAATAGAATAAAATGGGAAAAGGATATTTTCATCATAATTGATGTAGGAACAGATTTTAACACCCACTTATGTTAAAAAATGCTTAGAAAATTAAGCTTAGAAGAAACTTTCTTAACTTCATAGTGGGTTACCTACTAAAATCATAAAGGAAAAATCATACTGAATGATCAGATGGTAGAAGTATTCTCTCTAGGATAAGGAATAAGTTCCGAAAGTCCAGTATTACTGCTTTTATTCATCACTGCATCATTGTAAGGAAATACTTACAAGACAAGAATAAATATAAGAATTAGAAAGGAAGACATAAAATCACAAATGGCAGGGGCATCTAAGTGGCGCAGTCTGTTGAGCAACCAACTCTTGGTTTCTGCCCAGGTTGTGATATCAGGGTTGCAAGATGGAGCCCCATGTTGGGCTCAGCGTGGAGTCTGCTTAAGTTTCTCCCTCTTCCTCTGCCCCTCTCTCCCACTCTCTCTGTCAAATAAATAAATAAACCTTTAAAAAAAAAACAAAACAGAAATGGCATAAAAACGTAGGGCTAGGGACAATACCCTGCAATAATGACCACCATATTTAAGGGTAGAATAAAGGACCCAACAAGAGTTGCACTGAACTAATTTTTAAATTTAAATGTGATAAACCTATTTCTGCTACTTGACAGTTTGAAGTTTTTTATTTTCTTTTAATAAACCCTCAAAAGTTGTTTACCTCATTTGGGGAATAAAGCACCCATGAGTCTTTTTGTGTCTGTGACGGTCATTTTTAGTGTTAAACAGAGCAAGCTGCAAATAATTTCTGAGATTACTTCAGGATGTCATTACTCTTCCTTGGCAAAAAAAAGCTTTCATATTGGTATTCACAGTAATTGGTGAATTTGTAGTTCTCAGTTGATTCTGAGGTAAATTATCCTCATTGTGCAAATTCATTCATTTTGTTGCCTGCTTTGTTAGAATAAGGCCCTGAATGTGGTATTAGTGCTGTATGGACGGATGGAAGCATGAATGAGGCTGTCTTTCCCTTCTGGAGATCAATTATATCTTCAGTGACAAAAATCACGTAAACAGATGTTTCATTTGTTCATATCCCAAATAACTCATTTGATATATGTGTAATTTTTATATAAGGGATGTATATCAAATATGGGAAAATAGTGAAGTAATTGGGTCTGTTTTTGGACTTTCTATTCTATTCCGTCAGTCTGTTTGTTAATGCAACAACGCCTATGTCTATTTATCTGTTAGTGATTTTAATTATAGAGGCTTTGTAGTTTGTTTCAGTATCTGGTAGGACTACTCTCCTCTACCCCATAGCTTTTCCTTTTCTGTGTTTTTCTAGCTATTTGTGATATTTTTCATATGTAATTAGGTATGTTTTTCCAGCTCCAGAAAGAAGTTGCTGGTATTTTTATTGGGATTTCATTAAATTCATAAATTAACATAGGGGCAGTATTTTAATGATGAGTGAAACTTTTTTTAAGATTGTATTTGTATTGAGAGAGAGAGAGCACACACACACACACACACATGTGAGCAGGGAGAGGGGCAGAAGCAGCGGGAGAGAGAGAGTCCCAAGCAGACTCTGTGCTGAGCACAGAGCCCAGGTCGGGGCTCGATCTCATGACCCTGAGATCATGACCTGAGCCAAAATCAAGAGTTAGATGCTTAACTGACTGTGCCACCCAGGTGCCCCGATGAGTGAAAAATTCTAATCAATAATAAGGGATTTCATTTCATTGATTACATTTTTCAGAGATCAGAGAGTGTAATGTTTCTACTTTATGAACATTCTGGGGGTGCCTGGGTGGCTCAGTCAGTTGGTTAAGCATCCAACTCTTGGTTTCGGCTCAGGTCCTGATCTCTGGGTCCTGAGATTGAGCTCCACGTGGGGCTTCTCACTCAGTGGGGAGTCTGATTGGGATTTTCTCCCTTCCCCTCTCCCTCCCCCTCTGCCCATCTCCCTGCTCGTGTGCGTGCTCTCTCTCTAAAATAGATAAAATCTTAAAAAAATATATAAACATTCTGATTTTTTCGGGAGACTGGTCCTAATATGATCAGTTTCTGTTATGGTTCTATGTGTATGTGTGCTTAATATCCCCTATTATCAGGGTATTATATATAAAATCTGTCAGAACACACAATATTTGTATACTGTGCTTTTACATGTGTTCCTGTCTTTGTCTTCTTTGTAATTCTTTAAATAGATATAATAAAATGCTCATCCCCAATTCTTTTACTTTAGTTACCTCAGTTATTACTTGGATGAAGCTCATCTTGCAGTGAGACTCCTCAGAAGTGTCCATGGATAGAATATTTGAGTTCTTGTACATTTGAAAACAACTGTTTTTTAAGTCTTGATACTTGAAAGATCGTTTTGCTTGATGTGAAACCCTTGGCTTGCCCTTTCTTTCCTTAAATTTCTTGAAAATGCTTCTCCACAGTTGCCTTTCTATGTGTTGTTCTTGGGAAGTTTGATATCAGCCTGTTTTCTTAGGAGTACTAATGTGATCTTGCCTGGAAGCTCTGGGGATTTCTCTTTGTCTTTAAAGTCTAGTTTTACTAGGATAATGTCTCAGAATTTATTGCTTGAGTCTGTTTTCCCAGGTATACGATGGGCCCTTTTCAAGATGTAGATTTGCTTTCTCTTATTTCTGGAAAGTTGTTTTGTATTATGACTTTAAATATTAAAAGTTCTAAAAATCTTTTATTTTGTTTTTCCTCCCTAGAGACTCCCAATTACATGTGTATGTATTGACCTTCTTTGTCTCCTTTCCATTTCAGTCTCTTTCTCTCTGCCTCCTTTTAACTCCTTTTTATTCTCTTGGTTGTCTTCCTGCCTTTCTTCAGTGACCCTTGTTAGCTTTTCATTTGATTCTGTTCTCCCATTGACCGTAATTTTTTTTTTCTTCCCCATTTCTGCAGTGGTTTTATCTTTCTTCAGTTTCTGTCCTGCGTTTGGTCAATTATTGTTGCTTTTTTCCTCCTCCTCCTCTTCCTGATTCTTTTCCACTTTTCCTTTTCCTTCTTCCCTTTCTGCTCTTCGTTTTTGTACATCTCTGAACTCTTGTTTGAGCATATTTAATTCAACTAGGAGTGTTTGTCAAAGGGTTTTTTTCATCTTTTTTTTTTTGTGGGGGACAGTTTTTAACAGCTGAAGTGTTTTGTTTCCATTTTCTGTTTTTATAGTATCTTTGTATGGAGAATATAAAATTCTTCATAGTTTTTTTTTTTTCTAATCTCTTGGTAGTTGCCTGTGTTCTTCAGTTACCTCTAAATATAGTATTGAGAGCTGTGTACAGTGTTTTAAGCATACTATTGAAGCCTCAGATTTGTAGAGATGAGAATTTTACTGATACCCATGATACTCTAATTGAAGTTGTGAAATCATTCATGTTATGTGAACAGCAAACCAATGAAGGTAGTTGAGTCCTGGAATTTAGGCTTGCCATACAGTGAATATGACACATTTAATGGTTATTCTTATGTTGTTTGGTAAATATGTGCTAAGGGGTTTATGTAAATGACTGTTTTTACTAGCTAATACAAACATTTCACCTGGGATGGAATGATACTGGAGTGGGTGTGGAGGAGTCCGTGGAAAGGGCATTTCTTGCCTCTGCTTCTGTTTTTATACTGCACTTTCTCTTTGAAGTTATTGTTCCCTCTGATTTTAAGGGATTCTGATCAACTCCCATTATCCTGGTTATAGAGGATCTCTCGTTAGGGATTCTGCCTTTTTTTGTAATAATACCATGTACCTGTGTTGCCAAGTAAGGTTTCCCCTGCTTGTCCAAAAGTAGAGCATTGCAATGACACCTTTTGTAAGCTGAAATTGCATATAGCAAAGAAGTGATTACCATTTTGTAGAATCGAAAATCTTCATATTTGGGCACCTGGGTGGCTCAGTCAGTTAAGTGTCTGCCTTCGTCTCAGGTCATGATCCCAGGGTCCTGGGATCGAGTACCACATCCGGCTCTTTGCTCAGCGGGGAGCCTGCTTCTCCCTCTCCCGCTGCCACTCCCCCTGCTTGTGCTTTCTCTCTGTGAAGTAAATAAATAAAATACTTAAAAAAAAAAGAAAAAATCTTCAGATTTCTTTTGGTTAGTGAAAACAGGTACTGATATAGGTCTGTCCTAAGAGCGAAGTGGCGTAAAGCAAACTTTCAGATAGTGAAGGAAACCTGTATTAAGAAATTCTTTACCTAAATCTTCTCATCTAATTCTCAAAGTAATCCTATGAAGTAGGTGGGTACAAATATAACTATATCATCCTCAGAAAACACTGATGATGGTTAAGTCATTTGTACTTAGAAGGGCTTAAAGCTAATAAGTGTGGGGGAGCTGGAATTTGAACACAGATGTGTTTTACTCAAGGTTCTGTGTTATACTGTCTTCCTAAACTTTAGACCTCTTGACAGGTCTAGAGGCCTTTGAACAGTTTCCCCCCACCCTTCCCCAGGCAGTTCCTTTTTGTCTTTCCCCTTGAGCCAAAAAAAAAAAAAAAAAAAGGGAGGGGGGACACACAGAAGCATTTGTAAGTTCCTTTAGAACCAGATTTTAGGTCAAATAGGCCCTGTGAGTGTTTCGAATTAAGAGATGTTTGTTTTTTTTTTCTGCCCATGTCTCTTTTTGACAGCTGCCTGAGTGTAATCAATTGGGGATTCATTTCATTTAATTAGCAAACATTCCCTGGGAGGATTAATGTTAAGAGTGTGTTGGGACACAGTGACTTATTAACCATGTGGTGTGGATTACAGAGGACATTTTAGCCATCCCTCAGACATCTGAACTAATGGAGAAATTTGTGATCAATGTGTTAAAAGTAAATTAAGTTAAACTTCTGGAGATTGAAGTCCCCCCCCCCTTTTAAGATTTTATTTATTGAGACAGCACAAGTTGGGGGAAGGGCAGCAGCAGCAGGGGAGGGAGAAGCAGACTCCCTGCTGAGCAGGGAGCCCAGTGAGGGAACTCAATCCCAGGACCCTGAGATCATGACCTGAGCTGAAGGCAGATGCTTAACTGACTGAGCCACCCAGGCACCTCACCCTTTTTCCCCTTTTTAAATTTTTTTTTTTTTAAAGATTTTATTTATTTATTTGAGAGAGAGAGAGACAGAGAGCATGAGAGGGAGGAGGGTCAGAGGGAGAAGCAGACTCCCCGCCGAGCAGGGAGCCCGATGTGGGACTCGATCCCGGGACTCCAGGATCATGACCTGAGCCGAAGGCAGTCGCTTAACCAACTGAGCCACCCAGGCGCCCACCCTTTTTCCCCTTTTTAAAAAGAGAGGCTTAGAACACCAGAGTGATGGCTGGCTAATGGATGATCTGAGAGGCAGTATATGATAGTGAAGTGCAACTTCGCAGGGTAGCTGTATGTTGATCTTCTCTAGACTTTCATTTTCTTCTGTAGAATGGGAATAGTATTAATCCAGAGAATTTCATGAGCTAATCCATGTAAGTGTTTAGCCCAGTGCCTGAGAAGTAGTAAACACTCAGTGAATATTAGTTGTTGTGTAAATACTTTTTACACCCAATAAAGAGGGTATGAAAATGAGTTCAAAAGTAGAGTTTAGGATCTTGTCACATTTCACTGGTTTTTTTTGTTGTTTGCGGGTAGGGATGGGCATTGGTTAAATGCATTTTGTCTCATGAAACAGTAGATCGAGGAGCTGGTGTTTGAAGAAGACCTGTCAGGGTGTGTTCCTCATTCATCCAGGCCAGTTAATTTTCCTTTTGAGATCTGAAACTTGACCTGTCAAGTCCCCTTTTATACTTCTTTCCGAATTTAAATATCCATATGGGTCTCTCATATTAAAAAGTCTTACTTTTGCCCTTTTCCTTTAGTTCCTGTATTCTTTTAAAAAGTTTGACTTTTAGGGGCGCCTGGGTGGCTCAGTCGTTAAGTGTCTGCCTTCAGCTCAGGTCATGGTCTCAGGGTTCTGGGATCGAGCCCCACATCGGGCTCCCTGCTCCGCGGGAAGCCTGCTTCTCCCTCTCCCACTCCCCCAGCTTGTGTTCCCTCTCTCGCTGTGTCTCTCTCTATCAAATAAATAAATAAAATCTTTAAAAAAAAAAAAAGTTTGACTTTTAGATAAGAATAGTCCCCTCTCATTACTATTCACATTTTCACCTTTCATTATATGCTAGTACAGTCTTTGCTCAGCACTCTTCCAGAATTGCTCTTGGTGAGGAGACCTCACAAATTCATTTAAAGGAGGTAATTTTAAGGGTACCCTAGAGCTAGTTGAGTGCTGGTGCAAGTAGGGCCTCTGGGGATGTTTAAGTTCTCTTCAGTCCTATCCAAGGAAAGCTCTTAGCTGGAGCTGTCAAGAAGTTTGTAAAAGCAGGGGCGCCTGGGTGGCTCAGTTGGTTGGGCGACTGCCTTCGGCTCAGGTCATGATCCTGGAGTCCCGGGATTGAGTCCCGCATCGGGCTCCCTGCTCGGCAGGGAGCCTGCTTCTCCCTCTGACCCTCCCCCCTCTCATGTACTCGCTCTCTCTCATTCTCTCTCTCTCTCAAATAAATAAAATCTAAAAAAAAAAAAAGTTTGTAAAAGCAGCTTGTTCTTCATCAGTTCAGCTACTGAGTGGCAAACTGGTTGATACTTATGGTTTTCTAAAGGACAGTTAAAAAAACCTATTTTGGGGGCACCTGGGTGGCTCAGTCAGTTAAGCATCTGCCTTTGGCTCAGGTCATGATCCTGGGATCCTGGGATGGAGTCCTGCATCGAGCTCCCTGCTCAGCGGGGAGCCTGCTTCTCCCTCTGCCACTGCTGCTCCCCCTGCTTGTGCGCTCTCTGTCAAATAAATAAATCTTAAAAAACCCCAAGCCTATTTGGGGTAAATTTGTTTCAACTCTGGATGGACCATCATTTATTTTTTCTCCCCCTTGTCCTAGAGCCTTTAAATAGAAATCTTTAGGTCTGGGGCGCCTGGGTGGCTCAGTTGTTAAGCGTCTGCCTTCAGCTCAGGTCATGATCTCAGGGTCCTGGGATCGAGCCCCGCATCTGGCTCCCTGCTCCGCGGGAGGCCTGCTTCTCCCTCTCCCCCTCCCCCTGCTTGTGTTCCCTCTCTCGCTGTGTCTCTCTCTGTCAAATAAATAAATAAAATCTTTAAAAAAAAAAAAAAAGAAATCTTTAGGTCTGATAGTATTAACAGACAGTCCTGCCTTACTGCTTACACCAACCTGTTGTACCAGTTTGGGTGTGGTGGCCGGAACTCACTTCTTGTGTTTTGGCAGGTTAGTTCTCTGCATGCTTGCAGAGTAACAGGTTCCCTTTCTTTTGTGGCATTTAATTGAGCAGGATCATATAATTTTAGAAATTCCCAGTTGACTGATAATCTCTCAAATGAAGTGGTTTTCTACTTGATGTAGACAGGACTTTGGAAGCCTCTTGTAAAAAAAAAAATTCTTTTAGGGTCTTTGGTAACCACTTAATCTGCATTAACTTTGTATTTCACAACGTAGGGGCGAAAGCAGATGATTATTTCCTCTAGTCACCTCAAGTGGCTAGTCTTTCCTGTCATTCATTGTCTCCTTTTGTAAAACCACCCTGTTCACTGAGCTCAGGTTTATAGCTAATCTTCATATATATTATGAGAGCATTTCTGGGTTCAGACGACGTATAGAAAATACAAGTAGTTTCATATCTCTCAGCTTGGAACTTGTTCAAAATATGAAATAGCTTCTTCCAGGAATCTTTTGTGATTTCCCAGGTCATTCTTTTAAACCTTACTAAGTAGTTATTGTTTTTATAGGTTTTCTCTGCATCTTCTGGGTCTAAGCCTTTATTTTCACCACCAGGAGCCTATGTTTTAGGATAAGTATTTTTCTTGCAGTCACGTCACCAGATTCATTTCCTGTAGACTTTAGGTCAAAACTGTTGTCTCAAGGCAGCCTTCTTTGGTGGGTGTTCTTCTAGGCTCTTCCCGTAGGAGGTTTCTGAATAGGCTTTCTTTGGTTCTGAATAGTTTACCTGTTTATTATCATGATTGTTTTTCCTGGCCTCTATTCTCTTAGTTCTGTTTTTCTGTTTGCTTTCTGTCTCCTTTTGCTATGTTGTTTTTAAAATTCTATTAACGTTGCTCTTCTTAGCCTCTTTTCTTAAGATTATTTGTCGTTCTTTCTAGCCTTTCTTTCTCCTGCTGTGTAACTAAAAAATCTTCTTTAAGATTCTGACCTAGGACATCAGTCCCAGTCTCCAAGATTCTTTTTCAGGACCTCACTTGGTTCCTCTGGAAATTTTATCTATTTAGAAATTTGTGGCTTCCTCTGGTCTGGTTGTTCCTTTAATTCTAGTGCAGTGAAAACTGCTCTAACTTAAGGATTCTTAAATACTCTTTACAATTTATAATCATGTTTTGGGGAGGGTTGAAGTTGCCACAGTAGATGAGGGGAGGCTATTTTCTCTTTAGATTTTATCCATAAGTAAACAGCAAAATGTGGTTTCTAGAGTATGAATTTTGAAGTGAAAAAAGAATTTGGGTTTTAAGTCTTCCTTTTCTGCTTGGTATTTTTTTTTTCTTTTTTGTTAAGAGAGAGCGGCAGGGGGTCGGGGGAGAGGGGCAGAGGGAGAGGGAGAATCAGCATGGAGCTCCATCTCACAACCCTGAGATTGTGACCTGAGCTGAAATCAAGAGTCGGCCGCTTAACTGACAGAGCCACCCAGGTGCCCCTGCATGGTATTTTTGAGGCTCTGAGTAGTTTTTTCCTCATCAATAAAATTATATCCACCTCCTAAGATTGTTGGAGGACTAAAAGGACAGTTTCTATAAAATATACCTAGAAGATAGTATTTACATACCAAAGGTTTTTTTTTTTTTTTCCTTCCCTTAAGGAGTAGACCTCAGTTAACTAACCTTATTGTGGTAATCATTTTGCACATCATCAGTTGTAGGGCCCCTGGATGGTGTAGTCGGTTGAGTGTCCGACTTGATTTTGGCTCAGGTCGTTATCTCAGGGTCGTGAGATTGAGCCCTGTGGCGCGCTCCAAGCTCAGCACGGAGTCTGCTAAAATTTCTCTCTCCCTCTCCCTCTGCCCCTCCGTGTGTGTATGTGCTCTCTCTCTCAAATAAATAGATAAATCTTAAAAAGAAAATTATCAGTTGTGCACCTTAAATTTACACAGTGTTATGGGTCGATTATATCTTAATAAAGCTGGGGGGTAAAAAAAGAAACAGACCATTAAAGTAGTGAAGTCCAACATACTGAGACCATCATTCATTCAGTAAAGAAATATTTATTGGGCATTTGATCTGTGTCAGGCACTATGGTAGGAGAAGAGGTGTTAAGACATCTTTGTTTCTGAGGTAGCTTACAGGGTGGTATTTCAGTTTATTCTGGTAAATGCTATGGTACCATGAGAAGACTGAGAAAGAAAAATCAAACTTGGCCAGTAACTCAGTAGGTGTTAAGGATCACTTTCTGCTGGGAAATGATGATTGTGCTCAATTTTTAAGGATTATTAGGATTTAGCTATGTATATAAGCTGGGTAATAGTGAAGGAGATATTCTATATTGATGGAGTATAGTGATATTAGGCTGGAGAAGATGGTGTTCAGGGACCAAATTATAAAGTACCATGTGTGCTAAGGTGTTTTGGCAAGCCCTTGAAGGATTTTAAGCAAGTAAGTGATACAGTATGAGTTCTGTTTTAGAAAGTTTACTATGGAGGGTGTGTAGATGATGGATAGAGGTTAATTTCCAAGCTTTCTTGATGACAGTGTGGATTGGTGATACTGTTAAACTTGAGGGGGAGAGGGAAAGATAAAATTTGATAGTGGGGAGAACCCTAGAAACCATTACCAAAGAGAAAAATAAAGACTATTAGAGATCCAGATTGGAGCACTGAATGAAGAACTTTTATTGCTAAGCAGGGAACCTGATCTAGCACAAAGCCTAGGGAGGAGTGAGAGTCATTTGAGGAGTGAGAAATGAAGACCTTTTAAACCCAAAGACTATGAGACAGTGTCTTTCATATTAGGAAAGCAAAGTGCTATTGGTAGGCTGGTGACATATGGATTTGTTGGTCAGATAAGCCATTGACTGGCCAGAAGTAATCTGTCTTGAGTGTATATGGATGTTCCTGTCTTGAGATTATGATGTATAGCTAGCTGCCAATGCATAGGCTATCCTGTAAACATATGTTTTAACTGTACAAGGAACTAAACATAGTTAAACTCAGTCTCACTATGCCAAGAGAACACAGTGATCATTTGGTATTTGATTTAAATCCCCAGAAAAAAGACTAGAACAATCATTTAAAAAAAAAAACCAAAAAACAAATCATTCTGTTTTCCTCCAGTATCTTGTTAAGAAGTTGTCTATATATGTAGTCATCAGCTTGATCTGTGGTTCTGGGGCAAGTTGTGTATTTCTTGGAGTTTTCTGCTTCTGGAGTTATTTTAATAAATCCACTGGTCTGGATTGGTTTCACTGTGACACATTAACCTATGCATCAACACCTTAAAGCTTGACTGTTGTAGGGGCGCCTGGGTGGCTCAGTTGTTAAGCGTCTGCCTTCGGCTCAGGTCGTGGTCCCAGGGTCCTGGGATCGAGCCCCGCATCGGGCTCCCTGCTCCGCGGGAAGCCTGCTTCTCCCTCTCCCACTCCCCCTGCTTGTGTTCCCTCTCTCGCTGTGTCTCTCTCTGTCAAATAAATAAATAAAATCTTTAAAAAAACCAAAAAAAACAAAACTTGATTGTTGTAAGCTGTTGATAGGAGGACTTGAAAAGGTCCCTTGAGGTGAGGTCCTCTCCAGAGGAAAGATCATTTACACTTATTGGGGATAAGACTGAGTAACTCAGGTTAATCTCTCACAGTGTTTAGCTAGATTTGCATGTAAGAGTACAGAATAAACTTTTAGTGGATTTGGGGCCCAGTTGTGTTGGGCATATTGTAACAATTTCATATGGAGAAAGTCTGTGTGAGCTCTGAGGAAGCAATTGCATGGCCATTGATGCTTGTGGAAAAACTTTAGGCTAGGAAGAGTAAAGGATTTCTGAAACATTAGAGATAATATGAACAGTGGAGTTTCTATGTTAAGAGAAATACATTACAGACTTTGTTTAACTTCTCCAATGAAATGAATTCCTTGATCATTTGACAGGAAGGTAGGGGTTCCTCATGTTTCACTAAGCAGTGAACCTGCTTCAGTGCCTACATGTTCATTGGTTGCAGCATATCCTGTACAGGGAATGCTTTTGTCATTTTTAAGATAAGTCATTGCACAAACAATGTTAAATCAGAATTGACAAAAGCAGGTGTCTGTAGGATCAGAGCTGGGCATAATTAATTAGTTTTTGAATTATTGTTCAGCAATCATGTAGTTCCCCATTATCTGAGAAGGAATTGATGTTGCAAGAGTAAGTTTGAACAGAGTTGAAGGGTGATACAAAAAGTGAACAAAAAGGGATTTCATAAGAGGTAAGATGGTTGACAAATGTCAAATGTTGCTTAGAAGTAACAAGAATTGGGTAGCACGTGGGACCCATCGAGTGCATAGAGAAAGTGACCAAATGCAAACAGGGACAGTATGTCTTAGCAAGATAAGCAGTAGGCTTCTGGTGTGAACAGTGCTGTTAGATTACTTATGGAAGGAATTGAGGAAAGTTAGGTGTTTCGTTAAGAGCTACTGTGAGGGGCGCCTGGGTGGCTCAGTCGTTAAGCGTCTGCCTTCGGCTCAGGTCATGATCCCAGGGTCCTGGGGTCCTGGGATGGAGCCCCATATCGGGCTCCCTGCTCTGCAGGGAGCCTGTGTCTCCCTCCTCCACTCCCCCTGCTTGCGTTCCCTCTCTGGCTGTGTCTCTCTCTGTCCAATAAATAAATAAAATCTTTTAAAATTAAAAAAAAAGCGCTACTGTAATTCTAAGGATCACAATTCCATTGATGCCCTGAGATCTTTAACAAATCTGTAGTCCTTTCCATTAGTTTTCTCAAGGAGCAATAGGGGAGTATTACAAAAGACAACACACTTTGTTCTAATAAAGGCTCAATATGAGATTTGTTCTTGATAATCACTTCAGGTTTAACTATTGGAGTGACTGAGGCAGAGTTTTGTAAGGATTAGTTTGAACTCTTAATGGAGTCAGCAGCATATATCCTGCCTGTGTCAGTAAAATTCTTAGTTCAGAGAGTACAGGTATCATTAACAGTGGGTTAGGAGAGCCCAGAAGGCACAAGACAACAAGGGTGTC
The DNA here is from genome assembly GCF_054177405.1 of Leptonychotes weddellii. Lineage (NCBI taxonomy): Eukaryota > Metazoa > Chordata > Mammalia > Carnivora > Phocidae > Leptonychotes > Leptonychotes weddellii. The sequence continues at coordinate 12,904,664 of NC_138383.1, forward strand.
TAGGGCTGCGATAATTTGGTTTTGTGCACACTTTTCATTTGGGATCTCTAAATATATGCCTTCTGCAGAGCATTTAATTTGACAGTGCTATCTACAGAACAAGCTTCAACCTAGCAAATTATACAGAGCAGAGGTCATACTAATGGACTAATTAAAATTGGTAAAAGTTGGGAGACTGGGAAGATATTAGAGTTATTGGTGATACCATCACTATTATTCTTTTAGTACAGTGAGGAAGAGTAGAAAGGAATTTAAGGGAGAAACAGAAGACCCTATACCCACTAGGAATTTGTAGGTCTGTTCTTGAACAGAAAATTATCTTCATCTTGTCCGGTAACAGCAGACAATATAAATAGGATATTATGGAGATTCTCAGAGGTATGTCTGTACTGTATCTCTAATTTAGATTGTTGGATTCCTTTCTTGTTTTTTAAGGGACAGTGACTTTTCTAGTACCTGAATTTTTCATAGATGCAGCATCTCCCCCAGGACAGTTCTTTATCTGTCATACGAGTGAAGGTTGGACTTTAAGTTGTTTAATTTAAAGGGACATGTGGGCCTCCCCTCCCCTTTTCATTGTTTCAGAGTTCTTTGATAATATTCTGTTGTAATTCACCTAAATAATCTGTTTGCCAGTCTGGTTATTTTTGGTTTTAATCTGTTAAAGGGGTGAAAAGACCTTGTGGTGGTCTGACTCTAGGTCTGTATCAAAATATTTCCTAAAATTTTTAAAATCTTCTAATTATGAATGATTTTGCTTGCAATTTTAGATTTTGGTCCAATCTACTTTGGTAAGAAAGGCTTCTGGGATGGCCAGAAGCACTTTTCTGTGTCTTTAGCTTTCTTTAAACTTTCTTCTGATTTGGGATATCTGATCTGCATTAGGATCCTGCCTTGTTTTTTTGAATCATCTTTGACATTCTGTTGGGGAAATTAGTAGTCTGTATAAGCTTATGAAGTTCTGGAAGGCCTGGGAGTATAAGTGTCTAAAAGTATTCTAAATTCCTCAGAGAACCTTTGGTTCTTAGTGGGTTTGGGGATTCCCTCAGGTAGTAAAGTTTAAAAACAACAGCCTGACCTTCTTTTGAAGAGTGATAAATCCTTAATGGAAATTGCATGATTGTCTGTTCCTCACTATGTGGGTGCTCAGCAACAAGGGAGGAGATAGGACCATTATATTTAAGGGAGGAAGATATTACGGAAACCCATGATGATAAACTGAGACAAGTATGAGGTCCTCATCTGAAGAATCAGAACATTGGGATTCTAGAACACTGGGTAAAGGCTAAGCTTTCACGGCAGGAAGTTAGGCACTGAGAATAAGCTGCCTTTTCTTTAGCTTTTGCCGGGGAATCATTCAAGGAAGTTCGTTATGAGCTATTGAGGCATTTAGATGTCTTGGTGTACCGGTTTAGATGGTAGACTATTGTCTTGGGGGTTTTGCCTCCTTTGGTTCTAAAGTATTGCAGAAGTATAAGTCATTACTGAAATTATGATTTCCCCAGAGTGGCTACTGCAATTATAAACTATCCCTGGTGTAATTATACCATATTATTAGAAATGTATATGAACTTGGACTATAATGAATATACATATACTTGGTTCTTTGAATTGACAGCCCCTACAACAAATACAAAAAGGAGATTCCTTTACTATGTGGTAGACAAATGTATACACAGAGTAGCTAGGCAGTTGAGAGGGAGGCAGTAGTCCAGTGTCTTGAATCTGGCCCAAACCATGAGTTTTCTGAGGAATCTCTTAAACAAGACACAGGTGGACTAACAACAGACATACACAGAATGGATCTTCTCTCTGTGTCACTCAAGAAAGAGATCGAATTTCCTCTCCATCTCCAGGAGAAACCAGATGGCTCTGAGCCAGAATAAACAGAGACTTGTGGGACAGAACGGAACAAACTCAGAGCTGAAATCAGCTGAATCACTATCAGAAGGTGCCAAAACCCTGCTTAAATCCAGGGCTCAGTAGGTTCTTAAGTGTCGGTGGTCTGTCAGCTTCACTGGTAGCTCAATCATATGATCTCTGTGAGACCTCCAAACTGTTAAAGAAAGCAATAACGACTCTTAGAGACCAAAGACTGAGCACTAAGTGAAAAAGCTTTATTGCCAAGCATGGAACCTGATCCAGCCAAGAGTTTGAGGAGGCTCTCAAGGATGAAGTTCAGGGCAGGAGAAATGGGGTTGGTAGGTTTTTTAAAGCCAGAAGACCATGAATTATCTTTACTTCATATTAGAAGAGCCAAATCTTTTAGTGTTACTACTGATTGGCTGGTGATATCTGCGTTTATTGGTTGGTAAGCACTGGACTGGCCGGAGATAGTCTGTAGCATATGTGTGGTACAGAATTATGTCTAGCTGCCTCTGTTTTGTACATAATTTGTGTGAGGAATATGTCACCCATCTGCTTCACTGGCATCAGCAGGCCGGGTAGCCAGGTCAGGGTTTATCAAGAGTTAAGTAGTTTATTGGATATGAGGGGATGGGTTTTAGGAGGGAGGTCTGGGTATGGTTCTATAGCTATATACTTTGAAATGTGGTCTAGTACAGAAAAATACCAGCTTTAATGGGTCTTAATCTGTTCTTAACTTATGTAATAGTGTTCTAATTGTTGATGTACAATAAACCACCCCAAAACTTAGTGATGTAAAACGACATTTATTTTATTTGAGAAACTGCAATTTATACAGGGAGCGACAGGCTCAGTTTGTTTCTCTTTCACTCAGCATCAGCTGGGGTGGCTCAAAGGCTGGGACCTATGTTATCTGAAGATTCACTAATATTCACTTGTGGCTCAGCTGGCTGTCAGCTGGGACCTCAGCTGGAACTCTCACTGAAATTCCTACAGGTGGTCTCTCTATGTGGCCTAGCTCAGTTCCAGGGTGAGTACTCAGAGAACCAAATCACTTCCAAATATCATACATTGGGGTTAGGTTTCAACATACGAATTTTGGAAGGACACAAATACTCAGTCCATAGCATACTTACTTTCCAACTATATCAAAATTATATACCTTAATTTCCATTAAAGAACACTTTACTAAAAATAAAACATTATCTGAGATTTTCCAAATGTGGGAATAAAGGTTTATGAACTACAAATAGTGAAACATTTTTTACTTCATTTTTTTTACAGATCTTATTACAGGGCCCGTCACATTTTAGTTGCTACAATAGATGCTCTTGAGGATACAAAAACCTAATAACCCTTTGAAACAAAACTCCTAAAAATTCTGCCCTTGCAGGATAAGTGATAAAATAAGTGATATTCAGATCATTATGTAAAAGTGCTATGTGTCTGAATTTTCCTAGTGGCCCAGAGAGCTTTCAGAGAATGAGTTTCTCAGGTTTTGTCCAGATATGGTGGATTTTATGCGTAGGTCTCAGTGGACAACTTCCTTTTTAGAGTGACTCTACATAGCAGAAAATGTGTACATTAGCTCTAATCTAGAGTTTTTTTTAAGGGAATGCAGGTATGTCTTTCATGTGATAATTAAGGTCTTAATCTGTTACTCCTAAATGGTTTTTTTCTGTTTAATTAAATCTAGATACAGATTTTGTCTATTTTAAAGATAAAATTGTCTATTTTTTGTGACAAAGAGCCAGGTGCCCCAAACCTGGCTCTTTAAAAAAAAAAAAAGAACAAAAGATGAGGGAGGTCTGGGTGCCTCAGTTGGTTAAGCGTCTGCCTTCGGCTCAGGTCATGATCCCAGGGTCCTGGGATGGAGTCCACGTCGGGCTCCCTGCTCAGTGGGGAGTCTGCTTCTCCCTTTGCCTGCCGCTCCCCCTGCTTGTGCTCTCTCCCTCTGACAAATAAAAAAAATCTTTAAAAAAGCCCAACAAGATGAATGTGAAAAAATATTAGGTAAAACTTCCAACTGTACTAGAAAAATATAAGTGTATAAGATCCTTTGTTATTATTTTAATGAGTTTTTTTCAAGATTTTATTTATTCATTTGAGACACAGAGATAGAGAGCATGAGCAGGGAGAGAGGCAGAGGGAGAGGAGAAGCAGGCTCCCCGCTGAGCCAGGAGCCAGACATGGGGCTCAATCCCAGGACCCTGGGATCATGACCTGAGCCGAAGGCAGACGCTTAACCATCTGAGCCACCCAGGCGCCCCTTTAATGAGATTCTTTTTTTTTTTT
>NC_138383.1:12909324-12971005 GCF_054177405.1 Leptonychotes weddellii
AAAAAAAAAAAAAAAATTAAGTTCTTGACCTCATGGAATTTAATGTTCTAGTGGGGAAGTAGAGGGTTAATTGGTTTAACTGTTTATATTTGAAAAATGTGGGTCTTTATGGATGTTTAAAACTGGTAATTCCCAGGGCTTCTTGGAGAAATGAGTGATTCTAGGACAAGGGCAGGGAACACAGGATGAGCCTGGAGCATTTTCTAGTGTCAGAAAGTATGCAGTTGTACCCCCGTCCCCACAATTATGTGTGTATGTCAAAGGAACACAGGAACCAACTGAAAACTACCAGTGGCCAAAGCTGGAATAGTTTGAGCAACAGAGTAAAGTAATACTGGATTATAACCCAAAGTATAAAATAAATATTTATGAGTCCATACTGGTATAAATAAATGATTGAATAAATAGATAAATGGAGGAGGATAGACAACTCTCCCATGCAAATTCCAAATAATTTATGTGGACATTCCACAGTTAAGGAGGGGAAAAATAACTCCCTGGTTTTTAAGTGTGGGCTGCACACTAATAGTGATTTCCTTCCAAAGAGTACAGTATGGAAAGGAGGATAAAAGAGTACCTCTAGAGTCGAGAAACCCTACAAACACTACTTCAGCCAGGTCAAGGTTAATATCAATAGTGATAAGTCATCCTTGACATGATATCATGAGAATGGCACCTTTACTGTGGACTTCCTCCCAACAGCTCATAAACCCAGAATAATCATGAGAAATCAGACAGATTGACTTGAGAGGCATTCTACGAAATACCTGACCAGTATTCTCTAAACTATCAAGGCCATGAATAATAAGTCTGAGAAACAATAACAAAGTCTGTGAAACTGTCATAGCCAAGGGGAGCCTAAGGAGACATGATGACTAAATGTAATATGGCTTCCTCAGTGGGATCTTGGAACAGAGTAAAGCCCTTATGTGAAAATTAAGGAAATCTGAATAAAATATGAACTTTAGTTAATAATAATTTATATTGGTTCATTAAATTATGACAAATGTACCATACTAATATAAGATGTTATGAGTAATAGGGTAAATGGTTGTGGGGTATATGGGAACACTATACTATCTTTGTAACTTTCCTGTAAATTGAAAATTATCCTAATATAAGTTTATTAAATTTAGTAATTCCCTATCAACCCAGGAAATATCTCAAAAGCATGAAGTTATGAAGAAGTTATAAATCACAGTGCTTTTTTTTTTATAGTCGCAGTCTTCTTTCCTATTTGTATTAGTGGCTTGTATTTACAAATATGGTCTGTTTTGAAAACTAAGTATCGGGTGGCTCAGTTGGTTAAGCGACTGCCTTCGGCTCAGGTCATGATCCTGGAGTCCCTGGATCGAGTCCCACATCGGGCTCCCTGCTCGGCAGGGAGTCTGCTTCTCCCTCTGACCCTCCCCCCTCTCATGTACTCGCTCTCTCTCATTCTCTCTCTCTCTCAAATAAATAAAATCTAAAAAAAAAAGAAAACTAAGTATCTTTGGCACTTTGCTCTGTTAGAGTAGATCATCAGGTATTTGAGTGACAACAGTTTTTAGAGGCTGGAAGGATGCAGAAAGAGCTTATCCTTGTTTGCACTGTTGTAGAAATAAGGTTAATATAATTGGTGATAATAAAAGGTGATAATACGGTTTTTTATTGTATATGAGAGAAGGTTCAGTGAGATTTTTATTTTTTAAAGATTTTATTTATTTGAGAGACAGAGAACAAGGTGGTGGGGAGGGAGAAGCAGACTCCCTGTTGAGCAGGGAGCCTGATGCAGGACTCAATCTCAGAACCCTGGGATCATGACCTGAGCAGATGCTTAAATGACTGAGCCACCCGGGCGCCCCTGGTTTTTTGTTTTTGTTTTTATTTTAAGACTTTAAAGTAATCTCTATACCCAGTGTGGGGCTTGAACTCACAATCCTGAGATCAGAAGTCACACGTTCTACTGATTTAGCCAGCTCAATGAGCTCTGTTTTTAAGAAAGGGCTCCAATAGGTAGTTGGATAAGCAGAGTGTTTACAAATAGTTGAGAAAGCCACCGTGATTTGACTTGCTAGGTTAAGGAAAGCAAAGAGTGAATTTTATTATTTACTCTTTAGTTTGGTCATACCTTGTCTTGGTTTTCTGAGGATTTTCATTGATTTCAAGAAGTATTTGAGTACACATTATGTTTAAGATACATATAAACAGTAGGAGAGATAAAAATAAGTCGTGGCTTTGTTTTTAAGAAACGTATAGCTTAGTGGGACATTGAAGGACAGGTAAGATACCACGTGAATAACTTTAATACAAGCTTAGTGAGAAGGGACATACAAAACGAGTAGAGTCAAAGTGGTGGTGAAAGTTCATAGGAAGGGAGAGAGAAAATCAGATAGTGAGAAAGGAGGAGATCAGAAAAGATTTCACATGAAGATGAGATTTGAATGGATAAGATTTTGAAGGTAGGTGGTTAGAATAACAACACTTGAGATGGGAGGAATATTTTGAATGAAGGCAAGGCAGAAAAGTCTTGGGTTTATTTCAGGGGACAGAGAGGCTGATATTCTTAGTCTAGGGGTTAAGGAGAGGGAAGGCTAGTGTGAGTGAGCAATCTATAGAAAAAGAGAATAGAGCCTGGATTCAAAATGACTGATAAGCTCATTTACTAAATGACAGCTTAGGTCAAGCCATAACTCTTAGTTGTAGTTTCCTTTTCTATGGATATTAGAACATAACTCACAAACTTTTGTAAGGATCAAGCAAGTGACTCTGTGTGGAAGTTTTTTTGGCACATTATAAAATACTCTAGATGTATTGTTTAAATGTGAACATCAAAAATGGAAATAGGTGGAGAGAGAGGTATATGATACCTGATACAATCTGGCAACTGCTTTAGATGTGAAGTGGTCAGGGAGAGATAAGAGACAATTGCTTTCTAGATGATTGGAAGCATGTGGTGCAGTTCACAGAACTGGGAAGGTCAGAAAGAACAGCTGGTTCAGGAGGAAAGCTGTTGGATTCAATTTAGAATAAATAAAATTTGAAGTGCTGGTGAGGTATTCAGGTGGGTATGTGGGGTTAGGCAGTTGGAAAGTGGGCTTGGAGCTTGAGAGAAGAGTGATGCTAGACATACACATTGAGACTTGCTTTCATTACTGAAAGCTAAGTACATAAACTTTGTTACTGACTTCGTGTTTGTGTCTGCCCTCCCCAGTTTTATATGTTGAAGCCCTAATTCCCAATTTGATGGTATTTGAAGAAGGGGGGTCCTTTGGGAGGTAATTAAGTCATGAGGGTATAGCCCTCATGATTGGGATTAGTGCCCTTAAAGAGACTCAAGAAAGATGATCCTTCTCTTGGCCATGTGACCATACAGCAAGAAGGTGGCTGTCTGCAAAACAGGAAGATGGTCCTCACCAGACATCAGATCTGTTGGCACAGATCTTGGACTTCCCGGCCTTCAGAACTGTGCAAAGTAAATGTTTACACCACCCAGTGTATGGGATTTGTTACAGCAACCCAGACCAAGTTTCCTCATCAGGTTAGAAGACCCCTTTCTTGCACTTTAAGATGCTTGCAACTTGACGGTTTAATTTTATTAGAAAGTTTAGAGTAGAAGGGACAATAATAGCTAATATGTATTGAGCACTTGCTGTATATGAGGTGCTGTTCCAAATACTTTATGTGTTTCAATTTATTTAATCTTTAAAATACCACTTCAGGGAGGCTCCTAGTATCCTCCTTTTTACAGGTAAGATAGGAGGTAAAGAGGCATTAAGTAGTTGTTTGGGGTCACAAGGTAATAAGTAATAGCACCAGATTCAAACTCATATAGTGCTTATAGCTTCCCACCATACTATGCTGTCTCTGTGAGTGTCTCTAGAAAAAGTAAGAGAAACTTGGGAGTGGACAGAAAGTGATACAACCTTTTCCCAACATACAGACTAGTGTTCAGGCTTCATTGCACCTATATACTTGTATTTTATAATAAGGTTTTCTTCTCTTGGTGTTCTGATGAAGAAGTAAATTATCACGTGGTTAAATTTAGACATAGCTATGTCCATCACTTTGAGCAGCCCTCTGTTGTGTCTGTCTGAATGAAGGTGTCCAGTAGAGAGGAGGCAGTGGTCCCATCTCCAGTGACACTAGCCAGGCGAGGGTTCAGTCTGCAGATAGCGTAGGAGGACCTTAAGTCTAGTGAATTTACTGACCTTATCAGAGGAGACAGGACTTTCGTTTTCATCCCCAAATTTTGGAGAAAGGAATTTCGTGGAAGTAACGATTGAAGATACATAGCTGCAATGCTTTCAGGGAGTTTCTTACAATAATATCTTCTGTTGTGCGCCTGCTATGTGCCAGGTGCCTAGACTGCATGCTTTACGTTTCTCAGTGTGCTGCTTGGCTTTAGCTGAATCTTACTTATTTTTTAACATGTGAACTTACACCAGAGTTTGATTACTGTGTTTGTAAGAGAAGTTTTATTTTAAAATTGCCTCACTATAAGGCAGATGTTTCTAGTTGTGGCTAAAACAAGTACTATATCTGCATTTATTATGTCAAAGTAAATAATTGTTTTTGTACTGAAGAAGTTAACAAACCTGCACTTAAATTTTTTAAAAGCTTATTTGTACACCCTGATCTTGTTTCAGTTTTATTCAGTTAAAATACACTTTTTAAGGAAAATTTTTTGACCCAAATCTTCATATGTTTTAAGTTAAAAAAAACAAACCAATTACTTAAAAGTTGTTTGGTATGAGTGAGCTAAAAAGGTCACTTTTAATTGATTAACTTGAGAACCCATTTTGCCTTCGGTGAAATATTTAAATGCTGATAGTTTAGGGGTTTTTGTGTGTGTGTGTGTGTGTGTTTTAGTAAGAATATTTACCTTATTGTGATAGAACTTGTATCTTTTAATATAGCCTCTAATATGCTAATTTAATCACCTGCCTGCCAGGTACTAAATATATTAAGTTAAACTTAGTGGCAACAAAACTTAGTTTTGTTTTGTAACATGCATAAAACAAATGGCCTAAAATTCCTTGATTAAATGGCACTTTGGCAAGATACTTAGTTAAAAGCAGGTCTAATATGATTGTGGAGGTAAACTGTTTATATCTGTTGAAAGAGGGAGATTGCTAATTTTTTGTAGAAGGCCCTTTTGCATCCTAGGTTTCTGTTGACCATTTTGTGAACTTGTATCAGACCGATAATTGCTTTAACCAGCATAAGTTCCTTTATATAGGAAGAGCTAACCTGAGAGACTATGTTTCATTTTATGTATGATGGTTCAAATTTTGGATTCTGTAATTAGTCTGTTTGAGTTGCCATCTCAACTCTAGTACTTACACTGTAATCTCTGGCAAGTCTTTAATGCCTGAGTCTCTGTTTCTTCATCTCTAAAATGTAGGTAGTAATACCACTTACTTCACAGAGTAGTTGGTGTACACTTGCACATAGTATATATTCAATGATGTTAGCCAGTCTTCTTATATTCCCTACTAAAATTACATTTTATTAAATGTATTATTTGTAAATGGACTTCTACTCTTAGTATTTAAAGAAATATTTTCTTGTCAATAAATATATTTACATAATTTTAATGGATGTGTAATAATTCAACATGCTACTTGTCATCCTTAACTGTTTCATTATTATGCACAGAGGGTTGTAGTTGATACTTCTGCTCATTGTAACATTTTGTAATAATGCTCTTGAATGTGAATTATGTATGCTCCTGTTTCAAGCAACAGTAACTAAAATATGTACATATAAAAATTTGTGTATGAGTTTTCTATTGGGGTTAAATTTCATTTTCATTCCATGTGTAGGAGTTGAGGTAGTGGTTGTTTCTTGGAGCAGAAAGATCTAAATTGCTGTCATGTGCCAGCGATCAGGAAGGGTGCATATTAGTAGACATTTTTAAAGCACTAGGCCGTCTTGTTGGAATATGTATAGGAATGTTATCCTGAACTTCAGTTTTATTTTACAATGATAATATAAGTTCAAAGAAAATCCAGAGAAATCTACTCTTTTCAAAAATAGTCTATGCAACTTTTGAGTTGCAGGAACAGTGTTATAAAATCTGTTTTCATGGGGCGACAGAAGACGGGATGTCTGAGTGGTTTTTTTCTTTCTCTTAAGCAATCTCATTCCAATCAGCAGTGTAATTGGAATGCAACTCCAATCTGGAGGAGGAAGGGGAATTTTTGGCAAGAAGATACTGAACAGTTGGGAGTTTTATTCAGATTAAGCATAGACAGCCATTCATTATGAGTACAACTCAGTAAGAACAGCAATACCATTCTGTTTCTACAGCTGGGATTTACTCTGATATTACTACATGGTGTGTTGCAATTGATAACTCTTATCCAACCATAAAAAGAAATTATTGACTGAAATGGTAATATTTATTGCATCTACATTTCTGCAAATGGTTTTCTCCAATCACCTCATATTGGTTGCCTGAAATCAAAGACACTAAAGGAGATTTTTGCAAAATTTAAAATAGTTTCTTGAGAAAATAACAAAAAAAGGTCATTGATGGCATAATATTTGAAGTATACTTGACCTGCAAGCTCTGAGGGCAAAGTACTATTTAAATACTAAGTACTATTTATTTATTTTTGTAAATTTTATTTATTAGAGAGAGAGAGTGAGTAAGCATACAAGCAGGGGCAGAGGGAGAGGGAGAAGCAGACTCCCTGCTGAGCAGGGAGCCCGATGTGGGGCTCGATCCCAGGACCCTGGGTATATGACCTGAGCCGAAGGCAGCCACTTAACCAACTGAGCCACCCAGGTGCCCCACTAAATACTATTTAAATACAAAGTATTTATCCCCATGTCTGCAGAATCTGTTATAGTACTTGGCACAAAGTAGGTCCTTAGAAAATGGTGAACGAGTGAATGATATAGGGGGACACCTGGGTGGCCCGGTCAGTTAAGCGTCTGCCTTCAGCTCAGGTCATGATCTCGGGGTCCTGGGATCGAGTCCCGCATCGGGCTTCCTGCTCAGTGGGGAGTCTGCTTCTTCCTCTGCCTGTGCTCCTCCCCTTGCTTGTGCTCGCTCACTCTCTCAAATAAATAAAATCTTTTTTTTTTTAATTAATTAATTTATTTATTTAACAGAGATAGAGAGAGAGCACAAGTAGGCAGAGCGGCAGACAGAGGGAGAAGGAGAAGCAGGCTCTCCACCGAGCAGGGAGCCCGATGCGGGGCTCGATCCCAGGACCCTGGGATCATGACCCGAGCTGAAGGCAGCCGCTTAACCGACTGAGCCACTCAGGCACCCCTCAAATAAATAAAATCTTAAAACAATGATGAACTTAGAAGCCAATCCAGAACACAGGTGGAAGGATAGTTCTGAGGAACGTTTTAAGGATATTTTGGAATGGTATTAGGAGGAGGGGAAATGTATAGAAGGACTTAATCATATTTGTAAAGAGATCACTTTGGATCCATTGTGGAGAACTGATTGGAGAGTTGAGGCTTCAGGCAGGGGACTGATTGGGAGGCTGGTTGTAATGGCCTAGACTAGTTGATGGTGGCCTGGACAAGGGTGGGGGCATTGTTAATAGAAGTGGACAGATGAGGATATTTGAGAGGCAGAATTGATTAGAATTGTTACTTGCCGGGAGGTGGGGAGGGGGAAGAGTAGTGAAGGTTGCTGTCGAGGTTTCTGACTGGAGCAGTGGAGTCAAAAGCAAGGTTATTTATTGTAAGAAAGTAAACTGGAAGAGCAGTTTTTGGGGAGGAGGAGGAGATGATTTTATTTTGGGGGCATATTTAATTTAATTGAAGTTTAGGAGAGAGTTAAGATTGGGTCTTTATATTTAGGTGTCACCAGAATGGTAAAGGTCAGGGAGAATGTATGAAATGTAGCTCTTCATATTTATTTTTTTGAGAGGGGAAGAAGAGCTTTGTCAATCTGTTAGGCTATGAATTTTCTCCTAGGAAAAATGTGGGTTCTTTCCCCAGAAAAGTACACCTGCTGCATATGACAGTTTACATATAATTCCAAGGTTTGCAAAGATGGGCTTCTGTGCTTCTCAGGTTATAGAGTAAAACAAGAGGATCTAGGCCACAAATCCTGAAGAACCTCAATTTCCATGGATGGAGTATAGGAAAAAGATCTAGCAAGGAAGATTTAGAATGCATTTTATGCCTGGAATAAAACCAGGTGAATGTGGTATTGAACAGAAACCAGAAGAAAAGAGGGGTTCCAGAAGAGGCAAATGCTCCTCAGGGGTCAAGTGTGATAATAATGAAAGATGTCCATTGGATGGATTTAGTAATTAATGTCCCTGGCACTTTGGAGAAGCCATGTAGGGGCAATGGTGAGAGAGGAAACCAAATTGCAGTGAATTAAGGCATTAGTGGGAAGTGAAGAAGTGGAGTCACTCTAAATTTACTTTGTTCAGAGTATTTATTATGTATGGATATTGTACTTTGTCAGGTGCTTTTTCTGCATCTATTGAAATGATCATATGGTTTTTATCCTTTCTCTTGTTAATGTGATTAATCATATTGATTGATTTGTAAATATTGAACTGCCCCTTGCATCCTGGGATAAATCCCACTTGATGTGGTGAATGATTTTTTTTTTTTTTAAAGATTTTTTATTTATTTATTTGAGAGACAGAGAGCATGAGAGGGAGGAGGGTCAGAGGGAGAAGCAGACTCCCCGCTGAGCAGGGAGCCCGATGTGGGACTCGATCCCGGAACTCCAGGATCATGACCTGAGCCGAAGGCAGTCACTCAACCAACTGAGCCACCCAGGCGCCCCGTGAATGATTTTTTTTAATGTATTGTTGGATTGGGTTTGCTGATATTTTGTTGGGGATTTTTGCATCTATGTTCATCAGAGATATCGGCCTATGGTGTTCTTTTTTTAAGTGTCTTTGTCTGGTTTTGGTATCAGGAGAATGAATTTGGAAGCTTTCCTTTTGTTTTTTGGAATAGTTTGAGAAGAACTTTTCTTTAAATGTTTGGTAGAATTCACCGGTGAAGCTGTCTGGTCCTGGATTTCTGTTTGTGTTGGAACCTTTTTGATTATTATCAAAATTTGATTGTTTTGATTGTTGTCAATTTTATCAGTACTTGGTCTGTTCAGATTTTCTGTTTCTTCCTTATTCAGTTTTGGAAGGTTCTTTGTTTCTAGGAATTTATCCATTTCTTCTAGGTTGTCCAATTTGTTGGCATAACATTTTTCATAATAGTCTCTTAAAATCCTTTGTATTTCTCTGGTGCTGGTTGTTATCTCTCCAGGATTTCTGATTTTATTTACTTGAGTCTTTTTCTTGATGAATCTGGTTAAAGTTTTGTCCAGGTAAAATAAAGTAAAATTTTGTTTAAAGAACTTGCTCCCAGTTTCATTGAGCTTTTCTCTTGTGTCTTTCTTTTCTTTTTCTTTTTCTTTCTTTCCTTCCTTCCTTCCTTCCTTCCTTCCTTCCTTCCTTCCTTCTTTCCTTTTCTTCTTTTTTCTTTAGTTTCTATTTCATTGATTTCTGCTCTAAACTTTATTTCCTTCTTTTGACAGGCTTTGGACTTTGTTCTTCTTTTTCTAGCTCTTTTACGTGTAAAGTTAGGTTGTATGTTTATTTTTCTTGTTTCTTGAGGTAGGCCTGTATTGCTATAAACTTTCTTCTTAGAACAGCTTTTGCTGCATCCCAAAGATTTTGGACCATTGTGTTTTCATTTTCATTTGTCTCCATGTATTTTTTGATTTCCTCTTTGATTTCTTGGTTGACACATTCATTGTTTAGTAGCATGTTATTTAGCCTCCATATATTTGTGTTCTTTACAGATTTTTTCTTGTGATTGATTTCTGTTGTGGTAGGAAAAAATGCATATGATTTCAGTCTTTTTGAATTTATTGAGACCTGTTTTGTGATCTAACTTGTGATCTATCCTGAAGAATGTTCCACGTGTACTTGAAAAGAACATGTATTTGAATGGAATGTTCTGTATATACCTGTTAGGCCCATCTGGTCCTGAGGGAGAAAAAGTTAAGAGTTTTTCCTCTAAAATCCTTTGTTTTGTTTCCAAAACAAAGATGTCTACTCACCACCTTTATTCAGTATAGCACTGGAGGTCCTAACTCCTAGCTGCAGCAATCAGACAAGAAAAAGAAATAAAAGGCACCCAAATTGGTAAGGAGAAAGTAAAACTTCGACTATTTGCAGATGACATGATAATATATATAGAAAATCCTAAGGATTCTGCCAAAAACTACTAGAACTGATAAATGAATTCAGTAAAGTTGCAGGATAAAAAACCAATATATAGAAATCTGTTGCATTTCTGCACACTAATGAAGTAGGAGAACGAGAAATAAAACAATCTCATTTATAATGGCACCAAAAAGAATAAAATACCTATGAATCAACTTAACCAAGGAGGTGAAAGACCTGTACTCCAGAAACTGTAAAACACTGATGGAAGAAATTGAAAATGACACAAATAAATGGAAAGATATTACATGTTCATGGATTGTAAGAACCAATATTGTTAAAATGTCCATACCACCCAAAGCAATCTACAGGTTTTATGCAATCCCTATTAAAATACCAACAACATTTTTCACAGAATTAGAACAAATAATACTAAAACTTGTGTGGAACCACAAAAGACCCTGAATAGTCAAAGCCATCTTGAGGAAGAAGAACAAAGTTGGAGGGCGTATCATAGTCCCAGATTTCAGGATAAATATACTACACAGCTGTAGTAATCAAAACAGTATGGTACTGGCACAAGATAGACACATAGATAAAAGGAACAGAATAGAGAGCCCAGAAATAAACTCACACTGAGAAGGTCAACTAATCTGTGACAAAGGAGGCAAAAATCTATGGTGGGAGGGGCACCTGGGTGGCTCAGTCGTTAAGCGTCTGCCTTCGGCTCAGGTCATGATCCCAGGATCCTGGGATCGAGTCCCGCATCGGGCTCCCTGCTCTGCCGGGAGCCTGCTTCTCCCTCTCCCACTCCCTCTGCTTGTGTTCCCTCTCTCTCTGTGTCTCTCTCTGTCAAATAAATAAATAAAATATTAAAAAAAAAAAATCTATGGTGGGAAAAGGACAGTCTGTTTAACAAATGGTGCTAGGAAAACTGGACAGCCACATGCAAAAGAATGAAACTGGACCACTTTCTAATACCATACAGACCTAAATGTGAGGCCAGAAACCCTAAAACTCCTAGAAGAAAACATAAGCAGTAATTTTAACATTGACAGTGGAAACATTTTTTCTAGATATGTCTCCTCAGGCGAGGGAAACAAAAGCAAAGTTAAATTTTTGGGAGTATACCAAAATAAAAAGCTTTTGCATGGCAACAGAAACCATCAACAAAACAAAAAGGCAACCTACTGAATGGGAGAAAATATTTGCAAATGATGTGTTTGATAAGGGGTTAATATCCAAAGTATATAAAGAACTTACACAGCTCAACATGCAAAACCCACAAATAATCCTATTAAAAAATGGGCAGAGGACCCGAGTAGACATTTTTCCAAATAAGACATGCAGATGGACAGTAGATACATGAAAAGATGCTCAATATCCCTGACCATCAGGGAAATGTAAATGAAAACCATAATGAGATATCACCTCATACCTGTCAGAATGGCTGGAATCAAAAGGACAAGAAATAACAAGTGTTGGTGAGGATGTGGAGAAAAAGGAATCCTCATGCTCTGTTGGTAGAATGCAGCCACTGTGGGTGGGGTGTGGGGGTGGGGAAGGACAGTGTTAGACAGGAGGGTGGACATTGTAAGTGGAAGGAAGACAAAAAGAATGAGTATCAAAACATAAGTTTGTAGGGTTAGTGATGAGAAGTTGGAGAATTCACATATATTTTGTTTCTCTGAAGTAGCATGTGAAATCATTTCACTCTGGAATCATAGGCTGATGATTAAAAAACCCATTACCTCATCAGTACTGAAGATTATAATTTGGATTCATGTATGTATTGTGTATGTATTGATCCTGAGTATTCTATTCAGTTTATATGGTGATAATGAAGGTTTAGGGAGAAGTTCTTCTAAATCCAGTTTGTGATTTGGTACTCTTAGTTATGACCCTTAGTTTTCATGATTGAGTTTTTATGTTTTTAAAAATAATACTGTTTCTAAGACAGGGCCTAAGAAACTCTGACTAGTAAATCAGTATCTTGTGCTTACTTAATAATTTTATTCATTTGCCAGTGGCATCTGTCTTCAAAATGATTTTTATTTGAACTTTTAAAGTGAATATATTTTGACTTATTGCTGAGGTTTGTTATGTTAAATGAACTTTATACACTAAACTTTAAATAGTTGTAATTAATTGAACAGACCATTTAAACTGAAATGGGTAGAAATTAACCAAACGTTACATTTATAGATATTTTATAAATTAGAAACATATGGAAATTGATGTTTTCCTCTCACTTGTAACAAGTTTGAATTAAAGAAGTTAAGTTTATGACTACATAAGCAGTAATTTTTAAGTTAACATATAATCACGTACTATAAAATTCACCCGTTTAGAGTGTGCAATTCAATGCTTTTAATATATTCACAAGGTTGTGCATCCATCACCATAAAAGTAGTAATTTAATGCAAGGTAATACAGAGAATGTGGATTTGGGATATCTATTTCAATATTATTAACTTTCAGTTTTTGGTAGATACAGTAATCTGTCTTGTCATTGAGCTGATGATTTAGGAGAAGGTAATTTATCTCCTGTAAAATTCTGTAGAGTCAGAAGAAGAGTAAATAACAGAATGTTATTTAAAAAAAATCTCATCTATATCAAGAAAGTTCTAATTTATGATCTTCAGTACAAAGTTATTTCATTTAAAAATATATTTATCAACCTAAGTTTACATATTTTCTTCTTAGAACTGTTTCCCCCTTCTCACTGAGCTACTCTGAGGTAAATCTTGATGGAAGATTGATTGGAAGTCGATTCTTATTAGAATACCAGATTTATAAACTTTCTGGCCCTCAGCTGTTACTGGTGATCATTGCTGAAGTTGCAACCACTGGTTCAGCTGTCCTTTGCTAGTCTTTAATAAAAATTTGTGATCATATTTCATACTTTGCTGTAGTTATTATTAGTTAATTATTATTCACTGGTGTTTTCAGTGTTTTAAAATGAATCTTTTGACAGTGCAGTCTTACCGTTTTAATTCTTTCCATGTTTTTTTTTTTGTTTCCTTTACAGTACTCTGTGCAAAAAACTTGGTGAAAAAGGATTTTTTCCGTAAGTAAATTAACTTTAAATCTTGTATGTTGTGTGTTGACTTTTTGGATAACATTTTCGGAATTGTCTGGCTTAGTGAGTTCTCTATTCAGAAATCTACTCGGTACTGTTTTATGAATGCTTTGGTTCAGAGCCTTTTGGCAACACTGTGTTTTGTTTTTTGTGCTTTTTTTTTTAGAGGATTTTGTGCCTTTTTAGCTTTAGTCTCTTTCCTTTTATCCACCCCTCCCACATATTTGTGTGAAATGTGTGTGGTAAGTGTGTGTATATGAGATGTGTGTAAAGAGTATTGAAGGTGTGCATATACTACTAAGTTTCTAGAAAAGTAGAGATTATTTTGTAAACACTTTTTCTTTTCTAACATTTTATAGGAAATTTTATTCAGGCAGTCATGATTCCTTGGAAAGTAGAGAAGTCATTCAGCCTGCTTGGAATTTCCAGAGTGTAGGAAAGAAATCTCTGCCACATCCTATCATAGATGCTCTTATGTCTCAGACTCCAAAGCAGACATTTGGTTCCCATATTTGCAGTCTCTTTGCCAATAAGTTGTCAGGTTTTTTTTTTTTTTTTGGTGGCTTTATTTAGGATTAAGTTTTGTGAGGGAGGATTGGGAAGAACCCCTCACGTGTGTTTAGAATCTTTACCCTGTAATATCATATTTCATAATAGCTTTAAATTGTTGAGTAAAGAAAATTTAAAAATATATAAATGAGTAAAAATGATATAATTTTTGGTAAGGAACTATAAGCCAACAAAATTTTATATGTAAAATATTTGAAGTTATAAATGAGACATTTCATTTGATTTTAAAATTCAGGTTCTACCAGCCAGCAAAAACTAGCTGTAAGTGCTGTCTAATTTAATATGATACTACTTAATTTTCAGGGGTTTGATTAAAAGAAGTAATAAGCTCTTGATGCATTTTAAAATCATACTTAATTCATTTCACTTGAAACTTTCTTTTAAAATTTCTGGAGAGAACCAAAATTAAAGTTTGTAAAATAACATCTTATAAACCTTTATATAATTAGAAAATTTTCTGGTGTCTGTGTTTATATGGGAAAGGAGTTAAATAGGATAATTGGGGACATAGTTAAAGTTTTAAGCAGTCTCCAATTTATGTACTGTGTGTTCTCCACTCTACTGCATGTTGCAGTAGTAGAGGCCACTGACCTGTCTTCATGCTGCCACCAAATATTATCTTCACAGGCTTTTGCTGAACTACCTATCTCATCCCTGTCACTAATAACCTAGTAACCAATGTATACTCTTTTTTACCCTTCTTAAAGGTTGATTTGATGTAGGATTTATTCTAGTAGGACTGCAGAGTGGCAAATAGGATCAGATAGGCAAGTGACAAGGAAAAAAGGGAGGAAAGTGAGGAATGCATACTCTTAAAGTTGCTTCTGCACTCTCCAAGACATCTGCTCTGGTTTTAAAGATAAAATCTTCCATTTTGTCTCCCAGCCTTCCTTCCCAAGTTCGTTCTTGCTGCCAGAGTCCCAAGACACAGGTTCTCCAGTAAAATATCCAAATAACCTTGTCTCAGTTTTCCTAGAAAATCTAGGGGAATCTTACTTTAATTTTTGATAAACCTCGGAGAGCCCATTGTTATCACTTATACGATCTTTATCTGCCCTTAACTTGTAGTTAGGAAAAAAAGAAGTTCCTTCTTGAACTCTTTCTCTTTTTCATTGGTGTAGGCGTAAAAATTAATAAAAATTCTTAAAGAGTTGTGAGTTTGCTCCAGGGATAAGAAAACTAGGGGAAACTATGTGATTATGATGGCTCTGGAAAGGGAAACAGGAAAGCCAATTGTGAGGCCTTCAGAAGGCACTCAGCCAGGGATGGACTATCTCCCGGGTTCACAGTGAGAACAGCCTCTGCTGTGGTAGCTTTACATCTGTCTTTGATCTGCTTATAAGTTGAGGGTGGCCCACATTAATTCCAGAGAAAGAATTATAGTACTTCTTAAATCTTTTAATGAAATTTGAGTGAGAGTGTCTGTTTATTGATCAGAATGCAATTATCATTGATACCAAAATACAAAGTACTTGTTTGTAATGAGGTTTAAAGCATGTTGAATGAGAAGTAAATTTTAATATCAAGCATGACTATAGGCTGATGAAATATGTATGTGTGTATATATTTAATTATAGGGAAAAAATACAAAGCCAAGTGTTATAGTTTGTATAATTTGAGATAATACTATTTATTGTGGGTAACTACCCTTCCTGAGAAAAGTTTTGCTAATTCACTTTTTAGAATTGTTTGCAAGCTTATTGGCTTTAAAAAATAAGTTACTTCCCCTTTCCCCAAAATTTTAGAAGGAAAAATTTCTCAACATATAGGAACATGTAGAGAGTTTTATAGTGAATATCCACATCTAGATTCTACCATTAGCTTTGTCTAATGTTTATCCATTATCTGTTTTTTAAAGACTGTTTTCTTTTTTTTTAAGATTTTGTTTATTTATTAGAGAGAGAGAGAGAGTGCAAGAGAGAGCACAAGCAGGGGGAGTGGGAGAGAGAGAAACAGACTCCCTGCTGAGCAGAGAGCCTGATGAAGGGCTTGATCCCAGGACCCTGAGATCATGACCTGAGCCGAAGGCAGACACTTAACAAACTGAGCCACCCAGGTGCCCCAAGAATGTTTTCATTAGCGTATTTTTTTCTCTTTTATGCAACATTTAAATAAAAGATTTGTGTGTAAGCTACTGTGTTAAGGTGCTGCATATAAGGGCCAAATTGAAGTCACTCAGAACCAAGACGGTTGGTGAAAGATTTTTATTTCCTTCCCCCAATCAAAAATAAAGCTTTAGGGGCACTTGGGTGGCTCACTTGGTTAAGTATTAGACTCTTTATCTCAGGTCTTGATCTCATGGTTATGAGTTCAAGCCCTGAGATTGGGCTCCATGCTGGGCATGGAGCCTACTTAAAGTGTTTTTTGTTTTTTTTTTTTTTCCTCTGGACAGCAGCACACTTCTAAGTTGAAATGTTTGTTTCATTATCATTTGCAGCCCAAGTACATTTGTGTAGCGAGAAAGTCTTGAGCTTTAGCTATTTTTATATGACCTAGAAATGATGGGGCTAATTGAGAAATTTTTTAAAAATACAGAAAATACCTTAGCCACTTTATATTTACCACTAGGGGTCTCACTCACTTCAGAAAACTTGATAGCTTTTGATGACATCACAGTAACTTGGCTCTCAAGTTAAATTTTTGTGGAGTAATAGAATCAGGTAAGTTGAAAGTTAGGTATTTTTATTGTTGTTAGGGTGTAGAGCTTGTATTTTGTATTATTTTTTTTTTTTAAGATTTTTTATTTATTTATTTGAGAGAGAGAGAATGAGAGAGAGCACATGAGAGGGGGGAGGGTCAGAGGGAGAAGCAGACTCCCTGCTGAGCAGGGAGCCCGATGTGGGACTCGATCCAGGGACTCCAGGATCATGACCTGAGCCGAAGGCAGTCGCTTAACCAACTGAGCCACCCAGACGCCCTGTATTTTGTATTATTTAACAAGAGAAACGTAGGAGGCTGGGACTGATGATTTCATACTTAAGGATTTGGAAGCCATACGTAGTTTTTTTTGTGTGGAAAAGTTGTTTTCCTTAGTCCTTAATTCTATAACTAAACAAAATCTAAAAGGAAAGCTAGAAATGTGATTTTTGTTTTTGTTTTTGCTTACAAACATATATTTATGTATTTTTTGAGATAGTAGAATCAAAAGAACAAGATAGAATGGAGTTCTTCAGGAGAAAATAATGTTATTGAAGGCAGAGGGAAAAGTACTCTTCCATTAAACACAGTTAAAAATGATTAGGTATTAGGGGCGCCTGGGTGGCTCAGTCGTTAAGCATCTGCCTTCAGCTCCGGTCATGATCCCAGGGCCCTGGGATCGAGCCCCACGTCGGGCTCCGTGCTCAGCATGAAGCCTGCTTCTCCCTCTCCCACTCCCCCTGCTTGTGTTCCTTCTCTCGCGCTCTGTCAAATAAATAAAATCTAAAAAAAAAAAAATGATTAGGTATTATTGAAATAATATGAGTAGCAGTAAATTTCAATAATATAGTTAAATAGGGGGGCCTGGGTGGCTCTGTCAGTTAAGCGGCTGCCTTCGGCTCAGGTCATGATCCCAGGGTCCTGGGATTGAGCCCTGCATTGGGCTCCCTGCTCAGCAGGAAGCCTGCTTCTCCCTCTGCCTGCTGCTTCCCCTGTTTGTGCTCTCTCTATCTTTGTGTCAAATAAATAAGTAAATCTTAAAAAAATATATATAGTTAAATATATCAATACCCTAACTTCCAAGTATGTTCTTAAATACTTAACACTCGTAAATTTTGATCTTCTCTTATTTGAAGTTGACAGATCACAGAATCATAGAATTGGGGAACTGATGACACAATTTCTGCCTGGCCTTGAGTCTTGGCACATTGGTGTCTTGACTTAAAAAAAAAATTAGATATCAAGGTGTACAAGTTCTTCAGTTATCACGACTTACCAACATTTTGTTCTAGTATTTTCAGCTGTCCATAGGAAATCTTTGCTATCCCAATATGTCTAATGCCTAAATTGTCATTTTTGTCTCTTTAACATTTTATTTAGTTTTACCTTCTAACTTTTCCTTTTTTTTAAGATTTTTTATTTTTTATTTGACGGAGAGAGAGTAACAAGCAGGGGGAGCGGCAGGCAGAGGGAGTGGGAGAAGCAGGCTCCCTGCTGAGCAAGAAACCTGATGTGGGGCTCGATCCCAGGACCCCAGGATCATGACCCGGGCCAAAGGCAGACGCTTAACCGTCTGAGCCACCCAGGCGCCCCGACCTTCTAACTTTTCTTTCCCCCCAAAAGACCACTCTTCTCATTGTTACTTAGGGCTGAGAACTGTAGTGTCATTTTTGACTTTAGTTTCTTATAAACTCATATTAGATCTTTCAGAGTAGCTTATTTCACTGTCACTTTCCTTTTCATGTGACTTCCCTAGTGCAGGGTCTACTCATCTTACTGTTCTTTTATCCTACTCTATGGAACTTACAACAGCTTCATAGATGTTCTCTATACTAGTCTTTCCTTCTCCCAGTCTACCCTGAATACCACTAGTGGGAAAATAGGACCATGTATTTACAGCCATGCTTAAGAACCTAAAGTGGCTCCCTGTTAATCTATTTCAGTCATTTCCTGACTTTTAAGCCTCTCTTACCAGCAGTATTTACTTTTACACATTAGCACAGAAGATTTGGTTAGACTCCTCAGAGCCCTTCAAATATTGTCAATATTGTTATACCTTTCTTGGCAATCTTCCTGTTTGTCCTTTAAAGCCCAAATGA
This sequence comes from Leptonychotes weddellii, assembly GCF_054177405.1. Taxonomy (NCBI): domain Eukaryota; kingdom Metazoa; phylum Chordata; class Mammalia; order Carnivora; family Phocidae; genus Leptonychotes; species Leptonychotes weddellii. The sequence continues at coordinate 12,927,861 of NC_138383.1, forward strand.
GTCCCATCCCCTCAAGAAAACAAACAAACAAACAAACAAACAAAATACACCTTGACTTGCTGTTCAAACTTCAACTGTTCTCCTGTTTTTCTGAGCTCTTACTTGTACTCACTGTTGAACTGCATAGTAAGTGAGAGGTATAACATAGCATAGTGGTTAAGAGCATGAAATCGAGAATCAGATTATATGTGCATGGCTTTAAAAATCGAAACTTTAGACCCTGGCTCTGTCATGTACTGTTTGTCCTTGGACTAGTTAATTAACCCTTTTGTGCCTTAGTTTCCTCATCAGTAGAGATTATAGTAGTATTAACTCCATTGCATTATTGTGAAGAATAAGAGATTCAATATATGTAAAGCATTTAGAATAGCGCCTGACATAGTATTAAAAGTGTTTTCTTTATAGTCAGTACAAACACTTCTTTATTCTCAGGTTCCCCTCTCCCCCACAGCATTCTTAAAATAAGATTTATTCATTTGAGAGAAAGAGAAAGAACATGAGCTGGAGGAGGGGCAGAGGGTGAGAGAGAATCTCAAGCAGACTCCCTGCTAAGTGCGGAGCCCATTGCAGGGCTCAGTCTCAGAACCCTTGAGATCATGACCTGAGCCGAAACCAAAAGTTGGAGGCTTAACCCACTGAGCCACCCAGGCGTGCCAACCCGTCCCCCGGTCCTCCCCCCATCCATGGCATTCTTATCTCCCCAATTAGATAGAAAGATCTTTTAAGGCAGGGTATTAGATTTTTTATTTCAGTTTCTCATCACTCATGGTAGCTATTGAAGAAAACTTTTTGGCTAATTTGATTTCTCTGTAGCCCATGTTCTTGTGTGAAAACCTATTAAAAGTTATTAAAAGCTGTTTCTTTAAATGCTACTAAGAGAGACCTTGGGAAGGTTCTAAGAGAGCCAGGACTGTTTTAAGCTCCCTCGGGTCAAAGAGCTGGTAAAGATCTATAAAAACTTCCACATTCTGAGGTAACCTCTAGGCTTTTGTAGTTTAAGCTGAGAATGTTTTGAGATAGGAGCAAGAAAAAAACGTAGCTTTTGGTATTTAATATAGAATTAACTTTAATCTTAGTTTTAAAATGGACCACTTTATAGCTGAATGTTAAACTTTTTATAAAGAATGGGAATAATCTTTTGTAGTAAATAGTAACCTTTATACAATTAATCTTCCATTTTCCATGTTATAATATTCCTTAATAAAAAAAATTTCTTCCCCTTTTTTCACAGGACTTCCTGATCCATTTGCTAAGGTGGTGGTTGATGGATCTGGGCAATGCCATTCTACAGATACTGTGAAGAATACACTTGATCCAAAGTGGAATCAGCATTATGACCTGTAGGTTTAAATGATTCATTTGAAATGAAACCTAGAATCAATATTATTTGATATAGTCTTCGAAAAGAATCACTGAAAATGATCAGAATTTGATCTGTGGTATAATTTGGTCTTCACAGAGGGACACAAAACCTAATGGGAAAGTACTTTGGCTTATTGATAGCTGGTTTTGAAAGACTAAGTGCCCTTAATAAGCCTGTGGAGAACAAAATGTATATGCAGTTTAGAGCAGCCCCACCCCATCTTTCTTCAGTTAAATAAAGGTATTAATTTACTTTCCACCAGTTATGAGTATAAAACCAGAAGTCATAATTGGGATGCACTCGTAGGCATTCTTTTTGCTTTTGTAGGGATGGTTTTATTTTAATCACAGTAGTATATGTAACTTCTAAAAAGGCACATAATACTGTAAGGCTTTTAATGGGAAAATGCACTTTGCTGTCCCATTCTTATTCCTGATTCCCATTCTCAAGGTAACTACTTTGAGTAACTTTGACTATTTATTCTGGTATTTTCTTCTATTTCTAGGTATCATGCTTATTTTATACATCTCTCTATATGGGGGGGGGTGGGAGGAGAGATGCAGAGAGATTTAGTGTCTACATACTTTTAGTTTTAGGTATTATTTTTACAATTCCTACCGTACAAGAAAATTCAGCTTTTACAACTGATCTCTCTCATCCCTACTCCCACAACACCCATAACACCCACGTGGCCCTTCTTTCTCCCAGCCCCCCAGTATAGTTATGTGAACCTTTTTGATTAAATCATTGTTCTCTATTTACGTTACTATGGTCATGTAACTATTCATAATTGAGTCATGTGGTATGTAATGATTACATTTCCTTTCTTGACAATTTTTGTTTTTCTGGAGTTATAACTGTCTTACTTTGCCACTTGCTTAGTTTTCTGTCTCATTGGTTAATTCCCAGAGTCTCCCACAGGATTGAACATATCTTCATATATTCAACCACAGGAGCTATTCCACTGGCTTTGTTTTCTTCTTCGAGATATCCCTCCTGAAACCTCTGTCTTTTTCCTCCAGTCTGGTCTGGTAGTCTAAACTGGTCTAAGACCTGCCGCACAGTTGTCTGGGAACTTGCCTTTATCATTACATTGGGGATTTCCTTTCTCTCTTCTAGGTTCAGCGACTTCCCATTTTTTGTTTATTCCCTGTTTTGGTGAAGTCTGTCTTTCATTGAGAAAGAGTACAAAGATAGGGAAAATTCCTTTGATATCTTATCTGAAAATACTTTGTCTTCTCACTTGATTGTTTGAGTATAAACTTCTAGGTAAAGACATCACTTTCTTTCCAAATTGTGAATACAATGCTCCATTGTCTTCCAGGTCTAGATCAGCACTGCTGAATAGAAATACAATGTGAGCCACAAATGGGAGGTTGTCTGCAATTTTAAATTTGCTAGAAACCACATTTAAAAAAGCTAATAAAAAGGATTAGGCTTAATAAATATATTTTATTTAGTTCAGTATATCTAAAATATTCTCATTTCAACATGTAGTCAATATCAAATAATTGTTTTTTATAAATAAGTAGAATTAAAAAATAAATATTTTAAAACTAAGTCTTTGAGATCTTAGAGGAGTTTGTTTTGCACTTACAGAGTGCCTCAATTTGGACTAGCCTCCATTACTCATCAATAGCTCCATGTGGCTGGTGGCTGCCCTTTTGAACAGTGCAGTTTTAGAGTATTGCTAATGGCATTCTGATTTTGGTCTTTCTTGATTATTGTTTTCTACTGGAAGATTTCAGTGTATTCTCTTTATGCCTGATACTACATTTTTTTGATAATGGTCTTGGTATATGTTACATAGTGCTAGATACTTATTGGAAACTTTTAATCTGATAAACTCTTTTTAAAAATTTAATTTCAGTATAGTTAACATATAGTGTTATATTAGTTTCAGGTGTACAATATAGTGATTCAGCAGTTCCATATATTACTCAGTGTTCATCAAGATAAGTGTATTCTTGGGGCATCTGGGTGGCTCAGTGGGTTAAGCATCGGACTTTTGATTTCAGCTCAGGTTATGATTTCAGGGTTGTGAGATTGAGCATCAGGCTCTGTGCTGGGCATGGAGCCTGCTTAAGATTTTCTCTCCCTCTCACTCTGCTCCCCTCCATCCCACTTCCTCCCTGACTCTCCCCCCACCTCCCAAAAAAGCTAAGTGTACTCTTAATCTCCTTCAGCTTTTTCACCTGTCTTTCCCCCCGCCCCCCCCGCCCCATAACCATCTGAATCATCTCTGTGTTCTCTATAGTTAAGAATCTGTTTTTTTGGTTTCTCTTTTTTCCCCCTTTGTTCATTTGTTTTATTTCTTAAATTCCACATATGAATGAAATCATATGGTATTTATCTTTCTCTGACTGGCTTATTTTGTAGCATTATACTCTCTAGATCCATCCATGTTGTTACAAATGGCAAGACCTCTTTCTTATGGCTGAATAATATTCCATTCTTTATCCATTCATGTCTCAGTGGACACTTGGGCTCCTTCCATAATTTGCCTATTGTAAATAATGCTGCAATAAACATAGGGGTACATATCCCTTTGAATTAGTATTTTTGTATTCTTTGGGTAAATACCCAGTAGTGCAATAACTAGATCGTAGGATAGTTCTGGTTTTATTTTATTTATTTATTTATTTATTTTTTGAGAGAGTGAGCGAGCTGGGGGAGGGGCAGAGGAAGAGAATCTCAAGCAGACTCCACGCTGAGGTTGGAGAAGAACATGGGGCTCGATCTTATGACCCCAATTGAGATCACAACCTGAACCGAAATCAAGGCTCAGATACTTAACTGACTGAGCCATCCAGGTGCCCTTCTTGTTTTAAGTTTTAAAAAAATTTTATTTATTATTTGAGAGAGCAAGTGCATGAGAGTAAGCAGGGGGTATGGAGAGGGACAAGCAGACTCCTCACTGAATTCAGAGCCCAACATGGGGCTTGATCTCAGGACCCTGAGAGCATGACCTGAGCTGAAATCAAGAGTCGGATGCTTAACCAACTTAGCCACCCAGGTGCCCCACTATTTTTAATTTTTTGAGGAACTTCCATACCGTCTTCCATAGTGGCTGCACCAGTCTGCATTCCCACCAATGGTGCATGAGGGTTCCTTTTTCTCCACATCCTCACCAACACTTGCTGTTTCTTGAGTTTTTGATTTTAGCCCTTCTGACAGGTGTGAGGTGATATCTTATTGTGGTTTTCACTTGTATTTTCCTGATGATGAGTATGAGCATCTTTTCATGTGTCTCTTGGCCATCTGTATGTCTTCTTTGGAGAAATGTCTGTTCATATCTTGCGTGTTTTTTAATTGGATTATTTGCAGTTTTTTGGTGTTAAGTTCTTTATATATATTGGATACTAACCCTTTACTGGATATGTCATTTGCAAATATTTTCTCCCATTCAGTAGGTTGTCTTTTAGTTCTGATTGTCCTTTTCTGTGCAGAAGCTTTTTATTTTATTTTTTTATTTTTAAAGATTTTATTTATTCATTTGAGAGACAATGAGATAGAGAGCATGAGAGGGGGGGAAGGTCAGAGGGAGAAGCAGACTCCCTGCTGAGCAGGGAGCCCGATGCGGGACTCGATCCAGGGACTCCAGGATCATGACCTGAGCCGAAGGCAGTCGCTTAACCAACTGAGCCACCCAGGCGCCCAGAAGCTTTTTATTTTGATGTACTCCTAATAGTTTATTTTTGCTTTTGTTTCCCTTGCCTCTAGACATATCTAAAAAGATGGCTGATATCAGAGAAATTACTGCCTGTGGTCTCTTCTGGATACTTTTTAGTTATGGGAAAGTTATTTATTTATTTAGTGAGTAAATAATTAAAAGATCTTATTTTAATTTTTAAAAATTTTATTTTTTTAAGATTTTATTCATTTACTTGACAGAGCACAAGCAGGGGGAGCGGCAGGCAGAGGCAGAGGGAGTAGTAGGCTCCCTGCTTAGCAGGGAGCCTGACTCGGGGCTCGATCCCAGGACCCTGAGATCATGACCTGAACTGAAGGCAGACACTTAACTGAGCCACCCAGGCACCTCCCTCCCCCCAAAAAGATACTATTTTTAATCTCTACACCCAATGTGGGACTTGAACTTACAACCCTGAGATCAAGAGTTGCATGTTCCACTGACTGAGCCAACCAGGCGTCCCTGTCTTTATTTATGTATGGATAATTTCCTTTCCGTTTTCTCTTTATCTGTTTTTCCTTTTCTGGAACTCCTGTTATTTTGGATGTTATCCCTTCTGAATTGATCATCATTTAGTTGTCTTATCTTTTTTCTCTCATATTTTCTCTCTCTTTTTTTAAGATTTGGGAGAGAGAAGGAGTGTACAAGTGGGGGGAGGGGTTGAGAGAGAGAAGGACAGGCAGACTCCCCACTGAGCAGGGAGCCTGACACAGGCCTTGATCCCAGGACCCTAAGATCATCACCTGAGCCAAAGTCAGACGCTTAACCGACTGAGCCACCCAGGCACCTTCTCTGTTTTAATAAACTATTTTTGTTTTAGTAAAAACTTAAAAACTGTGATGAAATGTCTGGGCTGTTTCCCCAACTTAATTTTCAAGCATTCCTTTTATTGTAATTTCTGCTTTCACATTTTTAGCTTCCAAGATCGCTTTGTTTTTTGACTATCTTTTTTTTCATAATTTCCTCTTATTTCTTGGATGCAATATCTTCTCTAATAAGAAGTGGGTTTTCTTCTGTTGTTTGTATTGCCTTTCTTTTGTCAGAATTCCTTTTTTTCTGTTAGTTTGATTTGGGTTTCTGTCTTTTTATGTTTAAGGGGAGGCATTTAAATGTTGATTGGAAATTCTGTGCCCATGGGTAGAGCTGGTCTACACACTAGGGTAATCAGGTGTGACTGACAATTCTCCCCTTTCCTGCTTGGGGGCTATATATTCTTGGATGCTAGTGTTCTTGGAGCTGAAGAGTGTAAGGATGCTAGGGAGTGTCTCTGTTGCCTGTAGTAACCTCTTCTTAATATGCCTGCTTTTATTTAATTAATTAATTAATTTAATTAATTAATTTATTTATTTTTAAAAGATTTTATTTATTTATTTGACAGAGAGAGACACAGAGAGAGGGAACACAAGCAGGGGGAGTGGGAGAGGGAGAAGCAGACTTCCCGTGGAGCAGGGAGCCCTATGTGGGGCTCGATCCCAGGAGCTGGTATCATGACCTGAGCTGAAGGCAGACGCTTAACGACTGAGCCACCTAGCACCCCAGTATCCCTGCTTTTATTAAGGACTTCTATCTCCTTCCTCAGCTGTGCCTCGTGTCCCTCAGTAGAGATCTTTTCCGAGTATAAACCTTAGGTCTCTTCCTAGGGTTGAGAATGAACTGGATCAGGGAGGGAATTCAAGAGGGCCTTCCATTCCTTTTCAGTACTTTCACCAGTCCTTCTGTTTTAGCCACACCATCTCTGTCAGAGTATCTTGGGCTTAGAAGTTCAGGAATATTTCAGGGATTTGATGATAGTAATAGTCTTGTTTCTTATTTGTTCCTCCCTGAAACCAGCTGTAGGTTGCAGTTTTCTCCAGGTTGTTAATTCCATTATCACATGCTTTCTACACCACTACCATTTTGTCAGCGTATCTCATGTTATAAACATGTTGACTGCCTTGATATCCTCTTTTAAGTCTTTGGTCTTTTAAGCTTTGGACTTCACCCTTCATCAATTTCAGTTTTTCTTCAAAGTGTTCCACTTGACTTACCTATAAAAATGAATTTTAGATCTCCCATCAAACCCTTACGCCTGACATCTCACCTTACTTCAGACAGTTCTAGAACCACCCGAGAGTACCCACCTCAGCCAGGACTCTGGTCAGTTACTTAAATTTGACTTTCTAAACCACATGTGAACAAATGTCCTGTCTCTACTACTGAGACACTGAGATACCTGGAGACAACTCAGAACAAGGCTTCTGTGTATGCCCCTCAGTGCTGTGGCTCAGTAACTCCAAGTTAGTATGCAGATAAATCGGAACCAAAAAAGTAAGCGATAGAGAGAAGTGAGAGTACCCAGCTTCCCGCCTCCACCACTTGCTTCTGTGATCATTAGCTCAGTGTTTAACCCCTTGTGTGTTGGTTTCCATTGACTACAGCAACAATGCCTACTTTAGAAGACTGATAGGAAGAGTGAGACAGATAATACCTGTAAAGTGCTTAGACTAGTACCTGACAGGTAATTCTCAAATGTTAGATGCTTTTAGTAAAAGTATATTAGGTCACACGTTTTTTTCTATTACTTGATTTGACCTGCAGTGAATTTGAAATCACAACTCTAATAAGCTACTATCTGTGTAACTGACTAAGCTTTTGAAAGTTCTTAATCAGATTGTTTTAAGCCATGTCTTTTAAGTTTCAGTGAGATTTAAATTCAGCCAGAGACCCAGGTACAGTAGTAAACAAGGTGTGGTCCTCCAGGTGTACAGCCAAGTGGTGTATCAGCACAAGTAAATAGGAAATTATAAACAGTGTGATAAGAAAATGGGGAAGTATAGGGTGCTCTGGAAATACAGAGAACTTCTTTATATGAATTTAGGAGTTAAGGACAGCTTCCTAGAAAAAGTGACATTTAGGCTTTGACCTTAAGTAGGAGTTTACTTGGAAGGAGTGGGCCGGCTCTAAGCAAAAGCAGTCTGTGTGAAGACCCAGAGGTGAATAAGACAATGACTTTGAAAACAGTTTGGAGGGGCAGCATTAGTGAATTCTTTTTTTTTTTTTTTTAAAGATTTTATTTATTTTTTAGAGAGCAAGCGAGAGAGAAACAGCATGAGAGGGGCGAGGGTCAGAGGGAGAAGCAGGCTCCCCGCTGAGCCGGGAGCCCGATGTGGGACTCGATCCCAGGACCCTGGGATCATGACCTGAGCCGAAGGCAGACGCTTAACGACTGAGCCACCCAGGCGCCCGCATTAGTGAATTCTTGTAAGGGGAGTATGGTATAGGACAAGCACAGAGAGGTTAGCAGGAACCAGCTCATGAAGGTCCTTGAAAGCCTATTAGTAAATTTGAATCCTCTCCTAAAAGCAGTGGAGAGCAATGAAAGGGTTTTCAGTGGGGGAAATAATATAATCAGGTTTATATCCAAGAGTGGACACTTGGGCTATAATGTGAAAAATTGCTTAGAGGGAGGCAAGGATGTCCAGGAGACTAGTTACTACACTGGAGTGTGGGGCAGCCTGATCGGGTGGAGGCCGGCAGAACAGGTGCTGAGAGGATCACCGAAGGCAGAACGAAAGAGAGAGAAGTTTACTGAATACACTGGGAGGGAGCAGTGGGCAGGACAGCAAAGTGTAGAGACTGTCCGCCAGGAGGCAGTGGTGGGGGGCTATAGTTCAAGGGGCGGGGTGAAGAAGTATAGGAACATACGGGATTTTCCTTTTTTGGTACCTGTGCTGGTTGTAAGTAGTCCATTGGTCATCTAAGGCCTATGGATATTTTGAGGTAGGTCTCTTAATGAGCTTGTTTGCATTCAGCCCGGTGGTCACTGTGGCCCCTTTGACCTTACTCAGGTTTCCATTGCTCAAGCCTGTTGTCCAGAAGTAGCCTCTACATTCCCCCCCTCCCTCCCCGAGATCAACAATGACAAATCTTTGGCATTTGGGCAGAGGTCTCCTCTTTAGTAGTTGCTTCATGCTGGACCTGGGGGAGGGGTTGTCCCTACCTAAACTTGTCTGTTTGTCAGGGGTTCTGTGCAAGTTACAGACCAGAGCTTGGTATTATACTCAAGTGCTAATGGTAATTTGAGTGGGATTCCCTGGTGGTCAGGTCCATGGGATTTAGGGGGAGGGGACTCTCCCTGTTGGATCCAGCCCATAGAAATGATGACTTTATGTTAGAAAAGTGGTAATATGAATGAAGAAATGTAGACTTTCTGAATATTTATAATATGGCCTTAAAAGTTAAAAAAAAAAATTTATCCTTGAAGAAAATGAAATCACACTATACGCTGTGCTCTGCTGGATTTGGCTCACAGGCTGTGGTTTGCTGACCTCTGCCTTAGACTCCTAGCTTTTCTAGCCTTGCTTTTAAGGTCTTTCTCAACACAGCAGCTAGGGTGATCTTGTTAAAACATATTTCAAATCTTGTTACTCCTCTGCTGCACATCTCCCATTGGTTTCCAGCCTTACTTGGAGTAAAGGCCAGAGTTCATACTATGGCTGACAAGACCCTTTATGATTCGCCTTCTGTATTGGTTAGAGCAGACTAACTGATATAATAGGCAACTCCAGATTTTCAGTGACTTCATACAGTAGCAGTGTATTTTGTATAAAAGTTTCATTTGTCAGGGAGGCGATTCGCCGTCTCAAAGTTGTTCAAGGACACAAAGTGACAGAATCTCCCCTGTTTTCAAAGTATGTGCCTAAGGTCTCTGGGCCTTGACAGGATGTTTATGCCAGTGGTAGGCTAAGGGCATGAGGGGATCAGTATTTTATCATACTTGTACATCCGGCTTACCAGTTGGGAAAGTGATTTAATGTGATTTTTTTCTTTTTAATGTTGGTTTGGGGTTATTTAGCTGTTTAATAATTGATTCTGGGTCTAGAATTTTAACGTATCACACAGGAGATACTTGCCAAGTTAGGTCGGTTAGGTATATTTAAAAATTGGTGCATGCATCCTGGATATTTTAGTTCAGAGTTTTTCATTTGCAAGCAACAGAAATGAAATTCAAATTGGCTTAATTTTTAAAAAGGGAATGTATTGGTTTGCATAATTAAAAGTCCAGGGGGTAGGCCTGCTTTAAAGCACAGCTGGATCCAAGTGTGGCTTCCCTGTTTCTCATTTAAAAGTTTTAGTTCTCACTTAAGTGGTTTTGGCTTTTTTATATACTAGGTGAATTTTTCTGATATTATTGCTTTACTGAATGACACTTTAAGATCAAGGTTGCTGGACCAAAAATTTGACCACTTAGAGGGAAATAGGGTTAGGTTTCTACTGGTATAATTATGTTAGTTTATTATATTTTTGCATGGGATGGCACCATGTGAACAATTGGCTGTGGTAGAGCTTTTACATACTTGCAGGTATATGCACAGACAAGTATAGTAACGCTTTTCCCTGCTCTGCTTGTCTGCAGGCAGTGAAGTGAAATCTGCAAGAGTCCTGCTCGCTCAAGGCCTGCATACAGGAAAGAAGCAGGGGAAAAGCGTTACAGTCAGCTTTTGTTCTACAGCATTTTAAAACATAACAGGTATGTCAGATTTTTGGTCTGTCAGCCTTGACGATGCCCCTTGAAAACTGACTACTCTCTGAGATGATAGGTCATATCATTGAAATGTTTTTAAAATGTGACTGATAAAAATTCTTGTAACATTTTTGTTCTTGGAAAGAAATGTCAGAAACTCCTTTAGTGTTAATTGACACTAGCTACTAAAATAGATTTTTACTAAGAAAAATTGTCACCCAGCCTGAGAGTGGCAGATGTGATGAAGGATATATTAAAAATTCTTTTTAGATTTTACTTTTAAGATTTTTTTAAAAGTTTAAATTCAGTCCTGTGGGATTGATTGAACTGAAAACATATTTTGCATTATTTAGTCATACTCTGAAGCATTTGTGACTTTAGACTACAAAAGCAAAAGAAAAATTTCACACTAACTACTTGTAGTTGCCAAGTTACTCATTCAGTCATGTTGTGTTTTAGGTATATTGGAAAGTCTGATTCAGTTACGATCAGTGTGTGGAATCACAAGAAGATCCATAAAAAACAAGGTGCTGGATTTCTTGGTTGTGTTCGACTTCTTTCCAATGCCATCAACCGCCTCAAAGACACTGGTTGTGAGTAGACACTAGTGCTTTTTAAAATTAAAAAAAAAAAAAAAAAAAAATATATATATATATATATTTGTGTGTGTGTATACACACACATTTTTTGGGGGGAGGCAGGGATTCAGAAACTTCCTATGTGTGTTTGAAACATTGGTAAAAATTCTTGGTTACATTTATTTTATGGACTTTATGAAAAAACTGAATCAGAGCTGATGCTTAGTATCCAGTGAATTTGTAAGTGTTAGGAAAGGTTTGATATCCAAGAGTAAAAAGAAAGGTGTCAAAGTATATATGCCTTTTTTTTATTTCTTAGTACCCTTCTCTGGTTTTGGTGGATTTATGAGATAAAGTGAGTTTTATTTAGGTGATTGGAATGTTTAAAGGGGAATTATTAGTGAATAAGAGTGATACATAAAATGGGGTGAAAAAAATTAAAAGTTCTGGAAGGTAAGACATTGAGTGTAAGACAGCTGTATTAACTACTTAATTATAGCTTAGTTTTCCATCATCCTGGGCATTTATAAGATGAGGCCAAGGTCAAGACATTAGAAATGATTTCCATATTGGATTGACAAGTTTAATTAGCATATGCATAATTTATGTAACCAGGTGACAAAGCATCTTTTGGGGGATTATTCCCATTGAGACATAGATGAAAATGTCTTTTTCAACAAATTTTTTTTGTTGTTTCTACAGGATTCTTTTTTATATAATACAAAAAATATTGCTAGTCACTCATCGTCAATGGGATTTTAGCCCAGATGTCTCTGCTCAACAAAAATTCACGTAGAATCTAGCTAAAGAAATTAATTAAAAATAGAGCAAATTTAGCTTTGAATATTAGGTATATCGAGATGACCCCTTTTAATGTATGATACCATAGTCCAGATATATAAATATTGATCTGTTACAAAGGGAGAAAATTGTGCCAGAAGTCCTGAGTCGGAGGAATTTAAAGGCACTTGAGAATTTCTTGTATTTCTGGGTTGACAAGGTGATCCAGCAGGAAACAGAGGACGTTGGGTTTGGTAAAGGTCTAGCATATAAAAACGAACTGTTTTATTACCCAACCCAGCAGGCAAACTGAAGACTTATAGGCCATATGTACGACCTTATCTCTGCTTCAGTTTAGCCAACATATATTGAACCTTTAATGTGCCAGGTACTGTTCAAAACCCTGGTGATAAAAGGTGAAAAAGGCATGGATCCTGTCCTCTGAGAAGCAAGGGCAAGGGCCTGCTGGCAAAGGGAGGAGAACTCACTGGAGAGACTGAACAAGAGAAGAGGAATTGCTTTGCAGAAGTCCACTATGAAGTGGATTTAGCAGTGTCCATTTATTTTGCAAAGGGAAAAATGTCTGTTTTTGGCTGGATAACCAGGCACTGTAATGTTGGGACACAGAGTTTTCTTTCTGCTGCTGTGAGTGTTTCATTGCATTAATTTACTTGACTCTTTTGATGTGCCATAATATTTGATTTATCAAACATTTATTGAGCACCCTGATACAGTGTGTGGAGTGGAAAAAACACAGACTAATGTATGGTCTCCTCTTATCAGTTCACAACTTCTTTAAATAGACAAATGGCATATAACTGTACAAGAATTCAGTTTTAAGTGCTATAATCAAAAGCAATGTGCTGTTGGGTGACACTGTTCCTTATTATAACTGACCAGGTCAGTGTGATGTCTGTTCTATAGATGAGGCATAAGAGAGTAAATGAGTTGCCTCTAAATGAGTTAGTAGCCAAACTGACTCAAATCCTTATCTTGCAGTTTATACTCAGCTTTTTATTACCATTTACTTTGTGTGTGTATAGAGCTCATTTGAAATGGTTAGATAAAAAATAACAGTGATAATAACTAACATTTATTGAACACTTATATGCCAGGTACTGTGCTAAAAGTTATACGTAATTACCTAATTTGATCCTTAAAAAATATGAGGTAGATACTACAGTTATACGTGAGAAAATCAAGACTCAGGGATAAATTGCTTAAGAACAACAACTATTAAGTGACAAGCCAAGACTCAGACAAAGTGGTCTGAAATCTTTGGAGAAAAAATAATTGCATGTTGGTAATGTATACACCAGCGCCTTATGGTTTTTGAAATCTGAATTTATCAAAACTTTGTTAAGACATTTATACTAATTATATATGCAGTTAGAGATTTTAAACATTTGTTTCATCTTTAAAACATTATTATTTAAATGATAGGCCTGATTGCCATTGGATTATGGAAATTTACCGTCACTCTATGGAAGCTCTGTACCAGCTTATTTTTTAATTGCTTTTTTTGTTGTTGATTTGAAATAGATCAGAGGTTGGATCTGTGCAAACTTGGGCCAAATGACAATGATACGGTTAGAGGACAGATAGTAGGTAAGTGGAATTTAAAGTCATGTGAAATTTTGGCATCATTCAGACTGACCTAAACTCTAAACATCTTTCAAATCCACGTACACTAACTATAGCTTCATTGTATTGGCTTGAGTTAAATGAGTCACGTAAAATGTTTCAAACAGTGGCTCCAGGTTCCAGGCTACCTTAATTTAAAGAATTAAAAACAAACAGGGGTGCCTGGGTGGCTCAGATGGTTAAGTGTCTACCTTCGGCTCAGGTCATGATCCCAGGGTCCTAGGATCGAGCGCCACTTCGGGCTCCTGGCCCAGCGGGGAGTCTGCTTCTCCCTCTCCCTCTGCTTCTCCCACTGCTCATGCTCTCTATATATATCTCTGTGTCTCAAATGAATAAATAAAATCTTAAAAAAGAAAAGAGTTAAAAACAAACCCCCAAACTATAAATAATGTTAAAAAAAAAAAGAGGCTCCTAATGTTGTGAAAAACTATTGATCCTTTAGGCATTCTTTTAAAGACAGATTTTATATGTGGTCTGAAAGTTTCCTAAAAATAATTCTTAAAATGGTTTTTGAGTAAGAATATTCTATTGAATTTTGTTTAGGCTTTACAGTTTTATAAAAAATAATCTGTGCTAATTGAAAAGAATAAGAGGAATGATAGAATACTGATTGGAAAAAGGGAGAGGTTGTAATCTTTCATAAGGGACTCGTGGGCTATCTTGAATTGACTCAGAGGAAGGGCTTTATACAAAATTTCCTGAGGCTCGAGAATTGATGGATTGAGCTTTCATGAAGATACACAGTATGTGGGGTGCCTGGATGGCTCATATGGTTGGACATCTGCCTTTGGCTTAGGTCATGATCTTCAGGTCCTGGGATTGAGCCCCACATTGGGCTCTCAGATCAGCGGGGAGGTCTGCTTCTCCCTCTTTCTTTGCCTCTCTCCCTGCTGTGCTCTGTTTCTCTCAAATGAATAAATAAAAAAAAAAAAAATCTTAAAAAAAAGATATATAGTGTGGTAGGACACCAAGATGGGCTCCTTTGAGGCTTCTTAAAGAAGAAAACATAATTGGAATCTTACCAGTTTACTATAGAGCAGAATTTAGGATAAGTTGATTGCTTTATGAACCTATCAGAGAGGTTTTAGTTACTGAAGTTACTTTTGAAGGGCTTCATTTCCCAAGGAAATGAATTGGGTTCATAGTGAATTGCCAGAGTAGCAACATAACAAAGCCCTGTGACAGTTGTCATAGGGAAGTATCTACATTACAGCCTTACTGAGAATTCCTGTCATTCTTAGATTGAGAAGGGAGTAAAAAACTCAAAAATAAATGCTGGCATATAAGACCTTTAAATGTGATTGTTCTTACTTTATTTGATTTGGTATGTTACGTAATGTTTGCCAACTAATGTCCATTAGTAACAAGATAGTTTCACTAGGTACAGATTGGCATTTCTAAAAACAGCAGACTTTCTTTGTCAGCAATTAGAGATAAACCTATGGAGTATACTATATAAAAAAGGAAAGCTTTACTTTAAAATGTGTGTGTGTTTAAATTTGAAGCTTTTGTGTGAGTTTGGTTTTCATAGTAGAGATATGTTGGATTCAAACATTATGCTTTATGATCTGCCATTTAAAAACGGAGTAAGTTAAAAAAAAAAAAACAGTAAGTTCCAGTTCTTGCTGAATTAGACCTTTACAAATAATCATGTATATGTGTATATAAAATCCTTTTGGGAAATGGAGAAAAGTACAGTAGAATACTAACTTTAAAAAATATATACCCTTTCTAATAATTTTATACACATTTATGTGTGTATTTTTTTATGATTTTGGTTCATTGAATATAAAATTTTTGTTTTCTTTCGCTTACTGTAACTTATTAGTGTTTACAATTAATGATTTTAAAGGATGAATTATATCAATATATCATAACTTAATTACTGGACTTTTAAGTTATTTTTTTGCTATTGTAACATTGAAACTTGCAAGCATTTTTGGACACTTAGCATTATCCTATTTTTGGAGTATTACCTTAAAGAAAAATCTTCCCAATTGAGACGACTGATTCAAGGTTATAAATCCTTTCCCTTGTTTTTGAATCTGTTACTCAATTCTTTGCATCTCTTGTGAGGTTTTTATTTTTTTGTTATCAAATCAAATCAAATAAAAATATAGACAGAGAACATAAGGAACATTCATAATATGTCATCATTGTCATTACCTTGATATATATACCTTTTCTGTTTTTGTAAATGATATTACACTGTGCAGAATTTTAAATAACCTGTTTTAATCTGTCCTAAACATCTTTTGTTGTTGTTCATGTATACATTTCTGTAACATTTTTAATGTATGGCAGTCCATGGTGGACAAATAATTAATTTAGCTAGTTCATTATTGCTGGATATTTAGACTGTTTCTGATGTTTTAATGTTATGAACAGTGTTCTTATAAACATAGTATTTCTATGACTCATTTTACATATTGCTAGGTTTAGGCCATTTAAAAACACAAACCCACCTAAAAATTGCTTAGGTGTTTTGTAATATAGCAGTCTGGAGTTGAAGCTCGTGAAATCCTTAATTTTGAGCCTTAATATTATTCTAAACAAAGCTAATGAGAAAATACATAGTTTTTGCAGTGATTATATCTAGATAAGCATTTCACTTAGCTTTTCTGTATATAAACTGGTTAATACTGTTTTCTAGTACAATTTTCATATAACATTTTATGTTCACTGAGGAGAGAGGTATGTTACAATGTTACCTGTAAATGAAATTCATATAAAGGAGTAACGTGTTGAACTCTGATTTTTCAAAATTTTTGCAGAGCTGGAAAATTTCAGAATTTTGAGACTCTTCCTAGAATGAAGGGTGTTAAGATGTCATACTTTATGTAGTAACTGATTAATTCTTTAAAAAGTTGGGTTATAGTCCGTCACATTTGCCTGTTCCTGTTTTATCTTTTGGGAGAATTGCCAAAAATAGAATTAAGGAATATTAGAGCAGCAGGGAAGGACTTCAGACATATCAGTTAGTCTAACTTCCTCATTATTTAGATTATCTAAACTTTAAGAATGTTAAGTGTTTTGTTGAAGGTCATTGTGCCAAACTAGGTTTTAGAGCCTGGTCTAGAGCTTACATCTCTTGCTTGCAAATTTATAGTGGTAGTTTTACACCACACTAGATGATTATGTACTGTTTTAACTCATGGTATCTAACTAGTGCCCGATTGCCAAAATCCAGTGTTTTTTGTTTTTTTATTATTTATTTTTAATTAAGATTTATTTTAGAGGACGCCTGGTAAGTGTCTGCTTTTGATTCAGGTCATGATCCCAGAGTCCTGGGATCCAGTCCTGCATCAGGCTCCATGCTCAGTGGGGAGTCTGCTTCTCTCTCTGCCTCTCTCCCCCTACTCATGCTTGCTGTCTCCCTCTCACAAAAATAAAATCTTTAAAAAAAAAAAAAAAAAGACTTATTTTAGAGAGCTTGAGCAGGAGGGGCAGAGGGAGAGGGGGAGAGAATCTCAAGCAGATTTTGATCTCAGGACCCAAGATCAGAACCTGAGTCCAAACCAAGAGTTGGACGTTTAACCAACTGTGCCACTCAGGTGCCCCTGTTTGTTTTTTAAAGATGTGTCAAGAATTAAGCCCAAATTGATGTGAACTTTTCCAGTTCCTCCGTATGTGAATATACCTTTCATGTGTTATGTCTCTTTTGAGTGTAGTAGAGGCCTTGCATTGCCCCATTACAATGGGCAAAAAGGATTTAAACTCTCCTCCATGAACACAGTAAGGCATAGAAAATCATAAAATTGTAATGTCACTCCTAAAGGGAAAAATCTCGTGGAAAAAGAAATTACAGAATTTATTAAAAGCTGAAGAGTTCATTCTCAGGTATTAAAATAAGATAAGCTAGATGTCTTTTAAAGATATATATTTTAAATTGTAATAAATCTTTCTAGTTTTACGACTCTTAATTTTTTTGTTGTCTTATAGTAAGTCTTCAGTCCAGAGACCGAATAGGCACAGGAGGACAAGTTGTGGACTGCAGTCGTTTATTTGATAATGATTTACCAGATGGGTAAGCTCAGATCGTTAGATAAATATGTTGATAACATCCTTCAAATAATGACAGATAAGTTGGTGTTTATTGTATACTTAACTTTAGAAATTTGCTGATCAGTTCCAGAATCTAGATTTTCCTTGTACTTGGAAAATTAGCAAGGAATCTTGTCAAGACAAATTTATAAAATAAACCATGAATTAGATATGTTAAATTTGGTTTTTAAGAGTTTTGACTAGGAGACAAATTGCTTGACAAATATAACTTTCCTATAAATATTATGTATTTAAAAGAACAACTTTTCTGGGTGATAGACATTGGAGAGGGTATGTGCTATGGTGAGCGCTGTGAATTGTGCAAGACTGTTGAATCTCAGATCTGTACCTCTGAAACAAATAATGCAATATATGTTAAGAAAAAAAAAAGAAGAAAGCAGCAGGGGAAGAACGAAGGGGGGAAATCGGAGGGGGAGATGAACCATGAGAGACGATGGACTCTGAAAAACAAACTGAGGGTTCTAGAGGGGAAGGGGGTGGGGGGATGGGTTGGCCTGGTGGTGGGTATTAAGGAGGGCACGTTCTGCATGGAGCACTGGGTGTTATGCGCAAACAATGAATCATGGAACACTACCTCAAAAACTAATGATGTAATGTATGGTGATCAACACAACATAATAATAAAAAAAAGAAAATAAATAAAAATAGTTGATCTCCAAAAAAAAAAAAAACCAACTTTTTTGTTTAAGTTATTCAAAACCAGGCATATAAATGCTGAATCTGAGACATTACTCCATTTAGAGGGATGGGATAGAGATTTGTGGAGTAAAAATTTTAACAACATAGAAACATGTATTGAGCATGTGTGTGTCAGGTACTGTTATAAGCACTTTTTGTGATACATTAACTCATTTAATTCACATGTGTGTGATTCTGGAATTACACCGTCTGGGTTCTAATCCTTACTCTTTATAAGCTTTATGAATTAGTTTAACTTCTGTAAGCATTGGTTTAATTTACTTACAGAAGAGGATTGTGATAATAGTATATATGCCATAAATTGTGAGAATTAAATGAAATCATTCATGTAAAGCACTTGGCACAATGTTTTGCACATACTAAGTGCTTAAAAAATAATTAGCTACTATTATTACTCCTGCTGCTACTGTTGTCACCCTCATTCATTTCATAGATTAAAAACAGTGGGACTCAGAGGAGTTAAGTAAACTTGCCTTGAAGGCCGCATAGTGAATGGTAGAGCTGGAACGTAGACTTAAGCCTGGATTCCAAAGCTCATACTTTTGATCACTGCTCTGTCTTTGTTTCATACTAGCGCTGACACTTTTCTGGCTTTATTTTATTTTATTTTATTTATTTATTTATTTAAAAGATTTTATTTATTCATTTGAGAGAGAGAATGGGAGAGAGAGCACGAGAGGGGGGAGGGTCAGAGGGAGAAGCAGACTCCCTGCCGAGCAGGGAGCCCGATGCGGGACTCGATCCCGGGACTCCAGCATCATGACCTGAGCTGAAGGCAGTCACTTAACCAACTGAGCCACCCAGGCACCCTGGCTTTATTTTTAACTTTCAAAATATGTTTAACTAACACCAGTGAGGTATAGTTTATATACAGTAAGTTATTTAAAGTGTATAATTGGTTGAGTTTTGACTTAAATTATTTTTGATATGAAATTTTACATTCAAGCCAGGGTATTTGCTCATTTTGTTTAAAGTCTTAAAAATCGCCATAATTTAAGTCTTCACTTTAGCTCCTTGATATATATGTTAACTTTTATGGATGTGAGGTAGATTACGGTAATTTTGAATGGGACATTTAGTATGAAATAACTAATCAGTATTAAGAGATTACAACAGTGTGAGGCTTATTTTAAGCTTGCTCTACTTTATAGTACTTTTTCTTCCCCATTTGTTTTTATATCACATCATTTAAAAATTCCAATTTGGGGGGCGCCTTGGTGGCTCAGTTGGTTAAGCAACTGCCTTCGGCTCAGGTCATGGTCCTGGAGTCCCGGGATTGAGTTCCGCGTCAATCCCGCATCATCGGGCTCCCTGCTCAGCAGGGAGTCTGCGTCTCTCTGTGACCCTCCCCCCTCTCATGTGCTCTCTCTGTCTCTCTTTCTTTCATTCTCTCTCTCAAATAAAGTCTTTTAAAAAAATAAATAATTCCAATTTGGTCTACATTTTATAATACAGTTGTACATGCATATAATTTATAAATTAATTGATAAACACTACATTTTGTGCTTTAATTGTTATCACAGGGCAAAAGACCTCTTAAGCATCTCTTTATTTCCTATTTTTTATGGTTTCTAAATCTCTGCCAGGGTTTTGGTGGAAATATTAACATTACTACATTTCTGTGGTCATTTACCTATATTTTTTTGTTGTTATTACATGCATTAAAAAGTTACTGAGGAGGAAGTACCATTCTTTTAAAAAAAATAATTTGGGTAGGCTGAATGCTTTAAAAATTCTTTTATATACTTTTATGTTAATTTTAAAAATTAGGTGTGATTTTTATTTTTAGTATGGCTTTTTTTCCCTACTAAATTCTGGAGAAGTTAGTATGATTTAATTGAGTGTTGATGTTATTGAAGAATTCAGAGTTTGGCTGATGGAAAATATTAGTCACACCTCAGTGTAAATATCTTAGAAGGTTTAAAATTCCAGAAGATACATTGTACAGTTTTAAAATAAACTGACAAAAATTCCGATATTCTATTGATTTTTCAGTTGTCATTCCTGATTTATAATAGCAGATGTCTTCCTGGCTCATTTATTGTACTAAAAACATTCTGTATCCACCTTCCTATTGATGCCTTATCTCTTAATTTTTATTTAAGCTGGGAAGAAAGGCGAACTGCCTCTGGAAGAATTCAGTATCTAAACCATATAACAAGAACTACGCAATGGGAACGCCCAACACGGTAAGAACACATAAATGTCTTCCCGTGGTCTGTGCTTTTTGCCTTCTTGAATTCGTTACTTTCTGTTTATCTGTCAGCTTTACCAGATTTCCTTTCTTGGTTTATACTGCTCAAGATCAGTAGATCTTACAGCAAGTGCCAATATTATTTCCAAAAGTAATTTTCAGAAAAGATTGTTTAGTAGGTCATCCTGTTATTGTAGCTCTAGGGCCTGTGATGGTACTTAATAAATATTTATTAAATGAGTTAACTGAATAAATTGAGAAGTCATCTTATTTCTGGGACTCTTAAAAAAATTTTTTTTTGAGTCTGTTATTGAATGGCTGTAACAAAATATATATACTGGATCTTTATTTGTTCAGTCATGTCGGGTTATGATTATATTATTATATTGCATCCAGTAAGGTCTGTGACCAAGATAAGAACCAGATGCTCTGAGACCATATGGAGGACACCTAACTTAGAGTGGGGGGTAAGGGGATGTTAGAATCTGCAAAGGAAAACCCTGAAGGAGGAGAATTTCTGAACTAAATCTTGAAGAATGTTAGAATTTAACCAGGTAAGGGGAAGGTGATGAAAAGTATTGAGTAGTGGTAACTGCTATCATTCAGTTCACCAAATGGTTATATGCCAATTACTATGGTCAGCATTTACACTGTAACAGTGAACAAGGCAGAAGGGCCTTCATGGAGCTTAATGTATAAAGATATGGGGATGCAAGATAATTTTCGGAAACTCCAAGGAAGTACTTTTTATTTTTATTTTTTAAGTATTTTATTTATTTGGGGCACCTGGGTGGCTAAGTCAGTTAAGCGTCTGCCTTCAGCTCAGGTCTAGCACCAGGTCCGGCTCCCTGCTCAGTGGGGAGCTTCTCCCTCTCTCTCTGCAGCCTCCCTGCTTATGCTCTCTCTCTTTCAGTCTCTCTCTCTCTCTCTGTCAAATACATAAATCTTAAGAAAAAAGATTTTATTTATTTATATGAGAGAGAGCATCACGTGCCGGGGATGGGGCTGGAGGGGCAGAGGGAGAGGCATTTTTATTTTACCTGAGCATAGATGAATGTGTACTTGTCAGTGCTTTAGTGAAGTCCCATTTCGTTCTAACTCATTTAACTGATGAAACTGACCTTAATTTCCACATGTATAAAGTTGATTGTGGTTGTAAATGTTAGTTTAAAAATGAACTCTTGATTATCCTCTTATATTTTGGATGACCTGTCAGTATACTGGGAGTTCTTTGAAGAGTCACACCATCTTCTTTATTCATTCAATAAATATTTATGAGCTATTCTTAAATATATATATATATATGCCAAGCACCATTCTAGGTGCAGGGGATATATATATTGGGAAACAAACTAGGTGGACTTTCTACTCTCAGTAAATATTCTAGTAAGGGAAAACAAACAAGGATGCAGATAAAAATTGTTATGCTGAGAAAGTAAGATGATGTACTTATCAAATGCCTGGGTGATTACCTTCGAATTGAAGGTCTGGAAGGACCTCTCAGACATTTAAGCTTAAACTATGATTTGAATGACAAAAAGGAGCCCGGCCTAGGGAGAGTAGGAGAAAAAAGCATTCTGGGTGGGAGGAAGAACTCCTTTCCAGCCCTAAAGGTAAAACAGTGTTGGCAAGTTCAAGGAGCAGGAGGAATGTCAGTGTGGCAGAAGTGGAGTGGGAGAAAGGTGGGAAGTCAGGTCCGAGAGGTAGGCTGAGGCTAAGTCAAATCTTGCTTTGTTAACTAGCGCTCACATCTACAAATATATGTGGATTTCATATAAAATGTAATTCAAATCAGTATAAAATGATTTAAATACATAATTGACAATCTGCCTGTAACATGAGTTTGTTTGGTGTTTAGAGGCGTCAAGCTTGCTTTTATTCAGAGTTTTTGAAATCATTATATTTGTATTGATCATTCCATTTTCTTGTGATTGTTCCTGCAGTACATACATTGTCTAGAGAACTCTACCTTTGATACCTGAGTTGAGTAACTTTTCTTCCCCCTTACTTTTCAATAGACCAGCATCTGAATATTCAAGTCCCGGCAGACCTCTTAGCTGCTTTGTTGATGAGAACACTCCAATTAGTGGAACAAATGGTGCAACGTGTGGACAGTCTTCAGATCCCAGGCTGGCCGAGAGGAGAGTCAGGTCACAGCGACATAGAAATTACATGAGCAGGACACATTTACATACTCCTCCAGACCTACCGGAAGGCTATGGTATGACTAGCAGAGGAAAAATAACGTGTGGCTTACTCATTTCAGCTTGCTAAGAAAGCCAGAAAATCAGCTTTAAAGAAGTTATTAATCTGGGTTTAGGGATTCTACATGAAAATAAATGTGTAAAACCTCCCAATCTGAAGTGTCTTTGAAGTGGTAGAGGACTACCTAACCAGCGGTTTGACTTGGGCTAGTCATTTAACCTCAGCCCTTTTGCTTTTTTATAATGAAATGAGATGAATGATGCCTCTCCTTGTCTCAGAGGTACCGTGAAGAGCATATGTAACAATGCGAGGGGACTTGCAAATAGGCACTCTATAAAGGTAAGATGGTATTGTTAGTGATAATAGTAATCTGAAGTCAGACCTGCGATGTATTTTCCAGACCTACATATTTAGAAATGCCATCAGAAATATGCTTTTGAAGTTATTTATATCTTTGTATTATCTATAATTTTGGATTATCTGCATGATTTGGGTTATTGTTGTAAATGATTTAGTCACTTCTCTGTTTGTATAAAATTATTATAATCTTATATAATTTCCTAAATTGTAGAATTTCATGTGGAAGATGACTTGAATCTTCTGTTGGATACAGAACTTTCTAAATTAATCACGACCTGTGAATACTCTCGTAGATACTAGGAACTCAGCTGTCTTCTCCTTTCTTGCCAAAAGTTAACCAAAGTAATTATATCCTTGCCCTCAAAACAGCCTGTAGATAAACCATATCTGGGCTGATGGTGACACCTAATGACCAACATTGGGAATCGCCTGATCTAACTTGAGTTTTATTTTTCCTCTACAGTATGTTTTAAACTGTTCTGCAAATGCATGATTCTAGCTTTATTTTTTAAATATATTTTAACTTTTTTTTTTTTTTAAAGATTTTATTTATTTATTTGAAAGAATGAGAGAGAGAGAGCGCACATGAGAGGGGGGAGGGTCAGAGGGAGAAGCAGACTCCCTAATGAGCAGGGAGCCCGATGCGGGACTCGATCCTGGGACTCCAGGATCACGACCTGAGCCGAAGGCAGTCGCTTAACCAACTGAGCCACCCAGGCGCCCTATTTTAACTCTTTAATTAAAAATTTGTCTGTTAACTATGCTGTGCTGCACAGGTTAACCTAAGTAGCACAGTGATGAGAGCATGGCCTTGGGAGACAGACAGACCTGGGCTTATATCCTGGCTCATTATTTAATTTCTCTGAGCCTCAGTTTTATCTTCCATAAAATGGGGAAATTGATGATGATTTCAGGTGTTGGTTTCATGTGAAGTGTCTGACACAGTTTCTAGCATAGAAAGCACTTAGTAAACTTTGCCTGTTATTATTAACATTCAGACCTTAGAATAAAGTATTTTTTGTCATTACTCTTTAATTGAGATTATAAGGCAAGCTGTTTGGAGGTGGGGGTGGTTATATTTTTACAATATTTGTGTGATTTGGATTAAAAACAAATTTTGTACAATCAAAACCTGGGAGTAAAGTGAGTACCACGGCTGGAATTATTTCAGCTGTCATCTGTCACCAATTTTAAACATTTTTATGTTTATAATTTTAAGCTTAAAGTTTAAATTGGCTTTATTATAGGCTTATAAGCAAATTTATACTAATAAATATTAGCAATAGTTGTATTGTTTTATATGTTGGAATTTTTCATTAGATTTTGTTTAAGGACAATGGTTCTGTTGCTTAAGAACACAATTAGGACTAAAAACCACCGTTGAAGAAACTTTTCCATAGATTCCTTCCCTTTTGCCCCAGCTTCCTTATTCTCTTCCCAAGGGCTGAGAGTTAATTCTGCCTTTGACCTTTTTCTCCCCAGAATGCATGCTTGTTCTCTGGTCCTCCTCTTTCTAACTTTTTATTTTTGCATTTTGTCTATTTTTGGCTATAGAGTGTCTCCCCTTTTAAAATGGCAAAAAAATTCCATCTTTTTTGCCTTTGTTTGAGTTTAAATGGTAGTCTTGAGAAAACACCTCTCTCAAGAAAAAAACTTAAGTTTTGATATAAAATTAGGCATAATAAACAAGCATTACCAGCCTGCAAACCCTTTAAAAGTTTTTACAAGTCCTTGCAGAATCTCCCCACAGTTGGTTAGCCTCTTCCTCTGAGCTTTCTTTTGTTTCCCTCAGGCTCCACTTTAAGACAAATAAAAGATCATTTCTTCATGTTTGTTTTGTTGAAATGTTGGTGCTGTGACAATCTCGTTTTCTCTTTTCCATAACAACATATTTAGTATTTGAGCCACATTATAAATGTAGTTGGCTTTCAGATAGCTGGCCTCTCTAACCCTCATCACCATTTATAAGATTGTTTCCAGGAGAAAATGTATTGAGTTGAAAAAGAATGATTTATAAAGCATTTTTTGGTAATGCAATAGATTGGTAATTTGGAGCATTTAACTATTGATATAATTATCATCCTAGTGTCTATAGCTGTCTTTGATTCGGACTTTCTGAATATGTTTTTATTAGTGTTTCTTAATTTTACAGAACAGAGGACAACACAGCAAGGTCAGGTGTATTTCTTACATACTCAGACTGGTGTGAGCACATGGCATGATCCAAGAGTGCCTAGGTAAGAACATATCCAAATACTTTTCACACCGATGGATACCTTTTTCCCTAGGATTTCTTTGATTATTTAATCTTCAACTTACAATGGTTTATGTAAAAGTTAGGCTCTTTGTGACAGTCATTTCAGCTGACATTTAGTAGAAAGGCTTTCCTGTTTCTCTGCAGTCTCACCCCAGTGCCCTGCCCCCAGCCAGCCCCCAGTCCTTCTACCCTCTCGCCCTTAAGAAAAAAAAAAATCAGGGTGAAAACGTGGGTCTTTTAGGAATTTGAAAATTAACCCGGAGAAGAACATAAAAACCTTACAAAACATACATCCCCTCCCCCCCCCTTTTTTAAGGGTAATAAATTAATATTTTAATTTTTAGTTAGGCCTTTTAAAAAAGAGGTTTATTTATTTTAACCTAATGTGAGAGTATTCAATGTTCTTTTATGTTTTCCTTAATAAAGTTTCATTTTAATATAAAAAAGAAATAACCTAATTAAATCTTACTTATTTAGGACGTTTGTCACTTTTTTTTTTTGCTTCAGCTGGTACTATCATGTGATTTTTCTCTTTTATTCCATTAATATGACATTACATTGATCAATTTTCAAATACTGAACCAGTCTTGCACCCTTGGAATAAACCTCACTTCGTCGTGGTGTCTCATGAATTAAATTTCTTTTAAGTACGAGAACTTGTACATTTAAACTGTAGGCCTTGTTGAATGCATTTACTAACCCAAATGTCGCTTTCTTTTAACTTGAAGAAGATGGAATGACATACAAATCAACTTAGTAATTTAACATAATTTTTGATACATTTTAATATCAAATAAGTTTTTCAAACACTGTTTAGCTCTTTTGAGTTACCGAACAGATGCAAAGTGTCAAGTAGTTCAATTGAAGCTACAAAAAAGGTTGATTTCTAAATTCTAAATCAACTTGGTATGCTGCATATATACCTTTATGAGATGAAGATATTTTATATTCTAAGTGTACCATTCTTTTCCTCCCCAAAAAAAAAAAAAAAAAAAGACCATGGAGCATGAAGAGATCATTTTCTGCCCTAAGCTTATGCTCACAGCTCTACTTGAGTCAAGAGTCTTGCATTTGAATCAAAAACAGATGTGACTAGCTGATCTTGGATTGCTTTGATACTCTGTATTTACAGTGGACCCTTGAACAATGCAGGGTTAGGGGCACCGACCACCCGCACAGTCGAAAATCTGTGTAACTTTTGACTCCTCCAGAACTTTGCTAATAGCCCCCTGTTGACCGTAAGCCTTACCGATAACATAAATGGTTGATTAACACATATTTTGTATGTTATATGTATTACAAATGTATTCTTACAAAAAAGTAAGCTACAGAAAAAACATTAAGGAAATCCTAAGGAAAGGAAAACACATTTATAGTTAAGTACTGTTCTGTAAAAAATCTGTATGTAAGTGGACCCACACACTTTAAACTTGTATTATTCAAGGGCCAACTGATACTTATAAATGAAGCTATTATAATGTAAATGTTTTACTTTGTGATACAGCTTAATTAGAATCTTTTGAGGGTGGCAACCAAGGAATGTGCTATCATTTTCATTTTTCTATCAAGGTTGCCATTTCTGTTTCTTGACAATACAAACTGTTTAAAAAGTAGTGGGGAAGAAATTTTGTTTTATTAATAAGCTCACTGAAAAAAGCTAAGGGCCTAACTTTTAGAAACATGAGTTTTGTTAATATAAATTAGGAAAAGAAGTGTTTTGGATTCTGTTTATCAAATTGTAGGTCAATAATGAGCTTTTTATAAAATAATTTAAAATTTATATAAAACAAAAATGATTTTTTTTAAACTAAATGATTTACAATAGTGAGAAAGTTGATCTTGAGTTATCCGTTGAAAGAATACTATGTAAACTGGCACCAGAAGTTGAAATTGAGAGAGATTTTGGGACCACCTTTGATAATGTTTCTTATTCCTAAGGAAGCATGTCAGTTTTTCATTTATGAATAAAGGGTTTCTGTACAGGTTTAAGAATATTTTATGTTGAGTATTGAATAATGACTTTAAAATAGTGCTCTGGATTATTTTTCCTTAGTCTCTATGTTCCAAATTGTTAATGTAAAAATGTGTATCATATCTTTTGTTTTGGAGGATCCTGTAAGTAAAGATGCCTTTTTGTATGGAGGACCTTTTGTCAAAGCAGACCATGAATACTTAGATTATATTAAAATATCATCACTGTTCAAAGACATTTATAAAATAGTGTAGCTCAGACACTTTAATTTTATAAGACATCCAGTAAACTTAGATTTATCTGAGAAGTCCCATTTTTGCCATCTTTTGCATTTCTCTTTAAAACCGTGATTAATGCCTTGTTATTCATTACATTTCACCCTGACTATGTAGTCTTGTGGTACAGATCTGTATCTTTATGGTTGTATAACATTCCATTTTTCTTTAATCTTTTCCTAATTGGGCATAAAGATTGCTTCCAGTTTTTTGCTCTTTTAACCCATTCTTTAGAACTCTCCCACATATGACTATAGATTTATAAAATTCTAAATAAAATGATATAAAACCAAATTCTGCATTATATCAAAAGAATTATTCTTTGATTTCAGTAATCGCTTTTCAATTCTAAGTTACATTTAAAAAATCCATTTAAAAAGTTACATTTAAAAAGTTACAAATTTAAAAATCTGTTCATTCTTTTTTTTTTTTTTCTTTAAAGATTTTATTTATTTATTCGACAGCAAGACACAGCGAGAGAGGGAACACAAGCAGGGGGAGTGGGAGAGGGAGAAGCAGGCTTCCCGCCAAGCAGGGAGCCTGATGCGGGGCTCCATCCCAGGACCCTGGGATCATGACCTGAGCCGAAGGCAGATGCTCAACGACTGAGCCACCCAGGCGCCTCTCCATCTGTTCATTCTTAATAATCTCTCATTGATAGTTTGTCTTTGTAATTATTCCCCTCCCCCCTTTTTTTAACTTGCATATCATAGCCGTTCTGTTTGATCTCTGACAGTATTTAGGGATCTAATTCTGTGGTTTATTGTTTCCACTCACTCTCAGTCATCATGACTTTTCTTTCTGGAGTGTGTGGTGATCTTTGGGAGTTTGATCTTTAATTGGTTGGAGTTCTGTGGACCTAAAATGGGAATTTAGGAAGTTTTCCTGAATCATTTCATCTTCCCTTTGAGTTCTCGGCTTAGTGGGGAAGTTCCAGATTTCCTTTCCCAAACTTCCTGCTGGCCTGGGGCTGAGTTTCCCAGTTAACAACTACTCTCTGGCAGCCCTACCCCTCTGCCTGCCCACCTGCCTGATGCAATCAGCTCCAGCTCCAGCCACCCGGTGTGTGTGTGGGGAGGGTTGTTTTTGTTTTGTTTTTTGTTGTTGTTTTTTTTTAATTTGAGGAGGATTCTTGGAACTTTTTCTCTCTCCTCTTTTGAGACTAGCAGTGTATTTTCTAAGCTTTAGTTGTTCTGTAGCAGAGTCTCTTGGACCTATAAGCAGAAGTCAAATCATTGTTTCAACAAATCTGTGGGTGCTTAGATGTGTCCATCATTATGCTTCACCATGACCAAGAAGAGGTTATTTCAGGAAAATCTTTTTCTAGTTTAACTTCTAAAAGAAGATTTCTAGTTTAACTTTTAAAACATGAGATTAATCATTACAATTATATGTTATAGTTTAAGTTTACATTAGACATGTTTTTATTTTATTCTTTAAGGTTCTGTAAATCTTTGTCTATATATAATAGTATTTTAAGAATGTGTAATACAGTAACAGTGGTCTTTGATCCATTAAAAGTCTTTTTGCCTTTTTTTTTTTTTTTTTTTACTGTAGCAGTAAGCTTTAGAGCATTTTTCCTTAGGTGTCTTAAAAAGGTTCTTCATTCACTAGCTTTATAGCTTTCAAAATTCAAAGTGGAACATTTTTCCTTTAATATATATACTGTGATTATTTTCAGGGTCTCTAAATCAATAACCTTTCCAGTGTTGCTTTGTTGGAGAGTTTAAGATTAATATGGAGCGAACATTTAGTTACACAAATTTTATGTGTAATGAAAGTAATAATTGAAGGGAAATTTTAGAAAACATTTCATTCCTTATGTCACTGACATTTGTAAAACTTTTGTCAGACAAGTATTGAAGCACAGTTTATGTTGGCAAATGTTGTGATTGCTTTTATATTAATTTAAAATCTGTATTACATTAAAGCCCAGGAATGAACTTACTAAAAATGTAGGTTATGTGATAAGTTCCTGAGCCATTGATGAATTGGGTTTTGAATATGCAAGTTTGTTAAGCCATTGGGAATTAAATATTCTAGCTGAACATCTCAGGTTTCTGAAACAATACATTTTCTCAGACTTCATGGAATTGTTCTGTGTCATTTACACTTGCCTGGCCCAGCAGGCCCAGCAGTGAGGTATTTTTTTATTTTATATTTGTTTTTGCAGGGATCTTAGCAACATCAATTGTGAAGAGCTTGGTCCACTGCCTCCTGGATGGGAGATCCGTAATACTGCAACAGGCAGAGTTTATTTCGTTGACCATAACAACAGAACAACACAATTTACAGATCCTCGGCTCTCTGCTAACTTGCATTTAGTTCTAAAGTAAGTTTTTGAAACAATACATGTTAAAATGCAAGCCAGAACAAGAAAAGCCTAAAGATGCTTTTTGTAATATAATAGAATGCTCTCTTCAATTATAAATTACTTTTGTTGGATGAAATTTTATGTAAGAATATGACATGTTTTGGGCGCCTAGGTGGCTCAGTTGGTTGAGCGACTGCCTTCAGCTCAGGTCTTGGTCCTGGAGTCCCGGGATCGAGTGCCGCATCGGGCTACCTGCTAAGCGGGGAGTCTGCTTCTCCCCCTGACCCTCCCCCCTCTCATGCTCTATCTCATTCTCTCAAATACATAAAAAAAAAAAAAAATCTTTGAAAAAAAAAAGAATATGACCTGTTTTATTTTCATACATGAGTATTTTAAACCCCTGTGCTTAATTAGGAACCTATCCTGGAGTGTTAAGGAAAGGGTATGTACCAAAGGTGCATCATAGCACACTTGAAGAGACAAGATGCTTTACAGGGTAGATATTTTTTATTTTTTCCGTGAGTGCATCAGAAATAGCTCCAGGATAGCTGAACCCATCCCAGAGGATTTTTTTTTTTTAATCATCTTTATTGAAGTGTACATGACATACAATAAACTGCATATTTAAAGTGTACAATTTAAGTTTTGACATAGTATGCATCTATGAAACCATCACCACAATGTAAATAGTGAACATATCCATCATCCCCCCAAATTGCCTTGTGCTTCTTTGTTAAGTCCTCCTCCTGGAGGGCTACCCCCTGTATTCGTTTCCTAGGGCTGCCGTAATAAAGTATCGCACACAGGGTGGTGTAAAACAACAGGAATTCGTTCTTGCACAGTTCTGGAGGCTAGACGTTTAGAATCAAGTTGTCAGCAGAGTTGGTTCCCTCAGGAGGCTCTGATGGAGAATGTTCCTTGCCCCTCTCCTAGCTCCTGGTGGTGGCCGGCAAAACTGGCTCTTTCTTGGCTTATAGACACATCATCTCTTTGTCTTCATTTTCACATGGCCTTCTGTGATCTCTTTCTACACACAAATCTTCTTACCCCAAATGTGTGGGTTTTTCCCTCAAACCTTCCAGTTCTCCAGATCTCGGGATACCAACTGAATGTGCAACGATTGAATTCAGGTCTGACACTACCTGCAGTCAGCATCAGATCCCACAGGTTAAGGGCTCAGTAAGGGCTCAGTCTCACAAGAGCATCACCACTTCAGAAGCCAATCCCAAGTACCAAGTCATCTGTACTACTATTTTTTTTTTTTAAAGATTTTATTTATTTATTTGACAGAGAGAGACACAGTGAGAGAGGGAACACAAGCAGGGGGAGTGGGAGAGGGAGAAGCAGGCTTCCCACGGAGCAGGGAGCCTGATGCGGGGCTCGATCCCAGGACCCTGAGATCATGACTTGAGCCGAAGGCAGACGCTTAACCGACTGAGCCACCCAGGCGCCCCAAGTCATCTGTACTTCTTATTGACTGGCTGTAAATTGGGGAGTTCCCATGACTCCCTCTTTGGGTTCAGTAGTTTGCTAGAATGGTTCACAGAACTCAAGGAAATACTTTATTTGCCATTACATTTAATATAAAGGATACAACTCAGGAACAGCCAAATGGAAGAGGTGCACAGGGCAAGGTGGGGGAACTTAGAGCTCCCAGGCCCTCTCCAGGTGCTTCACCCTCCCAGTGCCTCAGTGTATTCTCCAGCCTGGAAGCTCTCTGCACACCGTCATCTGGAGGTTTTTATGGAGATGTCATACATAGGCATGATCAATTATTAACTCAAACTCCAATTCTCTCCCCTCCTCAGAGGTTGGGAGGATGGGGCTGGGAGTTCCAGGCTTCTAATCAGGCTTTAGTTTTTCTAGCAACCAGGTCCCATCCTGAAGATATCTAGGGCCCCACCAATAGTCACCTCATTAAAACTAAAAATGCTCCTATACCCAGGAAATTCTAAGGGATTTAGGAGCTCCTGTCAAACCGGAGGCAAAGACCAAATATTAGAACAAAGGACACTCCTATCATATCTGTCACTCCAGAAACTGCAAGGATTTTAGGAATTCTGTGTCAGGAACTGGGACAAATGCCAAGGTTTATTTCTTATTCTACACCTTTTTGTATGTCTGGATCCGAATTTCCCTCTTTTTATAAGAATACCAGTTTATTGCATTTAGGGCAGTATGACCCCTCTTAGTACATCTGCAAAGACTCTATTTCTAAATAAGGTCACATTCACAGGTACCAAGGGTTAGGACTTCAACACATCTCTTTGGACACAATTCAGTCCAAAACACACTCCATCTTCAGCTAACCACAGATCTGCTTTCTGTCACTATATATTAGTTGATATTTTCTAGAGTATATTAAATGCATTCCTGCAGTATGTGGTCTTTTTTCTTTTACCCAGCGTAATTATTTGAGATTCATCTCTCTTGTGTGTATAGTTCATTTATTTTCTTTGCTGTTGGTATTCCATTATATGGATATACTACAATTTATTTATCTGTTTACCTGTTGATGGACATTTGGATTATTCCCAGTTTTTGGTCATGACAGATAAAACTATTATGGATGTTTATGTATAAGCTCTCACTCCTCTTAGATAAATGAGCGTCTAGGAGTAGAATGGCTACATCATATGATAGATTTATGTTTAACTTTAAAAAAAACTGGCAGGTTGTTTTTCAAAGTGATTTTATCATTTGACATTCCCCGTAGCAGTGTGTGAGAGTTGTAGTCGCTCCACTCCCTTGCTAACATTGGGTATGGTTAATCTTACTAAATTTAGACCCTCTAGTAGGTGTATAGTGGTATCGCATTGTAGTTTTAAGTTGCATTTCTCTTCTGACTAATGACGTGCATCTTTTCATGTGCTTATTTGCCATCTGTGTATCTTATTTGGTGAAATATTTTGCCTCCTTTTTAAAAAAATTGAGTTGTTCATTTATTTAATTTTTGAGTTTTTAGCATTCTTTAGATATTTTAGAGTCCTAAAATATCAAACATATGCTTTGGGAAAGATTTTCTCCTAATCCATGACTTGTCTTTTCATTTTCTTAACAGTATCTTTTGAAATTTTGATGAAGTTCAATTTTTCCATTTGTTCTTTTGTGGATTGTGCTTTTGGTGTCACCTCTAAGAAATCTTAGCCTAACACAGGTCGTGAAAATTTTCTTCTGTGTTTCAGAAGTTTTATGGCTTTCAGTTTTACACTGAGGTCTCTGATCGATTTTGAATTAAATTTTTGTGTGTGGTATGAGGTATACCCAAGTTCGTTTTTTTCTTTTTGCATAGGATTAATTTAGCTGTTTAGGGAGTATCTTTAATATATATTCTGTTTCGATTTTGTTTATATGTGTGTATAAAAAACACTTTTAATGTTTATGAGAATAGTAAATAGTGATTTATGATTTTCATCAAAGCTGTATTTTCTCTGGGAAGTTATATGTTTCAGGAATAAAATTTGGCCTGGTACATAAGAATCACTGTATGTAAAATAAGTTTTGGGTGATTTGTTAGAGACCTTAAGGTTACTTTTGTTTATTTTATCATAGCTACCACTGCCCTTTGCCTTTAGGTTAGGAAATTGTGCTCCTGTCTGTTGTGTGTAAAAGTAAACTCCAAAATGATTGAGTTGCATGGGCATCAGTAGTGAATTACTGGATTTTTTATTTCCTGATGGTTTATTGGAATTAAGTAGTTCATTATAACATCAGGTTCTTTAAAAAAAAATTCTTAGGTGTAACTTACAATATTTTTGCCGGGAGAATAAAAATATCTGTAGGCAATGTGCCCTTTTAAAAGTATTTCTGCTGTCCTTCGTGTATTTGTGGTAAACCATATATGTGCACATTTGGAAATCACTTTAGCACAACAATGTGTATGTGCTTAATGCCACTGACTATATATTAGAAAAAGGTTAAAATGGTAAATTTTATGTGTTGTATATTTTACCACAATAAAAAGAAAAGTAGTCATTTTATAAGGCATTTAGACATGTTTGTAATGTGTTCATTTCTCTGTGCCAGTAACTTGCATGTGACCTTCCACATTCTTGTGGTCTAGACTTAGCACGTATAGGAAAAAGGGCTCCTGCCAAACTACTGGCTCGAACTGTCTCTTCCAGAGAGACAGACTCTAGATAACGGGCACAGGGTTGGACATGTGCCTGAATTTTAAAATGGGTGGTGGTCAACTATGCAGAAAAAAATGGAGAATGGTATTTGAGAAATTTATTCTCAGCAGCTGTATAAAGCTGAATGGATACAACTCTGTTGTTTGATTCTATAAATTTGTGTGGGTTCTGAGAAATAAACTTTGGCAGTAGTTTATCATCATCAAAAATGTCAAGCCAAGAATATCACAAGGCCTGAAAGTTATACAGGTAGATTTGCTTTCTAGTATGATGCTTTTTTAAATGTATAATTGCAGTCTGTTTGATTTAAAATAATAGCATTTCTGTTTACTTTTAGTCGGCAGAACCAGTTGAAAGACCAACAGCAACAGCAAGTGGTATCGTTATGCCCCGAGGACGCAGAGTGTCTGACAGTCCCACGGTACAAGCGAGACCTGGTTCAGAAACTAAAAATTTTGCGGCAGGAACTTTCCCAACAACAGCCTCAAGCTGGTCATTGCCGCATTGAAGTTTCCAGGGAAGAGATTTTTGAGGTAAATTTATAAGTCTTAAAATAGAGAAAAATTAAATTTCAGTGTTTCACTGTTTTCTAAAAATACTTTCTGGAATTCCTATCTCTCTAGAGTGGGAGAGTTTTCATTAAGTTCTTTCTTAATTGTGGGGAGTAAAGGCAGTAATAGCAGAGATTTCATCTAGAAGGTAAACATTTAAATGGGATGAGTGTGAAGAGTGTGAAGGAAGAATGTGAAATATTCCAGTTGGTTCAGCTTGGTTCTCTGCATTGCAAATACTTGTTTGTTAATGAATTTTAATATATATATATTTTTAAAGTAAACTTTACACCCACAGTGGGGCTTGACCTCAAAACCCTGAGATCAAGAGTTGCATGCTCCGTCACCAGCCAGGTGCCCCTGCCCTGTTAATGAGTTTTAAAAGACCACAAATATTATCCATCCCTTACTTTCTAATTCTTCAAAAGATGAGTGACTTTTAAGTCAAAAAATCATTTTGTTTAATTCTTTTTATTTATTTTTATTATTTTTTTAAGATGTTATTTATTTATTTGACAGAGAGAGATACAGTGAGAGAGGGAACACAAGCAAGGGGGAGTGGGAGAGGGAGAAGCAGGCTTCCCGCTGAGCAGGGAGCCCGATGCGGGGCTCGATCCCAGGACCCTGGGATCATGACCTGAGCAGAAGGCAGACGCTTAACGACTGAGCCACCCAGGCGCCCCATTTTGTTTAATTCTTTTTGGACTACTTCCTTAATTTATTGAAAATCTTCCTTTCTCGTGTATTCTTTTATCTTTGGTCTTTATAGCCCTACCATCACCTTCAAAGTTCTTCCATAGTAAGTGGCAGAGGTCCAAAGCAGGGGTTTCCCACTCATTAGAGGATTCATGGGTAAAAGATGTTTGGGGATTTGATAACCTTTTTCCTAAAGGATGAACTTTTTTCTCTCGGGACAATTCCGACCTTGTTTGTAAGTCAGTCGTTTGTATTTTAAAATAATATGAAGATGCCGGTTTAATGAAGGTCACATAAATGATTAGTTACGTTTTTTTGAACTTTCTTTTTCTCATCTTTACTTTCTTTTGGTGCCTGTGACCTAGAATTAGGTCAACCAACTTTTAAAAATTTGGTACTTTTATCAAATTCTGTAATGTGAGTGTGTAGTCATTGCTGTGGTTCATAGAACTAAATATGGAGTTTTGTACTTAGGTTGTTAATAAAATATTTATCAAGTGAATTAATTTCAGCAGTATTAAGCTATAGCCATCTTGTTTTTACAAGTTCCATGAAGTTTCAAACACTTGGAGTTTATCCATTGATTTGATTGTTGAACAAATTTCATCTTATTTCAATAAATGTATGTTTTATAGGTAGAATGCAAGGGAGAGTTTACATAACAAGTTTAAAGCACCTAGTAACAATAGTATGTAATATTTTTTTCAGGAATCATATCGGCAGGTCATGAAAATGAGACCAAAAGATCTGTGGAAGCGATTAATGATAAAATTTCGTGGAGAAGAAGGCCTTGACTATGGAGGGGTTGCCAGGTAGAGACGTGCTCATGAGTAAATGACATGTGGTTATATTTACAGGTTTAAGATACTTCCCGTGGTGAACTTTCTCACTGATACTTATTTTCTAGTGTAACATTCCCTAATTTTTGCAATACAGAGGATATCCTAATAGATATGTTCGTGATGAGGTTGGAGCAGTACTGCCACAGAGTAATTGAGAACTCCCTGCTGGATTATCCAGCCCGGCGAGACTTCCTCCAAAAGGAGCTGCAGCCCTGCATGGGCAGTGGTGGGCCACACGGGCCCTGCATGCTTGCCATCTCTCTCCTTCATTATGTGTTATTCCCTCTGCTTTACATTATTAGGAACTGTCTGGAGATTTTAATGACGTTTTCCTTTGCTCCCATTGCCATGCTTTTTAACCTTGTTAAAGTGATGGCTGTGTGTGCGTGTAAGTATGGAAGCAGGTGTGTACATATGTATATAAGTGGTCTTTAAAATATTTCAGTACAGAAGCTGTAATGTTTTTATGCTACATTCAAACATACATTTTTTTTTTACAGGTGTGAAAATTTACTTTATGTAGATGTAGCAGAAACATTATAGCTTCTGTACTGAAACGTCCTAAGGACCATCATGATAATTCTGCTATCCCGAATCTAAATCCAGCCTAAATTAAATTTGTGTTTCCACCAAGTCCCATTTCTGGTTTTCACCTGTAGGCTTATTTTTGTTCTGTGGCCTTTTTACCGATAAACGGATAGTTTCTTTAGTTTGGAATTTTAGAATTGATCACATGTACATCATACTTAGGGTTTGATAGTTTCTGTGGAATTCTTACAATTCGCTCATAACTAGATTTGAATGCTTCTTGGGAAAACTTGTTAATTATCTGCTGATGGAATCTAAATGCTGTAACTATATGTATAGTCAAGTAAGTAGTCAGTTTTTTGTTGTTTATTTCTTAACCTCACTATTGTCAGGATTTGGACAGACTAAGTGCGATGTGGCAGTGAAATGCTTTTTCTGCTCTTTATTGCATAGTAGAACCCCAGAGTAGCTGGGATCTGCTTACCATGTGTGTTCTAAATACTTGGTAAAACAAAACAAATATTTGGGTTTTCTTTAAAATAATGCATGAAAAAGCATGGAAGACATGTCAGGTGAGCTTGTTAAGTGTGTTGACTAGCTTGCTTATATGGAGACCTCCCTCACTTCCTTTTTTAATCTCTAGAGTTTTTCCAGTATTACATAAATGGTAGTGATTTGATTTAGACTCCATCACTTACAGAACTTTGAAACATTTTTCTTTAAGTACTTGTCAATAGTGTTTCACTGCGTTTCCTAAAAACATTATTCAGTCTGTTTGTTTGTTTTAGGTTTTATTTATTTGAGAGAGAGAGCGAGAGCGCAGACATGAGCAGGGGGAGGGGCAGAAGGAGAAGCAGACTCCCCGCAGAGCACAGAGCCCAATGCGATGCCAGGGACCAATCCCAGGACCCTGGGATCATGACCTGAGCCAAAGGCAGACGCTTAACCGACTGAGCCACCCAGGCGCTCCTCAGTCTGTTTAATCCATAATACCAGAACATATTTAAATACCTTTCCTAGTGGAAGAATGACAAGAATTGAGACTAGAACTACATCTCTTTAAGTCCTAGACTAGTGATTTTGTTTTACCAAGATGAATAACAAGTTAACCTTTCATACTTTGAGAACCATGAAGGATTTAATAAGTTTCAGGTGATAGTCCTATTTATTATGTGGTTTTTAAAACACTGATGTACACTTGAAACCAATTACTATGGAACCTACCCCCCAAATGCAGGCTTGCTCTTGTGTTCCTACCTATACCAAATGCCTTGCAGTGTCTGATCACTTCATACTTTTCTTATGGTATATTTTAAGGTATACACCAAAAAAGATGATGAAATGGGATAATTTCCTTACTAAACAAAATCAACAACAAAAGAGAGCCTTGTCCAAAAGTGAGAGTAAATCAATGCTGTATGATTTATCAGTATAAACCAGTATAAATGGGCCATGGTGGCAATGGACCAGAATAGTATAGACCACATGGATGTTTTGAAACAAAGCCATATTCTTCCCTTCATTTTATATTTATCCTGGATTAGAAATTTATTTAGTAATTAAGTAGGTAACAGACCACTAGGCTGCAGCATCTAATGAGTAGTTGGCACTTCTGGATAATACCTTTATACTCTCTGATACTGAAATGTCATAAAATTGCCCTAAATAGAGTGAGAAGTAACTTCAGTATAACAAAACAAGAGTTCATTTGCTTTTTTGGGCCTGGTAGATTTTTCCAATGTCATTTTATAGAACTAGTTAGTGCTGCTTTATTTTCTTTTATTTAAAAAATTCCTTGCTAAAATAATAGCATATCTTAATGAAAATATTCATTGACAAAAAAATTCCTGTGTCCTATCTTGCTTTCTAGGGAGTGGTTATATCTGTTGTCACATGAAATGTTGAATCCTTACTATGGCCTCTTCCAGTATTCAAGAGATGATATCTATACCTTGCAGATCAATCCTGATTCTGCGGTTAATCCGGTAAGATTGGTGGTTATGATGATGTGAATTAACTTGTGACCTATAATGCTTTTCATTTGAAATGTCAGTGTAGTTTATGATTTAGGATTACTGTCCTTGTCCTAGTCACAACCTACCTAGCAAGTCCTCTTTTAGAAAATTTTCTCAAGTAAACGATTATGGATATATGCAGTAATTTGTGCACAGGGATGTACACTGCATCATTTAAATTAGCCCTAATTGGAAGCAACATCGTTGTCCATAGGAGAGGGATTGAATAAATTATGATATGAAGCAAAATTACATTAACGGTTAAGAGCATAGGGTCTGGAATTAGAAAAACATGAGATCATATGTCCTGGTCCTGTTACTTACTAGCTTTATGATTAAACCTCAATTTTATCATTGTTAATAATAATAAACATAGTTTGAACCTCAGAAGGGTTGTGACAATTAAGTGGGACCCTGCACAGTAGGTATTCAGCATAGTGATGTACATTGTTAACCCTATTATATATTATTTAAGCACTCAACAGAAGTTAGTAGCTGTTAATTAATCTGTTGTTTTTATATTATGTCTATTAGCTTTCCATACAAGGGCATACTGTATAGCCACGAAAATGACACTGTGGGACAGTAGTTAATGACAAAGTGTTCATGATATATTAAGTGAAAAGAAAGTTACAAAATAAGATGATACAATTTTGGTAAATACATATATGTGTAAATCAGTATAATACTGACGGGGGTTATCTCCAGGTATTAGATTAAGGGTGATTTTTTGTTTTTGCTTGTCTATTTTCTAAATATTTTCTTAAAAAAAAAAAAACAACAAACACCTATTTTCAAGATAAAAGGGAGGGTTAAAGATGAGCTTAAAGATTACGTATTAACTAGAGAAGTAAAAAAAAATTTAAAATGCCAATAACTAACAGTTTATCATGAAAGACCAGATATATCCAAACATGGTAGAAATGTTAGGTTCATTGCAGAGAAATTTTATAAAGGGAAGATTTTTAGGTGAAGGCTCTGCTTGGGGAGCCCATTACTGTCACTGTATTAATAATAGCTTGTGTTTGTTGAATGTTTACCATATGCCCATCCAGTGCCATGAGCATCATCATCTCATTTTACTCCTTGCAGAGACCTGTTTGAGATACTGTTATTACCCTCATTTTTCCAGATGTGGAAAATGAGTCCTATAGGAGTGAAGTAATTTACCCAAATATGCATGGCTAGTAACTGGCAGAATTAGGGCTCTGGTCCAAGTTAGACATGAAATCTGTGCTCATAAATCTATGGTGTTCTGAAGTTCAGATTCTGGTTAGGTCAAGGAAATAGGGAGGTTTAATATTGAAAGCTTTTTTTCCACAACAGAGTCAGGATTGTAAAGGGCTCAGCAGGTAACAAAAGGAGAGGAAGAGTAATCTGAGTGGTTTCATGAAGCTACAGTGGGGAATGTAATTTGGACTTAATTTCTAAAGATAATTTTTACAAAGTGACTGTACTCTCTGGGAGAAGCTTGTCCCTGGTGTAATATTTTAGCAATGGAGAGAACTTTGAACATGCCCTACAGAAACTCTCCCTATTGATAATTGACCTTTGATATGACAGCCTTTTCCACTTAAATAAATTGTAGAGTATAAATTGATACTTATAAAAAAGATGAATGCTGCTTAATTTTTATTAAAAATTCCCTGCATGTGTCTAACTTGAGTATTTATATAAACTTTTCTCGATTTCAGGAACATTTATCATATTTCCACTTTGTTGGACGAATAATGGGAATGGCTGTGTTTCATGGACATTATATTGATGGTGGTTTCACATTGCCTTTTTATAAACAGTTGCTTGGGAAGTCAATTACTTTGGATGACATGGAGTTAGTTGATCCAGATCTTCATAACAGTTTGGTGTGGATACTGTATGTATGGAGTCTTGTATCTGCTCATTATAGTTAGAATCTGAGCCTTAAAAAAATATACATGTTTCAAAATGGATGTACTTTTTTAAAAAAAATGATGCACAGAGAATATTGAGATTATTTGAGTGTTAGGACTTCACTCTTTCTGCTGCTTTCCTGTGTAGTTCAGATTCCTAAAAGTTAGTGCTACTACTTTAAAAAGGAAAAAAACTAGTATATTCTGTTTTAAAAAGTAGCGCATGCAATGATTTCCTCAGCATGATACAAGTGCTGTTCCAATCCTGCATGTGTGAGAATAGGGAATTCCTGTTGAAGTAGTGATTGTAGAAACCATACTTTGGAAAGGAT
Source organism: Leptonychotes weddellii (assembly GCF_054177405.1). Lineage (NCBI taxonomy): Eukaryota > Metazoa > Chordata > Mammalia > Carnivora > Phocidae > Leptonychotes > Leptonychotes weddellii. Next base: position 12,968,747 of record NC_138383.1, read on the forward strand.
ATCTGTAAGATTCAGTTCTGTTTTGTCACAGGTCATCTGTTTATGAATATACATTGGCCATACTTACAAAAGTGGCTTTCTCACGGGACATTCAGGCGTTTGGTTGCATGGGGGTACACAGATTCAAACAGAGCTTCTTACTTAAAAGCCAAACGTAATTGAAGTTTTCCCTGTGTAAAGCCCAGCTTTGGCCAGGGGGCTTTGTCATTACTCAGGAAGTGAAATGTTTCTTGAGGTAGCACAAGGGCTAGCAAAAGGAATCTGATCTTGTATTTGTCATGTCATAAAACTATCTTAGTTTTATCTGTCTTACCAGTTAAGACATCTGTAGGATCCATATTTTAGATTTTCCAGTTAAATATCTTTCTCTTTTTTCCTTTCTAGTGAGAATGATATTACAGGTGTTTTGGACCATACTTTCTGTGTCGAACATAATGCATATGGTGAAATTATTCAGCATGAACTTAAACCAAATGGCAAGAGTATCCCTGTTACTGAAGAAAATAAAAAAGAATATGTCAGGTAAATACTTTTATGTTCACAAGACTGAGAATTGTTTTGATGCTCTAGAATGGCAGTACTGAAAAACACTGAAGTATTTAAGGCGTGTTACCTACTGCTACAAAATAGGCTTCTGTAGAATTTAGTGGCTTTAAAAACCACCACCATTTTATTTTTTTCTCACAATTCTGTGGGTCAGTAATTTGGATAGAGAATAGTAGGGAGAGCATACCGCTCCTCCATGTGGTGTCAGCTGGGACTGACACCAGGATGGCATCTCACTCAGCTGGGATGGCTCAAATGGCGGGGGGCTGGCTGGAATGGCCCCTGGGTCACCATCTGGGGTCCAGTTCTCATTGTTGCTTGGGCTCCCTGGTTATCCCCATGTGGTATCTGAGGCCTCTCGGAATTCTCCCTGTGGCCTCTCTCTTCCCAGCAAGACAGCCGGACTTCCTGTGGGGCAGCACACAAGCAGGAGTTGTCAGACCTTTTTAGGCCTAAGCCTGGGACTGGCCAGATCACCCCTGCAGCGTTCTTTCTGTTAAAGCAAGTCCCAAGCCAGCCCAGGCTCAGTGTGGACGAGCGGCTGCACAAAGACACGGACACCGGGAGACGGTGCGTGGGGCTGGTCATAGCGTAGCTGCTGCAGCCGGCCGTACGGGCTGCTGCAATATGCTGCGTGACCAGCACCCTCCCCGTTGTGGGTGTAAGGGGTACATACAAGAAAACGTTCTTCAGATTTTCTACAATCACCTGATGATTGAGAAATTTAGAAGTAGGGTTAGATCATTTGGCCTATGGTAACTAAAGTTCTTTTTTTTTTCTTTTTAAAGATTTTATTTATTTATTCATGAGAGACAGAGAGAGAGAGGCAGAGGGAGAAGCAGGCTCCCAAGGAGCAGGGAGCCTGATGCGGGACTCGATCCCAGGACGCTGGGATCATGACCTGAGCCGAAGGCAGACGCTTAGCCGTCTGAGCCACCCAGGCGCCCGAAACCACCGCTTTTCTTTTTTTTTTTTTTTTTTTAAGATTTTATTTACTTATTCATGAGAGAGAGAGAGAGGTAGAGCGAGAAGCAGGCTCCCGAGGAGCAGGGAGCCCGATGAGGGACTCGATCCCAGGACCCTGAGATCATGACCTGAGCCGAAGGCAGACGCTTAGCCGTCTGAGCCACCCAGGCGCCCCACTAAAGTTCTTTTAAACATAAAACTGTGACAGTCCAGTGTAGGTGTTTGAACTTGACCACATGAACACAGAAATGTGCATGCTGTACTTTTTGGAGTAGATTATATCCCTAAGTCTTACTGGCTTAATTGTCCTGGTTGACACGCGAGGCCCATCCGTCTCACAGATTGTTCATGGGAGTGAGCACTGGAATAGCTTTATTGGAAAGCAGTTTGATAACAGCTATCAAAATGAAAATGCATATGCCTTTCAACCAGCAGCCCTGTTTTTAGGAATCTGTTCTATAGAAACCCATGTAGTTAAAGAAATATAAATATGGATGTTCACTTAAATACTACCTGTAAAAACAACTGAAAACTGATGAAATGTTTTTAGAGGAGAACGATTTACATATATACATTGAACAGAATGTTATATGGATGTTTAAAAGAAAGAGACTATATAAGTTGTCAGAGTTAAAAAAGTTTTAGGGGCACCAGGCTGGCTCAGTCGGAAGAACATGTGATTCTTTATCTTGGGATCATGAGTTCGAGACCCACATTGGGTGTAGAGATTACTAAAAAAAATTAGTA
>NC_138383.1:12971105-12995654 GCF_054177405.1 Leptonychotes weddellii
ACCCCCCTCCCCTCTAGAACCCTGTTTGTTTTTCAGAGTCCATCGTCTCTCATGGTTCACCAGACACAGTTTTGACAGAAAAAAGTTACAGAGGGGTGCCTGATCAGCTGCCTTCAGCTCAGGTCATGATCCCAGGGTCCTGGGATCAAGCCCCACGTCAGGCTCCCTTCTCAGGGAGCCTGCTTCTCCCTCTCCCTCTGCTGCTCCTCCTGCTTGTGCTTGCTCTCTCTCTCTGGCTCTGTCCTTTCTCAAATAAATAAATAAAATCTTTAAAAAGAAAAAAGTTACAGAGAAAAACTTTTGTAAAGATGTGCAGTTTTGCTGTCCTCTTAAGCAAACAAAAATGAGGTCTGGCAAAGGATCTAATGTTAAGTAACTTCTTAGAGTAGAGATTGGTTTCCCCGCGTTTGGAAGAGGAAGTGTTGACATATTTGGAAGGTGAACAGTTCTGAGATTTTTGAAGTGGAGAAGTTTTCCCAGGTAGATAGATTTTTTTAAAAGGCAATTCAGTTATAAGTCCAAGTCAAAAATATAAATAAAGCTCCACGTTAGATGTAGTTTGGTGTACTTTTTGTTGGTAACATTACATCTTCCAGGTTCTTTTTAAAGCCTCCAGGGAACAATGAGTATTTAATCAAAAAGTGTTTACTATTGGCTTTTACTGTTCTCATTCTGGATATGAAGAGACTCTTTACCTCCTCCTTCCCTACATACCACCTCCAAAATATAAACGAAACACCCAACACGTTCAGATTATACTTTGAAGTGAAACCAGAAAAATAGTTTGGTTGAATGTCAGGCTCTTTTTTCTGATTGGTGGCATGCATGCTAGAAGTTCAGAAAGAAGTTTTCTCCAGATTTTAACTTCAGACCGGTCCATCTAATCTCTAGCTGCCTTCCAGTTTACTAGGAATTTCTCTGATTTGCAGAGTTGCTTTATTCATGCTGCTTTTGTTAGTGGAAGGTCACCACTTTTTAATTTACAGTGAACCACCTCACAGCTCAGGGTCCAGCACCCTCAGGAATCTGAGGTTCTTTAGACTGTGGCCTAATTTTTTTTAGGATTTTATTTATTTATTTGAGAGAGAGAGCATAGGGGTGGTTGGAGATGGGCAGAGGAGGAGGGACAGGAAGAGGAAAGAATCCCAAGCAAACTCTGTGCTCAGTGCGGAGCCCGAGGTGGGGCTTAATCTCATAACCATGAGGTCATGACCTGAGCTGAAACCAGGGTCAGACCCTTAACCCACTGAGCCACCCAGGCATCCCAGACTGTAGACTAAATTCTTAATGCTAGGTGCTTATAAAGTGTAATGTTGCTAAAGTAGAGATTCATAATAGTTACCAAATCTGAATATATTTGATCATGTGAAACCCCTGCCCAATGTTTACAGGCTCTATGTGAACTGGAGATTTTTACGAGGCATTGAGGCGCAATTCCTGGCTCTGCAGAAAGGATTTAATGAAGTAATTCCACAGCATCTGCTGAAGACATTTGATGAGAAGGAGCTAGAGGTCGGTGTTATTAATGTCCTGACATCATTTAGTGTCACGAGGAAAGGTTGGGAATTTTCTGTTTTAGAGGAAAGTCATATTGCTGGTGCTTTTGAAGTTTTATGGTGCAATGCTATGAGAATTCCTATTCACAGGAAAAGACTTTCCTGCTTTGGAAAAGCCTTTCATGCTTTGGAATTTCTACAAGTAAGCCATCTCTTTTATATTGTGAACACTCTTATTTTTCAATACTATCCTTTCTTGTTTTCATGTCTTATGTGTACATGTTGTTTTCTATTCCCTAATTAAGTGGTTATTTTTTTTAAAAGCCTTCATTATTTTTATTGCCCCGCTACCCAACAGAATATGATTTTGACCTTCCCCTTTTATTTTTTATTTATTTTATTTTATTATGTTTATGTTAGTCACCATACATTACATCATTAGTTTTTGATGTAGTGTTCCATGATTCATTGTTTGCATATAACAAAGTGGTTATTGATTTAATTAAGTTTCATTACTTAGTCTCCACCATATTGAAATTTATTTGAATTAAAAGCCTAGGTTCAGTTGGATTTACACTAAGCTTTGCAAGAAAGCATTTAATGGACAAGATCATAGAGAAATAATTAAAACACTTAGGATAGGGGCGCTTGGGTGGCTCAGTCGTTAGGCGTCTGCCTTCGGCTCAGGTCATGATCCCAGGGTCCTGGGATCGAGCCCCGCATCGGGCTCCCTGCTCGGTGGGAGGCCTGCTTCTCCCTCTCCCACTCCCCCTGCTTGTGTTCCCTCTCTCGCTGTCTCTCTCTCTCCGTCAAATAAGTAAAATTAAAAAAAAAAAATAAAATGGAACACTTAGGATAAACTGTAAATATATTTCCTCTCTTTGGAAATATTTATTACTAACAGTAGCAGTAGCAACCAACCATTTTTTTGGTGGTTGTTTTCTTTTAAAAGCTGGTCGTTAAAGCACCATTAGTCTGGTTTTATAATTAAGACCTTTAAACAAATACATCTGAATTTCCACTGAGCTACTTTGAAAAACAATGAGGTTTTATAGAGGCCCCAAATTTAATTTATTCTCCTGGAGGCCCCAAATTTAATTAGTGTCTAGGAATAGCATAAATATTTGAAATCTACAAATAAATGTAAAACACGATTTTATTCATTAACGTCAGTGTCCTTTCTTTTTTAAAAAAATATTTATTGGGGCACCTGCGTGGCTCAGCTGGTTAAGTGTCTGCCTTCTGCTCAGGTCATGATCTTGGGGTCCTGGGATGGAGTCCTGCAGCGGGCTCCCTGCTCAGCAGGGAGTCTGCTTCTCCCTCTCCCTCTGTCCCTTCCACTCCCCTGCTTGTGCTCACTCTCTCTCTCAAATGAATAAATAAAATCTTTAAAAAAAAATTATTTAAGTAATCTCTACACCCAGCATGGGACTTGAACTCACAACCCCATGATCGAGAGTCACATGCTCTTCCAGCTGAGCCAGCCAGATGCCCCTTCAGTGCGTTTCTAACTAAATCTGTTAACAGACCTGTTAGTGAATCCAAACAGCTTGGTTTGACTCAGTACCATCCCCCATTCCTTTTGTGCTTGAACTATTCAGTAGTGAAATGGCCAGGGGAAGCGGTCAGGAGGAGGCAGAAAACACAGCAGGAATGGCAATAACGCTGAAATGCAGTGCATTTTCATCTGTTCATAAAACGAGTGAGGAATTTGGCCGTATAATTACCACTCCTCTGAAGAAAAGAGGAGATATCTTTTGTGTTAGTAATACTTCTGTAATCCTATTTGGATAACCACCTCCCTGTTTAGTGTGGCTATGATTTAGTACTCTTTCCAGAACCCTGTCGAAGCTTTGGTGGAGATTTTATTCAGTAGGGTTAGGGTTTATTTTACATAGTTTCTATTGGTAATGAAATTAAACTTTTTATTAAAAAAGGCATAATTTCTTTTAGTGTTATATGGGATTAATAGAACTAATTATAAAATGTGGGATTTGCAAGTTACATCATGCTTTACACTACACATGGTTATAATTCACGGTTATCGACACTTGCCTGAGATGAGTTAGTCTTGGAGGCTCAGGAGACGTATCTGTGGTATCACAGTGATTTTGATGCGGCTCGTGTGTGCTGCCCATGCAGAAGGATGTCCAGCAGAGCTCTCTGTCCTGTATTTCGTACTTTGCTATAACTTAAAGATCAAACAGATTGTTCTCACTTGTTCAGTACCTGTTTCTTGCACAGGATGGAGTGAGGTAGGCGTTACTCCAGTATTACAGCAGGGGAAACTGCTGGCCAAGGGAGTGGACCGAATTGCCCACATCCCAAAGCTAGTAAGTGTTGAAACTCAGTATGATGCGGGTATTAAGGAAGGCACATACGAACTGTATTTACTCTGAGTAATTTTCTGTCCATTAAACAGAAATTTAGAATTCTGTGAATATATGGGACTTTCATCCTGTCATGTTCACCACAGTGGTGGTTCTCAGACCCTGGGTAGGGAGCCTGCAGTATGTAAGTCCATGGAGCCTTTGAAATTCAGATCCCTCCTATCACCCTAGACTCACAGAATCAGGATCTCTGAACATGGGACCTGATGATGTGTCTGTTTTGAAAAAGCTTTCTAGATGATTCCGATGTGTACCTTTGATTAAGAACCGTCATATGAGAGCCAACACTACAAATCTAAAGTTCTGTTTGAGGGATTTGGGGCCTAACTTGGATTTCCATTGGCTCATTATTTGTGCAATATTTTAACAGCTCATTATTTGTGGACTCGGAAAGATAGATGTTAATGACTGGAAGGTAAACACCCGGTTAAAACACTGCACACCAGATAGCAATGTCGTCAAGTGGTTCTGGAAGGCTGTGGAGTTTTTTGATGAAGAGCGAAGAGCGCGGTTACTTCAGTTTGTGACAGGATCATCTAGAGTGCCGCTGCAGGGCTTCAAAGCTCTACAAGGTAGAACCCAGACGGCCTCAGAGGCCTGGGGGGCAGGGCATCAACATTTGGTTAATACAGTTTACAAACCGTGGGCTTCATTCTGTTTCGTATCTCTGAGTCTCTCATCTTGATACCTTCATGTCCTTCCTTTGTGCCCCTCCCAAGAGCCCTGTCCGCCGGGGTCCCCTGTGCTTGTAATGAGGGCCGCACGCTCCAGGCTGTTGGTCACGACGCTCTGCCTTTTCTGGTCACCTCGCTTTTAGCCTGGGCTGCACGTTCCCTCAAGGAAAGCCTGTCTGCTTCCACCTTCACACCTCGACCTGGCAAAACGCACACCCACTTGGGATGCCTCCTCCCTCTACCGTTTTATTCTTTCAACGGAGAGAGGCAGCGTGCGTTTGTGGAAGCCGTTTGTGTGGCCCGAGTGCTTTCCTTGCTGCATGGTGTCAGACCATTTGTTTTGTTCTGCGGCATAGCTGTTGACTTTGGGGGTGAGTTGGTAATATCGCCAGGGACTGTGGGGCCTCCCGGGTGGCCGCTGCTTCCTTCCCTCTGAAGCCGTGGCTGAGGCGCGCACAGCCCGACTAGCGACTAGCACAGGATCCGGCGCCTTGTCCGCAGCGCCCGTGGCAGGCGTCGCGGGGAGCGCGGCCCTTGAGCTGTGCTTACGTTCCGCATTTGGAGAACTCACTAGCGGACTACCCAGATGTGTAAAGTGACGCTGTACTTCTACGGACACTTTGATGGAGGGTCTTTGTGCCGTGGACTGCTAATCTTTTGCTGTCGGCCAAGCTTGAGGCGTGAAAGCTGAATTTGCATTTAGGTGGTTATCTTTTTGAATGTGTGTGTATGTATTTGACCTTGGATTTGTCCATTTACTTTTCTTCTCGTGCTTTTGGCACATCAATTTTTTTATAGAAGATAGAACTTGGCAAAGGATTTCTAATCCTGGACTTTTTCTCAAATTGAAACGCTAGCATATTAAGGAATCCAGTGTTACCCAAGGTCAATTCCAGTTTTCAAAATCCAGATTCTTTTCCTCCTGCCCTTGGCAGCTGGTAGTGGAGTCACCAGGATCCCCATCTTTAGGCCCCGTGGTTTATGTACCAGTTTTTTTCTAAGATTTCGGAGACTAATACAGTGACATGACCCACATTGACTTCTTCGGCAGGTGCTGCAGGCCCACGACTCTTCACCATTCACCAGATTGATGCCTGCACCAACAACCTGCCCAAAGCCCACACTTGGTGAGTTCTTTTTGGAGCTTCCCCCCTTCATTCCATGTCCATAGGTGTTAGTTTTAAACCAATTTGATGTTTCGTTTGCTGTTCTTATTACTAAAAGGACCTCTAAAAGGAATAAGCCACTTTTAAGTGATTTAAGATTATTCAGAAATTGGTAGGAAAGCCTGAAAGTGGCACGTCTTTGCTTTAGAGAAATAACAACTTCTAATTTTATGTGTGTCATGAAAAGTGATGTGCCTGAATTAGTATAATATTACACTTGCTAGGCTAGGCCAGTTTGCTTATTCTCTGTGAACTCTGTCCATCTGATTTGCTTATTTACAGCTTCAATCGAATAGACATTCCGCCCTATGAAAGCTATGAAAAGTTATATGAAAAGCTGCTAACAGCCATTGAAGAAACATGTGGGTTTGCTGTGGAATGACAGACTTCAAGGATTTCCCCAGGACTCTATTTATACCCCGACCGCCAGCCTCCTTTCAGCAAAGTTTCGCGGAATGCGGAAATACAGGAAAATGCCCACCCCCCCCTTAAAAATTTTTCTAGGACACTGTGAGGGGAAAGGACAATTTTGAAATTCCTTTTCAAGGAAAAAAAAGAGGTCTTTATGCTTTGCCATGAGGCCATACTCAGCTGCTATTTAAAATTAATATCTTGAACCTAAAGAATGCTGACTTTTCCTACATTTCCAGAGTTAGGCAGTATTCTACACTTAAAGACTACTACTATTTTTATAAAAGGTAATCTATTCAAATCGCTCCACAGATTTCAAGTCTCTCAAACATCAAGACACCTTCAGCAGTCGGTACACATCACATTTCATTTTGATTGAATACATGATCTTGAACAGCTCCTGTACTTGCTCTTTGTAAAAAAAAAAAAAAAAAAAAAAAAAGAAATAAAATTATTTTGAATTATTCTACCTTTGTAAACAATTGGCTAAAGGAATCATTATCTTTTAAAAAATTAAGCCATTTACACATTTAATTACATTTTTCTCTAGCAAAACATTGTATTTTAAAAGCATTATATGTTTCAACCTAGACTAAGTGAGTCTTTTGTATATTTTTCAAGTACGAACTTCCTGGAATACAGCCACATGATTTTGGTTGTCAGATTCCTAATGCAACCATTTAGTCTAAACTTAGTAGCTTATTGATACAGTCAGATGCATTCAGGGGCTCCTTGTTTTTAAGAGACATTTAAAAAAAAATCCTAATTTTTTATCTTGAATCAATATGATCAGGTATTTTGGATTTACTTCTCATCTTAAATGGAAACATACTGCATTTTTATAGCTCCTCAGATCGTGTGGTTGGGATGGGATTTTCATTCTTTTGCTGGGTCAGCTTATCTTTAATATATATAATACTATTTCTGTAAACCAAAGTCTCCTATGACAAGTGCACCTAATTTATATTTTAATTACGGTTTAACTTTCTATCAAGTAAACTACCCAGAATCTTTGTTTAGCTGCTCATGAGCTAAAGTTATAACAAAGGAAAAATTTTATTCAGGCAGCTTAGAAAATCCTGTTTTTACCTAATAAAATGAAGGTGGGGTGGGGTAGGACAGGGGGTAGGATTACTGAAGAAATAGTGATTCTAAATCTCTGGTACAAATTACTTTATAACTGAAGAATTCATTTTGGAGGTAAGGGAATCCCAGTTCCCTTGGTGTTGATCAGCATCTGATTTTGAAATATCCAGATTTAGCTTTCAAGGTGTGTGGCATGTTGCATAATCCAGAAGGCAACCAAAATTCCGGAGTTAGGGATTGAAAAACTCTGAAATCATGGATGGATTTTTAAATTCAGCTGTCAGAAATCTGCACTATATATATATATATTTTTTTTTTTTTTTCTTACACCGATGTGAATCAAGAGGGGCAAATTTTGATGATAGCTCTGTTGAAATTTTGCAGCTTAATTATCAAGTGAATAGGTAGGTCCTTTGTGTTCTTCCGTTTGATGGATTGGTTTTCAGTCTGTGTTCATGAGCCAAGGGGTTCCTCAGAGGTGCCTCAGAAGTAATGGTCTAAGAGAGGAGGGACAGAAAGGGAGAGGAAAGGCCTAGCTGGTATTTGAGCAGGAGCCTCTAACTACCCCCCCCACCCCCACCCCCTTTACCAGAGCAGCTCCCAATTTCTCTCTTGTGTGTTTTGGAATTCCAAGTAAGCTTCCATGGGGTGGGAGGTTGGGGGAGGGGATATAAAAGAAGTGGAAATTTTGCTGTTTAAAAAAGTTGAGAACTACTTGTGTAGTTTCTGAGTATTTGAATTTATTTCATTCAGCCAAATTGGACTGCTACATGCAAGCTAGTCATAGTCATACCGTGCAGTGGTAAATGTGCTTCTGCTGACCTTCTCCTTCCCAGACACTTTGTGTTTTCCTGCTGCATTCTTAGTAGTACCTAAGAACATCTTGAAACGTGCAGAAAAGGTTTCTGAACTATTTGATTATCAGCTTTCTGCTTTCACCCTAGTACCATATTGGTTGCAGGTCCGTCTCTTTTATATTATATTAAAGCACTAGTGCAGTGTAATCGTGCCTACTCGTACAACCTTCCAAAAAGTAAGTACATGATGAACACTTTAGAGATGTCCTAACTGACGGATGCAGTAATGAATGCGACTATCATAATGTACAATAAAGCAGGCTAATACCATTGCTTTTGAGTGCCTTTTTAACTTTATAATAATGACTTAATAGAGCTTTAAAAGAAATCTACCCTAACAGTCTGTGGTATCACCAACATGATTTAGAAAGACATGATTAGATTTCATTTTCAAAATTATGTTCCCTAATGACTTCCAAACAGGTGCTAAGCAAACAAAACCCCCACCGGGTCATTGAATCTGGGACTTGCACCTCATGTGTAATGTGAATATTTATTTCCACATGTCCCTCTTAGCTGGGTTTTTTCTAATCCCTCCCTCCAGTCGTGTTATTTCAGATACGTGATGTCACGTTTCCATACACCGCCTCTCCACCATGAATGCTTAATCACGAACAGTGATTATTTGTAGAGCTCATACGCAGGACAGAGGTGAGTTCTGTTTCAGAGGGTCTGATTTGTTGGTGTAAAGAGTTTTTAAACAGTGCTGTGTACATTTTGTTTTGCACATAGTTTGTTGCCCTGACGGGGTTTTATTTTTACTTTTCTTTTTTTCAATTGTTAGCATTTACGGTTCAGAGCACAAAATTCCTTCCTTTTAAGTACAATGTAATTCGCTTTATTTTACAACACTAAGTCCGCTTTGAACTTCCAGGGCGTTGAACTGGTTGCATTGTTGGGAGTTAGAGACGATTCTCGTCGTCTGTAGTTTGCTAGAGCGGCTCCCCCCGCGCTTCTGTGTTTAAGCGGCAGCGCGCGGTCCGTGGGCGCCGTGTGGGGCCGGACGTTCTTTGGTTCGGGTGATGATTGTACCAGATGCTGAGTTGTTTTCTTTCTAGATGTAATTAGTTCACTTGATGTAATATTCTTCTTTCCCTCAAACTGACTTTAAAAGCAAAGTTTTATCATTTTCATTGTATTTGTATTTATTACAGAGTGTTTTAGCTTTGATATTCTTTGTATTTTCACTCAGTTGTTACATGAGCTTTATCAATAACATCTGTATAAATGGTTTTTAAAAGTTAACCGTGTATGTGCCCGTGCCCAGCTGAGCAATAAAATGAATGCTGTTTGCACCGTCACAGCATCACAGTTTTTAAGGAATATTGAGTTTATAATGAATTGTTTTGATAAAACTCCGTGATTGGCTTTGTGGAGAGTGACAGCCGGCGAGCCACCAAGTGAGAAGTTTACGAAGATTCACGTGCCTGCCTCAGTTGTTGCCTCAGGGAGGCCCCCCCCCACCCCATCCCGGGGCGAGCAGATTGATTGGCTTGACTGGCTGCCGGCGGCTGCTCGGGAGGGGGAGGCGGTGTGGGGATGGATTTCGGAGGCTGCTCCGGGCTCCGGGATGAATGACAGTGGATAGTGGATGAAAGTCCAGCTGAGTATACGGGTCGAGAAAGGAGTGGCTCCGAGGTTTCTTCATTCAGAGCACAGGCTGTGTCAGTCCCCTGCGGCACAGGCCGCACAGAAAGGACTGTCGGGGAAGCGCAGGGAGGTGGGAGGGGGATAGTAAAGCCCAGAGAAGGGGCGTCCTTTTTGAAATTTTTTGCTTGTTTAAAGCATTGCCATGTTCACTGGTTATCATCTAAAATTTGTAGTGTTAGTATAGTAAGGATTTTAGTGTTTTTATACTCTATGAATTACCCAAAAGTTTGATTTGATATGTTTTTCTGCTGTGCGGCGACCTGGAAGGTTTGTCTCTTCGTTATAATGAGGGTTAACCTTGGTACCCACTGCATTTATTTGTCTTGTATATCCCAGATGCTTACAGTTAGGATACATACAACAGAACCAAGAGCCTTGTAACAGGATAGAGGTAATTATATGGGAAAAAGGGTTACATTCCTACATTAACACTCTTAGCAAACCAGACAAGCCAGGTTTTAATTTTTTAAAGATTTAAAAATTTTTTTTAAAGATTTATTAGAGCGAGCATGGAGGGGAGGGGGCAGAGGGAGAGGTATAAAGAATCCCGAGCAGACTCCATACTGAGTGTGGATCCCAGTGGGGCTTGATCTCATGATCCTGAGATCACAACCTAAGCCGAAACCAAGAGTTGGGTGCTTAACTGACTGTGCCACCCAGGCACCCCAAGATTTTTTATTTTTAAGTAATCTCTACACCCAACATGGAGCTCGAACTTAAAATTCCAAGATCGAGAGTCTCATGCTCTTCTGAGCCTGCCAGGCACCCCAAGGGTTAAATCTTTTTTTTTTTTTAGTATTTTTATTTATTTTTTAAAGTAATCTCTGTACCCAACGTGGGGCTCAAATTCACAACCTGGAAATCAAGTCACGTGTTCTACAGGCTGAGCCAGTGCCCTGACGAGCCAGATTTTAAAGTTACATTTTATCAGGTCTTTGCCCTATGACTTGTTCATTCAACAAATAACCTGTGCTCCTACTGTGTGTCAGGCTCTGTACTAGTTGCCAGGGATATAGCTTCTTCCTTGTGTTTGTGTTCATTATACAGTTGGCTACATTGCCAAGGTGATACGCTCAACTCTTGCTGATCAGCATACTTTCGTGGATATTTGGGCTGTGATTTATCTGGGTTAACAGTTAGTCTATGAGCTGTAAACCCCACTTCTCTCTCCCTTGAAGTGTTTTGTAAGTGGAGAAAGTGGAGAGGCAGCTGTAGCAGTCCATGGGGTGGGTGAGGGACCCTTCTAAGATATTTCTCCTGCCCACCCGGATGTTCACAGTGTTCTGACTTTTAGCACAGGAACTGGGCCTGAAGATGGAGACACACATCAGATTCAACCTTTCAGACCACTCACTCCTCCCGGACGTGATGGCATGACAAGAAGGTGGAGAACCATCGAGACCAGAAGGGAAAAGTTCTTTTTAAAAACTGAGGTATAACTGACATATTGTTTCAGTTGTACAACTTAATGATTTGGTATGTGTAGATGCTGCAGATTGATCACCACAATAAGGTCTAGTGTAACATACATCACCATATATATGTTACAACTTTTTTTCTTGTGATGAGAACTTTTAGGATCTACTGTATTAGCAACTCTATCAAATATGCAATACAGTATGAACTGCAGACACCAAGCTGTACCTTACATCCCTGTGACTTATAACTGGAAGTTTGTACCTTTTGATCCCTTTCACCCATTCCCCCAGCCCCTCACCTCTGGCAACTGTAAACCTTTTTTCTGTATCTGTGAGCTCCATTTTGTTTTTAGATTCCACATGTGAGGTAATGGTATTTGTCTTTCTCTGACATACTTCACTTAGCACAACACCCTTATGGGGTTTTTTTGTTTGTTTTTACTTCCCTTTTTTTTTAATGGCTGAATAATACAGCATTGTATATAAACACCATGTTTTCTTACGGACACTTAAGTTTCCATATCTTGGCTATTGTAAATAATGCTGCAATGAACATGGGGGTGCATAGTATCTTTTCCAGTTAGTGTTTTCATTTTATTCAGATAAATACTCAGAAGTGGAATTGCTGAGACATAATAGTAATTCTTTAAAAAAAATTTTTTTTAAAGTTTTTTTTTTTTAAAGACTTATTTTAGCGAGCAAGCAGGGGAGGGACAGAGGAAGAGAGAGAAATCCTCAAGCAGACTCCCCACTGAGCACAGAGCCCCACATGGGTCTCAATTCCAGGACCCTGAGATCATACTTGAGCTGAAACCAAGTCAGACACTTCACTGAGCCACCCAGGTCCACCATCTACATTTAATTTTTTGAGGAACCTCCATATTGTTTTCCATTGTGATTGCCCCAACTTACATTCCCACAAACAATGCACAAGGGGTTCCCTTTTATGCACATCCTCCCAACACTTCTTTTTGATAATAGCCATTCTAACAGGTGTGAGGTGGTTTTGATTCACATTTCCCTGATGATTAGTGATGTTGAGCACCTTTTCATGTACCTGTTGGCCCTTTGTGTGTCATCTTTGGAAAAATGTCTATTCAGTTCCTCTGCCCTTTTTTTAATTGGATAGGTTTCTTTTTGCTATTGAGTTGTAGGAATTTTTTTTTTTTTTTTTTGAGATGGGGAGAGGTGGGGAGAGGGGCGGAGGGAGGGAGGGAGAGAATCTTAAGCAGGCTCCACGCCCAGCACAGAGCCTGACACGGAGCTCGATCTCACAACCCTGAGTTATGACCTGAGCTAAAATCAAGAGTTGGACGCTTAACCATCTGAGCCACCCAGGTGTCCCAAGGTATATGAATTCTTAATGTATTTTGGATATTGACCCCTTTATAGTATCTCATTTGCTAATATTTTATCCCCACTTGATAGGTTACCTTTTCATTTTGTTGATGGTTTCCTTTGTTATGCAGAAGCTTTTTAGTTTGATGTAGTCCCTCCCACTCGTTATACTTTTGGTATCAAATCCAAAAAATCATCACTAAGACCAATGTCAAGGAACTTACCACCTATGCTTTCTTCTAGCTTTATGGTCCCAGGTCTTATGTTCAAGTTTTTAATCCTTTGGAGTTAATTTTTGTGTATAAGATAATGGTTCAGTGTCATCTTTCACATGTGGATGTCCTGTTTTCCCAACACCATTTGTTGAAGAGACTGTCCTTTTTCCTATTGTATATTCTTGGCTCATTTGTTGTGAATTGACCACATGTGTGTGGGTTTATTTCTGGGCTCTCTATTCTGTTCCACTGATCTGTGTTTCTATGCCAATACCATACTGTTTTGATTATTGTCATACAGTTTGAAATCAGGCAGCATGATGCTTATAGCTTTGTTCTTCAGAGGGCAAAGCTTTATTTTTAAATTTTCTTCCGTATTTTTATATTCTAGTTAACATATAGTGTGATACTGGTTTCAGTAAAATTTAGTGATTCCTCACACATAACACCCAGTGCTCATCATACAAGTGCCCTCCTTAATACCCTCCACCCATTTAGCCCATCCCCCCACCTGCCTCCCCTCCAGCAACCCTCAGTTTGTTCTCTTTTTTTTTTTAAAGATTTTATTTATTTATTTATTAGAGAGCAAGCGAGAGAGAAACAGCATGAGAGAGGAGAAGGTCAGAGGGAGAAGCAGGCTCCCCACCGAGCCGGGAGCCCGATGTGGGACTCGATCCCAGAACCCTGGGATCATGACCTGAGCCGAAGGCAGTCGCTTAACCAACTGAGCCACCCAGGCGCCCTGTTCTCTATCTTTAAGAGTCTCTTATGGCTTGCCTCCCCCTCTCCTTCTCCGGAGGGCAAAGTTTTAAAGGCAGTTTAATGTTTTTTTAAGACAAGAAGAAATTGGTCATAGCAATCAAATGAGCTGGGTAATATAGTCTGAACGGCTTGAAATGCTAGATGAAACATGTTCATATGCTCCATGCTACTCTCTACATGCCCTAACCGGAGCGTCTCTTCTCCCCTTCAGTTTGTCCCTGGTGCTCTGTGCCACTCTCTGGCTTTGATCAGCAAAGTCCCCATATCCTCAACTGCTCTTGGCCTTTACTAAAACTGAAGCCTCCCTTCCCATGGAAGGTGCCACACCCTGCTGGGTTTTTGGTTCCTCCCCCCCCCCCCCCCCGTTACTCCTCCATACCAGAAAGAGGGTCGGTGTACTTATTACTCCAAGTCCAATGTGCCTCCTTTCCATGTGCAAGCACAAG
Organism: Leptonychotes weddellii; assembly: GCF_054177405.1. NCBI lineage: Eukaryota > Metazoa > Chordata > Mammalia > Carnivora > Phocidae > Leptonychotes > Leptonychotes weddellii. The sequence goes on from NC_138383.1 coordinate 12,985,015, forward strand.
TGCTCCTTAAGGCCCACACCTTCCACCCTTTGCCTCTTCTCACGCTCTCCTCTGCCAACTAACAGAGGCCATATACACAAATTCTCATCTTCCAGCCACCAGACAAAACATCTACACAGTATCTTAAAGATTTAACCCCAGCTCCCACCTCTGATAACAAGCCCACACTTCTAGCGCTTCTCTGAATTAGAGACTTCTATTGTTTTTACTGACCTACAGCAATAGGCTTCAGGAGCTGGCTGCTCAAGCAAGGCTTGTTAATTACTGCAACTATGACCAACTATGTGTGCCTTTATTCCCTCTTTGAAGTCATAAATTCAAAGTGGTATACTTCGAGAAAATGATTTTTATTTAAAAAATTGTCATAAAAAGTACTGGAATGCATTAGGCATTTAGAAACAAGTCTCCTGGTTTAGATTGTTTACTGGCTCAGTTCTAGATCTGTCCTAGTCAAGTCCTCCAGAAACCACTTATAAAATCGGGCCTCAGAGGAAGGGATTTTTACTGTACTGAAAAGAAGCCAGATGAAGCCGAGCTCTGAAGCGCTCAGCTTCCAATTCCCGGAAGAAAGAGTCGTCGTCATTCTGGGTTATCATGTGCTGCAGTTGCTGAATTTCCTTCTCCATCTTTGATCTCAGCTCCCTCTTCACCTTATACAGTGTCTAAAAGATAAGGCGGGTCATCCTACTGGTCACAACACTGGTCTGAGCCCCTGTCAATTTTTATCCCCCCTCCTCAAGCTCCTGCCATTGTCATAATTGAGCAGTCGCTCTTACAGAGACTTAACAGGTAAAATTAACACAGGATAAATCCTATTTATAGGATTAACCGTAGGATAAATGTTTTGGGTCGTAGATGTAATACAATTGTTTTCTAGTTCTTAAAAATGTAAATCAATGATTTCTATCCTGTTAATTATTACCTGGGCCTGGGATTTCTCTCTGGCTTTGAGTTCCTGGCGTTCTTGTGATATGGTTTCTGCCAGCAATGAAAACTGTATAGAGAGGAAAAAAAACCAAATGTTTATCTGTAGCCCAAATTTAACAATTCTGATATATAATGTTCACAGACTTAAAATCTTTATTTTAATAGAAATAGGGCAATATAGAGAATCTATGTACTGTGGTCAAGTACTAGCTTATCGAGAATAATCAGTCTAACCAGCAGAGTGACAGGTTGAGTTAATATGTGGAGGTTTTTTATTAAACAGAGTAATCTAATCTGTTTTTTGACACAAGGTGGCTGGGATTAAACACATTATAGAGTGTGAACCAGCAACAGTGAGCTCACCTGGTCTTTATAGTAGTTCTCCATTGAGTCCAGTTCATTCTGGTGCTGTATCTTTTGTTCGGCTCGCTTTTCTTTGGCATAGTTTCTTAGGTCTCGTAATCTTTGCTTTTGAATTTGTAAACCTTCTTCAAACAATTTCTTAAAAATCTGTTTGGTTAGAAAAATAAAGTTATGCTGAACTTTCATGGAGGAATAGAAACATTTTGTACTGATTGTATTTCACAGTTTTAAGTAACAGCTTTATTGAGATATAATCCACATACCACAAAATTCACCCTTTTAAGAGGTGAAATTCAGTAGATTTTTGTATATTCAGAGTTGTGCAACCATCACTTCAGAAAGAAGCCCTATACCCAGTAGCAGCCACTCCCCCACCCCCTGCAACCACTAATATACTTTCTATGTCTATAAATTTGCCTATTCTGGATTATTTCATATAATCACAATATGTGGCCTTTTGTATCTGGCTTCTTTTTCATGGTTCATCTATGTTGTAGCAGATATCAATACTTCATTCCTTTTTACTGCCACATAATACTACGATATGGGAATGTCACATTTTGTTTATCCATCAGCCCATGGGCCTTTGGGTTTTTTCCTCTTTTTGCATATTATAAATAAAGCTGCTAAAGGTAATCGTACATAGGCTGTGTGGCTATATACCTAGGAGTGAAATTATGGAGTCACAGGGTAGGAAGCCATGTTAACCTTTTTTTTTTTTTTTTTTAAGATTTTTTATTTATTTGAGACAGAGAGAATGAGAGAGACAGAGAGCACATGAGAGGGGGGAGGGTCAGAGGGAGAAGCAGGCTCCCTGCCGAGCAGGGAGCCCGATGTGGGACTCGATCCCGGGACTCCAGGATCATGACCTGAGCCGAAGGCAGTCGCTTAACCAACTGAGCCACCCAGGCGCCCCCATGTTAACCTTTTGACGAACTGCCAGACTGTGATCTAAAGTGGTTGCACCATTTTGCCAACCTTGCATGAGGGCTGTAAGTTCTCCATATCCTTGCCAACACCTGTCTTTTTATATTTTAGTGAGTGGTTTCCCCTTGTGGTTTTGATTTGTACTTCCTTAATGACCAGTGGTGTTCAGCATCCTTTCCTATGTCCCCCCAGTTTTTTTTTTTTTAATTTTTTATTTGACAAAGAGGCACAGCGAGAGAGGGAACACAAGCAGGGGGAGTGGGAGAGGGAGAAGCAGGCTTCCCGCTGAACAGGGAGCCCGATGTGGGGCTCGATCCCAGGACCCCGGGATCATGACCTGAGCAGAAGGCAGACGCTTAACGACTGAGCCACCCAGGCGCCCCTCCCCAAAATTCTTTACTGCTTTCAGAAAACAGTTCTCAAGCAGCCACATATATAGGGGAAGAACCCCAGCCAGAGAAGAAACAAATGGCGCATTTACACATGTGCACAACTGAGGGGGAGGTGGTTATCATCGAACTGGGCCGGAGGAAAACAAATTTTTCAAAGGATTTAGATATGCCCATTTTCCTTATAGCCATGCATTCATTAGTCAAGTTACTTAACCTCTCACAGCCTTAGTATCCTTTAGAAACGAGCATGGTAGTAGTAGCCCAGTTAACTGTAATTACCTTAATGTTTTACTCTAGAGATGTAATTTACTGCCAGTTTGGAATCCCAAAATATTAAGCATTTCAGCTTGATTAGGATGAGACAACAAATACCGTGGAGAAATACTTCACAACGCATCTGTCCTACACTCCTTTCCCATTTTTATGTGGAATCCAGGTCATCTAGTCACACTTTAAATCCCTGCCCCTTCTAAACACACTCCCAAACCCCCTGAAACAATTGTACTGGAAAACACATGCAGGAGGTCAGAGGGAATGAGGGCACTGGAGGATGTACCACACAGGTAATAAAATGAGGCACGGACAAGTTGAAACTCTCAGAGCCGGCACTTTAGGACTTGCATTTGGGTTTTGGATTCAAATAGGGACAGGAGTCACAAAGAAGGTAGTCCTGAAAGCTAACAGATAAAATTCACCCGTTTGACAGAGTTGGATAAAAAGCTCCACTTACGGGGCACCTGGATGGCTGTTGGTTGAGCATCCAACTCCTGATTTCGGCTCAGGTCATGATCTCAGGGTCGTGAGATGGAGCCCCATGTCGGGCTCCGAGCTCAGTGAGGAGTCTGCTTGAGATTCTCCCTCTGCCCCTCCCCACCGCTCACTCCCTCACCCTCTCTAAAATAAATCAATCTTAAAAAAAACCAAAAACAGGGGCGCCTGGGTGGCTCAGTTGGTTAAGCGACTGCCTTCGGCTCAGGTCATGATCCTGGAGTCCCGGGATCGAGTCCCGCATCGGGTTCCCTGCTCGGCAAGGAGCCTGCTTCTCCCTCTAACCCTCCCCTCTCTCATGTACTCTCTCTCATTCTCGCTCTCTCAAATAAATAAATAAATCTTTAAAAAAAAAAACAACCAAAAACAAAACAAAAACCTGTATTTACCATTTCTTCCCGGGTCCTCATTCTCATCATTTTTGCACGCAACTGAACTCTGTAATCATCATAGTATTTTCGGGCACGGACAATCTGTTGCCGATTTTCTATTATCTTTGACTGTGTCAACTTCTGCCTATGAATGCGGTCCTTGAAGTCTTGCTGGGAAAGGGAAAAAGAAGTAAGGACAAGAGGAAGACAGACTCTGGCATTCTTAGCTGCTCCACTCCCCATCACGAGGTCTTCAAGGAGTAAGCCAGGCATGCAGGGCCAGGGCCTGGGCATAGACTCTGAAAAACTGTCAGCCCCCAGAAGCCTTCCAGCCTTTGGTAGGTTCATCACCAGTCTGAAAGGCTGCCCCAACGAGCCCCGACTGCTGCAGCTGGTCTTGGTGGAACTGAAGATCTCCTTTCCCCATGTCCCCTAGGGGGTTGCCCAAGCCACACCCAGATGCTTAAAAGGAGTAGAAAAAAGGCATTCTGACTTTCAAGCAAAGCTTGAGTTACACCAAGAGTATTTATGTCAAAACTAAGGAAATTAGACTATCTTACAAAGCAGTGAGGATGAAATGAGGTCATGTACATAATGCCCTCAACAAGGTGTCCAGACTGATACTAGTTTTCTTTTCCCCCAAAGTACCACATGTAGATTTTCAGCTGGCTTCCCCTTCTTTCTCTTAAATTGTTTAGGAATATACTTCTCACTGCTTATCTCAACCAAGAGTTTTAAAATCCCTTCTTCCGACATACTGTCTTTGACCTCTGTCCTCTCCATTATACTCAACAGAACTTGTGCTATGTCCAATTCTCAACCCAAATTAGAAGGGAGGGAGGGTGGTAAACTAGCTCAGTTCTCTACTTAAGACCTTAGATCAGAGAGGACAAAAAGCAGTAGCTTACAACCACCTGGTACCTCGAAGTTGCTGTGGAGGTAGAAACAGACCTGAATTAAAATCTCAACCTTGCCCCTTGCTGAGTACAGTTGGGACCATGCATAAATTAGCATCTCAGAGAAAACATCTCCATTATGTTACTATAAAGACCAAATGAAACTATATATGAAGTACTCAGCACCTTTGCCCCTCATCAGTTTTGGTTACAGCCTTAGATGCTTCCATAGACAAGTGTTAAAGGTAGAAGTCTGTGGGCCTATTACCCAGTTGTATAAATATAATTAATATAACTTACAAACTCATAATTATAAGACTCAATTTGCTCTTAACATACCAGTCTCTTGCTATGTTCATATTCTTTCTTGACAAGTGCAGTAAGGAGGTCATGCCTTTTTAAGGCTTCTTCTATCTTTAAGAGGGACAGAAAGGAAGGAGGTTAATAATGCTATTCACTAAATTCTGAAGGATAAGCTCTTCCCTTTTCTGCTTTATATTTCTAAGCTTGTAATTGACAGTTAACTTACTTCATCCTGGAGTTTCTTCTTTGATTGATTTTCTCTATATGCATCTTTTTTGAGCTGTTCAACCTGTGTAATTTGCTGTTTCCACATTTTGCTTAGTGTTTGGCCAGAAACATAGAGAAATGGAAACTGCTCCAGCATGAGGGGCAGGAGACTGTGTTCATTTACTTTCACTGCAAGGTAAAACAAAACCACCATAAAATCCCTCAATCTGAGAGATTTGCTGATAGCTTTTAATAAGAACTCTCATTCTACCTTCCCTGGTGGAGCAAAGCTTATCTAAGTGATGCAGTTCTGATCCTAGTACACCAACTACCAGGAAGGATAAGAATAAGCTCAACAGTTCTGACTGATGCAGAAGTCCATCCTAACTGCTCAGCTGACTCAGGGACCAAGGTGGACGCTGTGCGTGCGGTCAAACACTTCTCGGCTCTACTGAGAGGCAAAGTCTCTGTCTGATGGGATGTCGTTAGAAGGCCAGCAGTGTTTGAAATGGAACCCGGGCATTTCACATGACCTTGTTTTCCTTGTAACAGGACTCTAACACTCACTGGCACCAACTGTCAATATAACAGGAGCTGGACGGGACATCTGCTTGCTTTGGAGCATCCCGCGGGTTCTATCAACTTCCCAGAAACAAAGAAAAGGCAACCGGTGTGCGTGAGCAGGTGAGGCTACAGCTGGAGTAGCAGGCAGGACTGCCCATCGGTGCCGCCGCTACCAATATATAGGCCTCCCGAAGGTATTAAGAGTTTTAAATAAATGCCTTATTTATGAGTTTTCTCTCTCTTTATAGAAATCTAGCATATGGCAGTGATAAAAGAGAAACTTTCTCCAGCTAACTGGTGGATGTTAAGTTTTCAGTGCTGTGTCCGTGGAATGTAGCACACACTTTCAAAGGATGCCAGTTTTCCATAAAGTACAATTTTGTGGTTCTTACTTGGAACTGCTTTATTTGGCTTTGGCAAGCCACCTCTTGGACTTGGAGTTGTGGTTTTTCTAGAGTAAGTCTTCCAGGGCTGACTGCGTTTTGGAGTTCCTTTATGAACAGCTTCTCTGTATATTTTTTCCTTAGAAGGAGACATAAAACAGAACAGAAATAAAAGTCCAATAACGCTCTCATATATTATCTTAAATATTACACATTGACAAAAATAGCTAACTAATCCCCTACCAAACACCTTACTTCCAATTTCTAAAATCTGCTTAGTGTTTATCTAAGTTAAAAGCATCTTTTGGCTTCTGGCACCCCTTGGAATCTGAAAAAGCACTGAATCTTTTTTGAGTTTCAGAGTCACCATAGTCCCACACCCTAAACACAACCACTAATAATGTTTTGATGTACTAGCTTCTTTGACAACTTTTTCCATGTAGATTAAAAAAGTTCTTAAATAGGGCGCATGGGTGGCTCAGTTGGTTAAGCGACTGCCTGGAGTCCCAGGATCGAGTCCCGCATCGGGCTCCCTGCTGTCAGCAGGGAGTCTGCTTCTCCCTCTGACCCTCCCCCCTCATGCTCTCTCTCTCTTTCTCTCTCTCAAATAAATAAATAAAATCTTTAAAAAATAAAATTAAATTAAAAAAAAGTTCTTAAATAATGTTTATTGTAGCCATACTGTATTTTATATCCTGTTTTGTTCATGAACATTCCAGCACAAGCATTTTTCCTGTTTTCACTTAGTTTCTGTAACCATCCTTTTGAAAAGGCAATGGACATGTCTGCTTTGGGATTCTTCCACCCAGGCACAGAACAAGGGGGATCTCCTCATTCCCCTTTAACCTGTCAGCTTCAACTATCTTTTAAACCCCTGGTGAACAAACCCCGTAACTGATGGAAGTTTTGGACAGGAAGGAAAAGTGCTGGTATCCTTTGTCACCAATCATCTGCCTTCAGCTTGGGTCATGATCCCAGGATCGAGTCCCACATGGGGCTCCTTGCTTGGTGGGGAGTCTGCTTCTCCCTCTCCCTCTGCCACTCTCCCCTGCTTGTGCTTGCGCTCTCTCTCTCTGACAAATAATCTTTAAAAAAGTTTCTTTTTTTAAATAAAAAAAAGATCATCTCTGTATTTTCCACTGATCTGATCAAGTTGCATTTATTACAGTAGAGACTTTTACCCACTGTTTCCTCCTCCTCATTTATTCCTAGAGATCCAATATTCTCTTGAACTTTATTTCTTCTTAGTTCCCTTTCAAATGCTTCAGTTATTGCCTAGAGCAGAAAAAGCCATATGACATTACAGTTACTAAAAACATACAAAATGAAAATGTAGGGAAAAAATTTAACCTAAGATTCTGCCATTCCATTTTTTTTTTTTTTTTAAGTTCCTTTCAGGCCCCCGCTATCCTAAATATACATTATTTAACAGACATGTAATTGGGACATAAAATTTTATGTCCCCCCAAAAATGCATTTTTTTGTTCTCTGGTTTTGTAATTATTTTGACAGTCCCTTGAGTAGAAGTTACATGTTATTATAAGACATCTGAATTAATTTCAGTTTTTCACAATCATAAAATATGCTATAGCAAACAATGTACGTGTTCTAAATTTATGCTGCATTTCAAAATCCCTATTCCACAGCAGAAAGCCTTCCTTGGTAATCGTATTTCTCCATGTTGAATCTTAACCACTTCCTCTCATTCCTGTCTTGGGCACTTTAATCCTACCTGTAACTCAACTAGTCTTACCACTTTTAATCCACCTCCAATTCTCATCCTTTCTGAAACACTCTCTGAAAATATCAACCCACACTGATCTACTCTCTTTGAATCCACTGGAGTACTGGGTTCTATCTGACAAGGTTAGTTTTCTTAGAGTATCACAAGTATAAGTTTTATGTTCCATAAAGGTGGGGGGGGGACAAAAAGCTGTGTCACATAATCTCCTACCATCCACTCAGTTCAAGAATATTAAATGCATTTTAAGCCTTTAATCAACAGTACGTTCACTGTAGTATTTGGTTGAGGGTAAACGGTATTGCCTGCTACCCAATCATAGTCAAAGATGGGATGTACCTTTGCTTGGAATTGCCGAATATCTGTTTCTTTTGGCTTTCGCTGCCTTTTTCTCTCCTTATGGAACTGTGTGTTTTTGTTAAGTGGAGATGGAGAGAGCGAGTGAGATCTGCAGGGCGGCCTTCTACGCGTGGAAAGTCCTACAATAGGACATGTACCATTAGTTCCTGTACAGCCAGAAATGTTAAGCTGGAAATCAAATAGTTGATTTTTACCAAGTCCAAAAAGAATGTGAATGCGCTAAACGTACTCTCTCCTATAACTAATTTGTTTTTTTTTTTTAAATTTTATTTGAGAGAGAGAGCACACGCCCAAGTGGGGAGAGGGGCAGAGGAGCAGGGAGTCAGACGCGGGGCTCAATCCCAGGACCCTGGGATCATGACCTGAGCCGAAGGCAGACACTTAATCGACTGAGCCACCCAGGCGCCCGTAACTAATTTGTATTTATTTGTATGTTTAGTCAGACCAATACACAAATGTATACAGTCCCAAAAAAGTACTTAGGTTCTATATTCAACTTTGGATTGAAAATGGAGCAACATGTGGAATTAAGTGGAAGGAAGTGGTGGTGGAGAAAGAAAATGTTAAACTATCCAAGCTGTACGTCTGCTATCCTTTTATACCTACCTAGGTCCTGAGGAGGTAGGATATAAGTATGTATACATCTTACCCTTATAAAGCAGCATGCTTAGAAGAAAAAGTTAACGTAATTCAGCATTTTCTAAGTAGTCCCAATTTTTCCTTATGTAGTTAAGTTGGCCCTAATTCCACACTGCCTAAGAGATCTAACCAGTCACTTCATAAATGTTTTTATGTTCCACTGTTTTTAGTTGTACTTGGGCATCTGCTAGCTGTGTAGAGGTGGACTCCATGCCTTTTTCAGAAAAGTGAGTAGTTCTAAGGTTAAGGAAATTAGTTTGATATCTTTAAAACCTTCTCAGAGAATTCAAATTTCCCTAAGCTTTTATTTTTCTCACTCTCTTAATTCAAATCTTTCAAATATAAGATATTAAGGGGGTGCCTGGCTGGCTCAGTCAGTGGAGCATGCAACTCTTGATCTCAGTGTCATGAGTTTGAGCCCCATGTTGGGCACCAAGATACTAAATTAAAAAAGAAAAAAGATTGGGGCGTCTGGGTGGTTCAGTCAGTTGGACATCCGACTCTTGGTTTTGGCTCAGGTCAGGATCTCAGGGTCCTAAGATTGGCTGGTGTCGTGCTCCATGCTCAGTGGGGAGTCTGCTTGAGATTCTCTCTCTCCCTCTCCCTCTGCCCCTCCCCTCGCTTGCTTGCTTGTTCTCCAAAATAAATATATAAATCTTAAAAAAAAAAAGATATTAAGAAAAACTGACTTGCAGGGGCGCCTGGGTGGCTCAGTCATTAGGCGTCTGCCTTCAGCTCAGGTCATGATCCCAGAGTCCTGGGATCGAGCCCCGCATCGGGCTCCCTGCTCTGCGGGAAGCCTGCTTCTCCCTCTGCCTCTGCTTGTGTTCCCTCTCTTGCGGTGTCTCTATCAAATAAAATCTTTAAAAAAAAAAACAAAAAAACTGACTTGCACAACTGATTTTAAATGATGTTTTTATGACATCTTATGTCCATAATGTATTCTTTTCATTAAAGATCCAATGAAAATAACATTTTAACTTACAGTGAGTTTTCAAAATGGGATATGATGTGTATGTGGATAGAAGGGAAACATGTAGGTTACTAGGTGAGGCTTACCTAGCAATTACTTGGGAAAGTTTAAGGGGAGAAAGATGAAACAAGAGAAAAAAAAGATTTTTGGAGTAAAAAGCTGTTCTACTAGATGTAGAGCCTACGGAAACTTTTTTTTTTTTTTTTTAAAGTAAACTCTACTCCCTACATGGGGCTCAAACTCACAACCTACAACCCTGAGATGAAGAGTCCCATGGTCTATACCTAAGCCAGCCAGGTGGCCGAAGATTCTAGAGAAATTTCTGCACATGTTACAGGTTGTACATTGTTTCTACTTTTCATAACTACACTTTTGCAATCTGTATGTCCTGCAATAGAGGAAATGGTGATATATATATTCATACAAATGGAGTATTATTCTATGACCTTAATAAAAATGAATGCTGGATCTGTAATCAACAAAGATTTCCAAAACAACATTAACAGAAAAAAGTTGCAGAATAATACAGTATCTTAGTTTAAAAACATAAAATAATAGCATTTATAAGTAAATATGAGCTGTTACCAGTATAAAAACAAGAATGAGAAGGTTCCAGTTTAAGATGGCAATATAGAGGCTCCTGAATGCACATCCTCCCATGGATGCACTGAATCTACAGCTACATATGGAATAATTCCCTCAGAAGGGAATCCAGAAACTAGCTGAATGACTCCTACACCTAGGTGAATGAGAAAAAACCCTACATTGAAATGGGCCTTGGCACACCCTCTATCTATTGGGAGCCATTAAGAACCCAGAAGGCAGT
>NC_138383.1:12995754-13002156 GCF_054177405.1 Leptonychotes weddellii
TGACCCTCCTCCCTCTCATGCCCTCTGTCTCTCATTCTCTCTCTCTCTCAAATAAAAAAAAAAAAAAAAAAAAAAAGACTGGGAGAGGTGGCTGTTTTACTTAGTGCACAGAGACCAATAGAGACAGGAAAATGAAGAAAAAGGATATGTTCTTTTTTTTTTTTTTTTTAAGATTTTTTATTTATTTATTTGACAGAGAGAGACACAGCGAGAGAGGAGAACACAAGCAGGGGGAGTGGGAGAGGGAGAAGCAGACTCCCCGCCGAGCAGGGAGCCCGATGCGGGGCTCAATCCCAGGACCCTGGGATCATGACCTGAGCCGAAGGCAGACGCTTAACGACTGAGCCACCCAGGCACCCCGAAAAAGAATATGTTCTTAACAAAAGAATGAGATAAACTCAAACAGACCTTAATGAAACAGAGATAAGGACTTTGAGGAAGACTTAAAAATGGTGGTCATAAAGATGCTCCCCAAGGTCAGGAGAACAATGCACAAAGTAAGAATCTCAACAAAAAGAAAATACAAGAAAGTACCAAACAAAAGTCACATAATTAAGAAATATAATAACTAAATTGAAAAATTCAATACAGGGGATCAACAGCAGACTAGATGAAGCAGAAAAAAGGATTAACAAACTCAAAGAACCGTGGAACTTACCCAAACAGAGGAGCAAAAAGAAAAATGAATAAAAAAGAACGAAGATAGCTTAAGGGATTTGTGGGACACCAGCAAGTGGACCAATATTCACACTATAGGGGTCCCAGTAGGAGAAGAGAGAGAAAAAGGCCAGAAAGCCAATTCAAAGAAATAATGGCTGGAAACTCCCCTAACCTGGGTAAAGGAAACAGACATCCAGATCCAGGAAGCCCAGAAACTTTCAAATAAGATGAATCCAAAGACCCCACGCTAACATACATTATACATAAATTGTCAAATTTGAGAGAATCTTTAAAGCAACAAGAGAAAAACAACTTGTTATGTACAAGGGAACCCCCATACCACTATCCTTCGATTTTTCAGGTGAACCTTTTCAGGCCCGAAGGGAATAGCACAATATATTCAAAGTGCTGAAAGAGAAAAACTGCCAAGAAAAACTATTTTACTCAGCAAAACTGTCCTTTGGAACTGGAGAAATAGTTTTCCACACGAGCAAAAGCAGTTCATTAACACTAGAACAGCTTTACAAGAAATTTTTAAGATGCTTCTTTAAATAAAACGTTGCAGTTTAGTAATAGGAAAGCATGTGAAAGTACAAATCTCACTGGTAAAGGTAAATATATAGTTAAAATTCAGAAAAGTCTAATGTTGTAACTGGTGTGTATGTGCATGAGCAGAGGGAAGGGCAGAGGGAGAGAAGCAGACTCTCTGCTGAGTGTGAAGCCCAATGTCAGGCTTGATCTCACGACTTGAGCCAAAACCAAGAGTTGGACACTTAACTGAGCCACCAAAGCTCCCCTGAATTCAACTGTATAGTGAAAGGATCACACACCATAATGAAGTGGAATTTATTCCAATGCAAAGATGGCTCAACATCCACAAATCATTATGACTCGCCACATTAACAAAATGAAAGATAAAAATATCATCAACAGATGCAGAGAAAGCATTTAACAAAATTCAACATCTATTCAGGATAAAAACTCTCAACAAACTGGGTATAAAGGGAATGTACCTTAACATAATAAAGGCCATATTTGATAAGCCCACAGCTAACATTATGCTTAATGGTGAAAAGCTGAAAGGGTTTCTTCTAATTTCAGGAACATGACAAGGATGCCTACTCTTACTACTTTTATCCAACATAGTAGTGGACGTCCTAGCCAGAGCAATTAGATAAGAAAAAGAAATGAAAGGCATTCAGGGGTGCCTGGCAGGCTCAGTTGTGCAGCATGTGACTCTTGATCTCAGGGTTGTGAGTTTGAGCCCCACGTTGGGTGTAGAGATTACTTAAAAATAAAATCTTAAAAAAAAAAAGGCATTGAAATTGAAAAGGAAAAAATAAAACTTTGTATTTGCAGATAACATCATAGTAGTTATAGAAAACTGTAGAGACCCCACCAAAAAACTGTTAGAATAAACGAATTCAGTAAAGTCGCAGGATATAAAATCAATATACAAAAATCAGTTGCTTTTTATATGCTAAGAACTAGATGTTAAGAGAAATTAAGAAAACAATCCCATTTACAATTGCTTTAAAAAGATACTCAGCCATAAAAAAGAATGAAATCTTGTGATTTGCAACAACATGGATTACGCAGAGTAGAATGCTAAGTTAAATAAATCAGAGAAAGATAAACACCATATGATTTCACCCATCTGTGGAATTTATAAACAAAGAAAAAAGACAAAAACACAGACTCTTAAATACAGAGACCTGGTGGTTGCCAGAGGGGAGGTGGGTGGAGGATCGGTCAAACAGATAAAGGAGATTAAGAGTACGCTTATCTTGATAAGCACTGAGAAATGTATAGCATTACTAATTATTGAATCATTATATTGTACACCTTAAAGTAATTAACACTATATGTTAACTATACTTGAATAATTTAAAAAAGAATAAAATACCTACAAATAAATTTAACCAAGGAAATAAAAGACCTATATACTGAAAGCTGTAAGACATTGATGAAAGAAGACACAAATGAGAAGATACTCCATGCTCAAGAATTTAAAGAATACTGTTAAAATGCCCATACTACTCAAATTCATCTAGACTCAATGTAATCCCTATCAAAATTCCAATGGTATTTTCACAGAAATAATCACAAAATTTGTATGGGACCACAAAACACCCCAAATAGCCAAAGTGATCCTGAAAAAGAACAAAGCTGCAGGCATCACACTTTCCGATTTCAATCCATATTACAAAGCTATAGTGTCAAAACAATATGGTACTGGCATAAAAGACACACAGATCAACGGAACAGAATACAGAGCCCAGAAATAAACCCACACATACATGGTCAATTAATTTACAGCAAGTGAGCCAAGAATATACAATGGGGCAAAGAGAGTCTAATAAATGGTGCTGGGAAAACTGGACAGCCACATGCAAAAGAATGAAACTATAACTTATCTTACACCACATGCAAAAATCAAAACGAATTAAAGATTTGAATGTAAGACCTGAAACCACAAACTTCTAGAAGAAAACAGTGGGTAAGAAAACAGTGGGTAAGCTCCTTGACATTGGTCTTGGCAATGACTTTTTTGGATTTGATACCAAAAGCAAAGACAACAAAAGTAAAAATCAACAAATGGGACTCTATCAAGCTTCTGCACTGCAAAGGAAACTATCAACAAAATGAAAAGGCAACCCACCGAACAGGAGAAGATATCTGCAAATCAGGTATCTGATACAGAGTTAATATCCAAAATATATAAAGAACTCATACAACTCAATACCAAAAAAAACCCCCAAAAAACTATCCAATTAAAAAATGAGCAGAGAAACTGATAGTTTTCCGAAGATGACCTACAAAGGGCCAAAAGGTATACGAAAAGGGGCTCAACATCACTAAATGTCAGGGAAATGCAAATCAAAATCACAATGAGATGTCATCTTACAGGTTTAGAATAATGGCAATTATCAAAAAGACAAAAGATATCAAGTGTTGGAGAGAATGGAGAGAAAAGGGAACCCTTGTGCACTGTTAGGTGCAGCCACTATGTAATACAGTATAGAGATTACTCAAAATATTAAAAATACCAAATGACCCAGTGATACTACTTCTGGGTACCCAGCAGTGAAAAGAAATCACTACCTCAAAAAGATACATGCACCCCCATGTTCACTGCAGCATTATTTACAATAGCCAATATATAGAAACAACCTAAGTGCCCACTTACAGATAAGTGGATAAAGAAAAAAAATACATAAAAGAATTATTATTCAGCCATAGAAAAAAAGGAAATCCTGCCATCTGTAACAACATGGATGGGCCTTGAAGGCATTATGCTAAGTGAAATAAGTCAGAGAAAGATAAATAATGTATGACCTCATATATATGTGGAATCTAAAAAAACCAAAGTCATAGATACAGAGAATAGATTGGTGGTTGCCAGAAGTGTGAAGGTGATCAAAAGGTACAAACTTCCAATTATAAGATAAATAAGTTCTGGGGATATAATGTCCAGCATGGTGGCTATAGTTAACAATACTATATTGCATATTTGAAAGGTGCAAAAAATCCCATCTTAAAAGTTTTAAGAAAAAATTTGTAACTATGTGAAGTGATAAATGTTAACTAAACTTACTGTGGTAATCATTTATATCAGTATCAATATATAAATAAATCATACTGTATACCTTCAGTGAATACAATGTTATATGTCAATTGAATTTCAATAAAATAAAAAATATCAATAAAAAATAAAAACAGGGATAAGAAGATACAAACTTTGAGAGCGTTGTTTCTTTGAAGGAAGGGGAAAATGGACTGTGGGGAGTACAAAGGGGATTTCAACTCTTATTTTTAATTGCAAAAGGTATAAAGCATATATAATTATTAGCACACCTGCTTTTAGATGGTGAAGATGTAAGTATTATTATTTTTGCTCCTTTTACATATTTCTGAAATATTTAAAATGAGAAAGCCAGTCATACACAAATGGAAGTCCCTAAATGGATCCCTGGGACATCCTTATCCTGGCTTCTCTGGGATAAGTACCTGGCCTTCGATTCTTCGGCCCATACTCCATGATGCTGTCACTGTGCTGAGATAGTGTTTCATCCTTCCTACTCTCCATCTCTTCATTTCCAATATCGTCTTCTTCATAGTCAGTCTTTTCTTTAATTCGATCACCCAGGGCACTCTTTAACATCTACTGAGAAAATACTTTTCAACACTTTTATTGATTTCAGCAGAATGCAAGTTGGAAAAAGTAGACAGAATCCTTAAAAAGCTTCTCATAATTAGGCATGAATAATTTTCAGATGCTTATGCATATTTAGTTTCTGAAGGGTGTATATCAGTGCTATGGACTATTCAGTTTCAATAAACTTTAGAGTAAATCACATAAGGATTTAATACATGTATTCAATGATACCCCCAAACTGTAATACTGGATTTTATGAGAATCAAGAGATCTAATTTTATACCAACTCTGTCTTAGGTGTATCTAAAAGATTTTAATGTAATCACTTAAAATGATTAGTTTTCATCAGAATTCAATAAAAATCAGGATAAATCCATACCAAATTTGGTTATATCATGAAAGGCTACGTAAGAGATGACTTCTCATCCTGTGTCCTACCTGCCTGATTTATGGAACATTTTCACAATAACTAAGACACAACTAATTTTAGTACCTTAGCTTAGCTTTCATCTTCAATTAGAAGATCACTTAAATACTCACCAACTATGGCAATCTCAATATAGATAAAAAAACAAGACTTACCCAATCTAGTTCAGAGAGCCGTTGAGAGAGTTTCTTGGAAACTGAATGTAATTCTTGTTCTGTTAACCTCTTTCTTGGCCTCTGGGAGACGGCTGAATCCCAGGATGAGACTGCAGGTCTGCTTTCATATCTGTAATAAAATGACCATGTGACATTTAAGTAGCCAAGTGTGTGGTAATGCATGCTTTAACAAGTATTTCATACTGGTCTTCACAGCTAAATCTGGAGAGTATACCCCTTTCTTCAAATTCCTTTGCAAAAAGACTGAAAACAGACTGTAATAAATGTTACCTTTTTCCTTTGGGAAACTTCCTTGTCCTAGGGCCTTGGATCTGAGCTGAACACACTTCCTGTTTGCTATCTTTAGGCAACTCAGAAGTTAAGGGAACTTTATTATCTGATTCCTATTAAAAACAAGAGAGTTGATTTGAAAAAGCTACAAAAGATGGCACATTTTGGGTGGGAGGATAAGGGAGGACCTGTGGCACAAAGCTCAGTCCCTTTATTCTCCATGTTTTACCTTTTTTTTTTTTTTAAGTTTTTTCATTTATTTAAGCAATCTCTACACCCAACATTTGAGCCTGATGCAGGGCTCAAACTTACGACCCTGAGATCAAGAGTTGCATGCTCTTCCAACTGAGCCAGCCAGGCACCGCTGTTTTACTTTTTAAAAAACACATTTGTCAGGGCGCCTGGGTGGCTCAGTTGGGTAAGCGTCTGACTGTTGATTTCAGCTCAGATCATAATCTCAGGGTCATGAGATTGAGCCCCGCTTCAGGCTCCACGCTGGGAGTGGAGCCTGCTTAAGATGCTCTCTCTTGGGGCGCCTGGGTGGCTCAGTTGGTTAAGCGACTGCCTTCGGCTCAGGTCATGATCCTGGAGTCCTGGGATCGAGTCCCGCATCGGGCTCCCTGCTCGGCAGGGAGCCTGCTTCTGCCTCTGACCCTCCCCCCTCTCATGTGCTCTCTCTCTCTCATTCTCTCTGTCTCAAATAAATAAAT
>NC_138383.1:13002656-13086618 GCF_054177405.1 Leptonychotes weddellii
CTTAAGATGCTCTCTCTTGGGGCGCCTGGGTGGCTCAGTTGGTTAAGCGACTGCCTTCGGCTCAGGTCATGATCCTGGAGTCCTGGGATCGAGTCCCGCATCGGGCTCCCTGCTCGGCAGGGAGCCTGCTTCTGCCTCTGACCCTCCCCCCTCTCATGTGCTCTCTCTCTCTCATTCTCTCTGTCTCAAATAAATAAATCTTTAAAAAAAAAAAAAAAATGCTCTCTCTTCCTCTTCCTTTGCCCCTCCCCCTCCACACCCTGCTCATGCTCGCTCTCTCAAAAAAAAATTGTCAAAATACTCTCTTGATCCTCAATACCAAAGCAATGGAAGAGCAATGTCTATAAACTAGTACTCAGATAAAAACTGTGGGTCAGGATGCCATTCAAATATAAAGGCAGGTGAGATGTTCTCAAATATGAAAATTTAGGGGTTATGGCTACACCTGGACAATGAAAAGATGATCAAATCACAAGTGGTATTAAAATCATTCTCTTTAGTATTAAAGAAGTCAACAGAAACTGTCCAAAACCGTAATAAAGATAAAATCTTCTAAAATATGAATATAAACTCAATGTTTTTAACTATTTTTTAAAGATTTATTTTAGAGAGAGACAGCAGGCGCAAGTGCGCGGGGGCGGGGGTGGGACACGAGAGGGAGAGAAATCCCCAGACTCCCCGTTGAGTGCCGAGCCCAATGTGGGGCTTGATCCCAGGACCCCAAGATGATGACCTGAACTGAAGGCAGACTGAGCCACCAAGGCACCTCATTTAATAATTTCTTAATCTCAGAGGAAATCTTATGAAAAAACAAAAATATTTGATGTTTAAGAATCTCTTCAATTTCACCTATCTTTTTCTTCTACCAAAGTAAAATTAAACACTTCTTAGTAAATAACAACTATAATACAAATTTTTAAAAACTTTTTATTGAAGTTTAAGTGTCCTGCTCAAGAATTATTTCAAAACGAGTATTCTCACTTACATGCCACTCAGGTTAGGAAATAGAGTATTACCAGCAACTCAGAAGCTCTTCTACCATCCTCCCCTAAAACTCCCCCATATGTAACCAGTATCCTATGATCCCTTTTATATATCTATCCACCCTCCTATGTGAACAGATGCACAGAATGTTTAGAAGAATGATGGCCACCTAATGCTAATGACGCTTATTTCATCTTTGCACTTTTTGTGCACTGTTTGAATTTTTAATAATGAGAATGTATCATTGTTTACAAATTCACCTTTTGCATATCCCTAGCTGTTCATTTCTAGGAGGATAGGGACAGGATAACTTTATAAAAAGGGAATTTTCAAAGAGTGGAAGCAAACAGACCATGGTATTAATAGCAGTTCACACTGTATAATAGGAATATGAATGAAAGACTATTCCTCATACTTTTTTTTTTTTTTAAAGATTTTATTTGTTTGACAGAGAGAGACACAGCGAGAGAGGGAACACAAGCAGGGGGAGTGGGAGAGGGAAAAGCAGGCTTCCTGCCGAGCAGGGAGCCTGATGTGGGGCTCGATCCCAGGACCCCGGGATCATGACCTGAGCCAAAGGCAGACGCTTAACGACTGAGCCACCCAGGTGCCCCATACTTTTTTTTTAAAGATTTTATTTATTTGTCAGAGTGAGAGTCAGAGTGCGTGCATGTGCACAAGCAGGGGGAGCGGTAGGCAGAGGGAGAAGCAGGCTCCCCACTGAGCAAGGAGCCTGACACAGGACTCGATCCCAGGACCCTGGGAACATGACCTGAGCCAAAGGCAGACACTTAACTGACCCAAGAATCACCCCCCCTTTTTTTAAAAGATTTTATTTATTTATTTGAGAGAGAAAGAGAGAGTGCTTGCACAAGCAGGGGGAGAGGCAGAGGGAGAGGGAAAGGGAGCAGCAGACTCTCCATTGAGCATGGAGCCAACGTGGGGCTCGATCCCAGGACCCTGAGATCATGACTTGAGCCAAAGGCAGACACTTAACCAACTGAGTCACCCAGGTGCCCCTATACTTTCTTATAAAAGTTTAACCAATTTAACTAGGGATATAGAATATGGGCTCTGAAACTAGAATACTGAGTTCAAATCCTGATTCTACAGTTGCTCTGTGACCTGAGACTAGATATTTAATCTCTTTATATCAGCTTCCCCATGGGAAATAAAAATCATACCTACCCCACAGCTGTTATGAGGAGTAAATTATTGAATACCTGTAAAATACCTATAACTGTGCATGACACAAAATAAACACAATGCATGTTAGCTCTTAATATTTTCCTTTTTATACATTCATCCCTACTGTCTTAGAGTAAGAACATGTAGGTATATGCAGAGGTAAAATTTCAGAAGTACAGTGCTCTAATTAGTGGAGTATCCTTTACTACTATTCTAGCAGAGACCTCTTTAAATCTATAGACTTCTACCTAATTGTAAGCAAGCTTTTCCACTTACCACAGAAAATGCTGTGCCCTCTCCAGTAGAATTCATGGCAGAGGAGATGTGACTTGAACGCAAGTATTCTTTTCCTATGGGACAGGGTGCTCGAGGCTCTGAAGGGTGGTAGGGTGGATGTAAAGGAATAGCTGATTGAATAGGCTCCCCTAGCTTCCTAGCACTTGGAATCACATCCACAGAAGGAATTTCCACTAGTTGGCAAAAATAATGTGGACATATTAACATGAGACTCTAAGAAATACATCATTTAATATATACACATACCTATAGATACTAAAAACCTAAATGACTTTAAGAATAGCTACATAAATTACACTTCATCCATGGGTTATAAAACTCGTTAGCCATTAACAATGATTTTATGTAATACTAAATAAAATCCCAGAGAAAACAGTAAGAAATGAGAATACTGTATTTTCAATTACTGTATTTTATTATTCCCTAATAATCTGAAGACCACCAACTGATATACTAATGTATTAGAGACTCATATTGTCCTAAGTCTTTAAGAGAAAAAGTTAAATAATAAAACAGTGGATGTAAAACATGCGACCAAAAACCATTTTAAGAAATCAGAGCTCATAATTAATAGCAAACATTTAAAATATGATCATGTAAAACCAAAGAGAATCATATAAAGTATAGAGCAACAAAAGCAAAAAGGCTAATAGCAACAGAAATTGTCCCAGGAACTAACTATTACCTCTAACTCACTAATAACACCTTACTACTCACTGTCTTCAACAAAAGATGTCCTGTTCTTGGACAAAAAACTAGGTAAGGGAGGGTGCGGCACTTCTTCATATGATATGGTTGAGGCTTTTTTGGACTGCATTTCATTAGGGCCTTTGGCACCTAGAAAAGAAAATATTAAAGGTAGAATTTTTTTGTTGCTGAATATTATACTAAAAATCAGGAGTTTCGTACCCAGAGGATAAAAATCTCATGAATGACATAATCATTGAACTGTGTTGGTCTGATTGCTCAAACTATGCATTACTTTTTTTTTTTTTTTAACCACGCATTACTTTTAATAACTACCAGAGAAGAAGATCTGGAACCACTAATACAAATTAAAAGTAAAGATTTACATCATATTACTTTTCTTTAGAAAAACAAGTGCCATAAAAATAGACACAAAGATCAAAAGAACAGAATAGAGAGCCCAGAAATAAACCCATGCTTATATGGTCAATTAATCTACAACAAAGGAGGTAAGAATATACGATGGGAAAATAGTCTCTTCAATAAATGATGTAGGAAAGTGGACAGCTACATGCAGAAGAATGAAGCTGGAGTACTTCAACACACCATACACAAAAATTACCTCAAAATGGATTAATAAACAACTAAATGTGAGACAAGAAACCATAAAACTTCTAGAAGAAAACACAGGCAAGTAATCTCTTTGACATCAGCTTTAGTAATGTTTTTGTGGTATGTCTTCTCAGGCAAGGGAAACAAAAGCAAAAATAAACTATTGGGACTACACCAAAATAAAAAGCTTCTGCACAGTGAAGGGAACGATCAACAAAGTGAAAAGGCAAACTACTGAACACGAGAAGACATTTGCAAATGATATGTCTGATAGAGGATTAATACCCAAAATATATAAAAAACTGATATAACTCAACACCAGAAAAACCCAGATTAAAAAATGGGCACAGGACCTGAATAGACGTTTTTCCCAAAGAAAACATACAGATGGCCAACAGACACAAGTTGCTCAACATCACTAATCATCAAGGGAAATGCAAATCAAAATCACAATGAGATATGGCTAGACTCAAAAAGACAAATAACAAGCGTTGACAAAGATTTCACGTGAAGAGAAAGGAATTCTTGTGCACTGTTGGTGGAAATGGAAATTGGTATAGCCACTATGGAAAACAGTATGAAGGTTCCTCAAAAAAGTAAAAATAAAAATACCACATGATCCAGTAATTCCACTACTGTGTATTTACCCAAAGAAAAAAACACTAACTTGAAAAGATATATGCATCCCTGTTTATTGCAGTACTTAAAACAGCCAAGATACGGAAATAACCCAAGTGTCACTGATAAATGAAGGGATAAAAGAGATGTGGTGTACATGTGTACACACACACACACACACACACACACACACACTTAGTCATAAAAAAGAATGAGACCTTGCCATTTACAACATGGATAGACTTAGTAATTATGCTAAGTGAAATAAGTCAGAGAAAGACAAATACAATTTCACTTACATACAGAATCTAAAAAACAAAACATATGAACAAAAAAAAAAAAAAGAAGAAACAGATCCACAAATACAGAGAACTGATGGTTTCCATACAGGAAGAAGTAGGGAGAATGGGTAAAATGGGTAAAGTGGAGTGAGGTACATAGGCTTCCAGTTATGGAATGAATAAGTCACAGGGATGAAAGGTACAGTAAAAGAATATAGTCAATGGTATTATAATAATGTATGATGACAGATGGTAGCTATACTTGTGATGAGACTAGCAAATATATGGAGTTGCCAAATCACTATGTTGTACACCTGAAACTAATGTAATATTGTGTCAACTATACTTCAATTAAAAAAATTACTAATATGTACTATATAGTTACATTTTAAAAAATCATATGAGATACACATTTGCGTATCTGTAAGGAAAGAAATCAAAATGTTAACAGTGGTTTTCTCTAGGTCAGAGGTTGGCAAACCATAGCCCAAGGTCCAAATCTGACTCATCAACTGTTTTTGTAAATAAAAGTTGTTTTAAGATTTTAAGTAATCTCTACATCCAACGTGAGGCTTGAACTCACAAACCGGAGATCAAGAGTCACACACTCTACTGACTAAGCCAGTCAGGCACCACTGTAAATAGCTTTATTGGAACACACTCATATACAAAGAGGTGCCAGAACTGTAGGAACGCTGTTATGGGGGTATATCCCTGAGCTAGGAATCTTGGCTGATACAATAAAAAAATTTATAGGTCAAATTGTTTTGTCTAATTTTTGAATGCTTATTTTTTTTTTTTTTAAAGATTTTATTTATTTATTTGACAGAGAGAGACACAGCGAGAGAGGGAACACAAGCAGGGGGAGTGGGAGAGGGAGAAGAGAAGCAGGCTTCCTGCCAAGCAGGGAACCTGATGCGGGGCTCGATCCCAGAACCCTGGGATCATGACCTGACCCAAAGGCAGACGCCTAACGACTGAGCCACCCAGGCGCCCCTGAATGCTTAATATTTTTAATCGGCTTTATAATATTACATATAGAGCTGTATTAAAATATTCCTGAATATCCACTTTGTTCCCTTAGAAATCTACAGTACACAAACTCTCCACAAACAAAATGGATTTGACTCCCCCTCTCCAGATGACTATTTATGCCTTCTTCAATTTAATGAAAGACTTCACCATAAACTTATTCCTCACTTTGAAGGCATGAGAATGCACCCTGTGCATTCTCCAAACTCATTGTTACCAAATGGTCAAATGACATAATGACTACAAACAGAAAAATTCACCTTGCGCAGATCCCAAACTCCATGCAATTTATTCCAAGACGCTGTACATTTAAAATTTTTTGACACTCATTTTATGTCTTTTAAAAACCAGCACACACATCGTTTTGTGCTTTCCTTTTCCACAATCCAATTCAATATGGCCATTTTCACATCAAAATGTTAAAATATCTGAATCTCCCTCCATAACTTCCTATGACACATGAAGAGTATCTGAGATCTAATGTTCAAAATTCTTTAACATGGTCCACAATTTTCTCTACTACCCAAACTGAATTTGTCATCAGCTTGACCTCAGGCTAATTCACTTTTACCTGGGTCCATTTTTTCTTTAGTTTCTTGGATGACCAAGAAACTCATATGCTCTTTATTTTTGATGAATTTCTCCTAAAATCTCATGCTTAGTTACCACCTGGAACTTTTGTCAGACTGAAAGTGACACACTCAAATCTCTCTCCATAAATTTTAGATTGTTTTAAGGATATACTGTTTAATTACTGGAATGATTCTGAACTTGTCTACTGTAAGTAAGCATTAATAAAATTCAATTATATATCTATATGATAAATGTATATAACAGTTCATAAAAAAAGGAGGGGGCAGCCCTGGGTAGAAAAAAAATGGGTGAATATGGTCAAAAGGTACAAACTTCCAGTTAAATAAGTCAGGGGAATACAATATACAAAGAGGACAGAACTTAAAAGTTGTCATCACAAGAAAAAAAAAATTTCAACTACCTGTACTGACAAATGTTAACTAGACCTTTGTGATGATTATTTCACAATATATGTAAACAAAAAATCATTAGGTTGTACATCTGAAACTAACGATGTTACATGTCAGTTACATCTCAATTAAAAAAAAAGATTCGGGCGCCTGGGTGGTTCAGTCGTTAAACGTCTGCCTTCGGCTCAGATCATGATCCCAGGGTCCTGGGATCGAGTCCCGCTCGGGCTACCTGCTCAGTGGCAAGCCTGCTTCTTCCTCTCCCACTCCCCCTGCTTGTGTTCCTTCTCTCACTGTGTCTCTGTCAAATAAATAAAATCTTAAAAAAAAAAAAAAGATTCATAGCCCAGGAACTTAAGCCTAAATTAGACACCCATGAATGTATATGATGACAGATATAAGTTAAATCCAAATATAAGAGGAAGATACCATAGTCCTTTATGACACCAAACACCTTACCCTAGCTTTTCTTTCAACCTTTTCTCTTTTGTCTTAATTGCATTATAATCTGAATAGTTAAAATCTGAAAACAATTTACTTTTTATAGATGCAACCTTTCTATGTGGCAGTTGCTACCACAGCACACCATTTTTAAAATCACCATCCCTTCCACCTTCTGTCAATCCACCTGACTCTCTTCCTTCTAGAAACATTACCTACACTTGACTCTGGTCATTCCCTTACTTTGCTCCTCCTAGTAGCAAGTACATGTCTTTGGTCTACTGTCTAACCTTCCAGACTTAGGTTCTTTGAACATTAATTCCTTGGAATTCAACGTCTATTCTTTAGAATAAAAGTATTAATGCTGAAAGGGATTTCAGAGATGGTTTGTTCAATTCTCTGATTTAACGCATTAAGAAACTGAGGCTCAGGAAAGATAAGGACCTTGTCCAAAGTCACATAGCCAGTAGCAGAGTCTGGATAAGAGTTTGGCCACTTGATTCCCAATTTAATATACTTAGTTCCTCTCTAGCATTCCTGTTCTTCCATTAAAAAAACTCCGCAACTTATTGTGGGCCTGGTGTTTTGCAAAGTTTTGGAATACTAAGATGAATATGAATGATTTTACTATATATTTCACTTGTCTTATTTATTGGCTCCCTCCACAAGTAGAATGTAAGCTCCACAAGGGAAGGGATTTGTGTCTATTTTGTTTACACTGTAACATGACTGCCTGGCACATGGAAGGCACTAAATATTTGCTGAATGAATATGATGTGGCTACTGTCCCTGAAACTCCGTTTACCTAATAGACACACTCAAAATTAACTATGTGATGTGAAGAATGCTATTACCAAAATAAGGAGACGGAGCCACACTGCAGAAATATAGAACCTTTGAACCTGAGGCACACGGGAGAGCCTGGGCTTTGTAGGGTAAATTTGCCAGGAATAGTAGAAAGGAAGGAAGAGCACCCCAGCAGAAGAAACAGTATGATGCCAGAAAAGAGCATGTCAATGAAGGTAGGCAGGACAGGGAGTGGGATGTTGGAGGACTGCAAGGTGGGAGGCTCAGAAGGGGTTTGAGAGAGATTCAGGCTTACTGTGTATAAACAGCAGACTGTGAGAAATGTGGCCTGACACCTGGCAGAAAAATTGCCACTGGATATACAGACTCATTGGTTGAAACCATGAAAAGAGCACTGTTTAGGAAACTACACTTAGGGGGTAATCTGAATGTGAGTAGACTATCAAGTTGCATCCAGAAGTCTCTTCCCAGAGTATCAAGTCCCACATATTACATGACAAACTTGCATCCACCTGTTTGCCCATGTGCCTGCCTGTGGCTCCTACTTGACTGATTTCATGTTAACCGTTCATATTTAGGATAATGGTGGTATACTCCTGGAAATTCAATTCTAATATTGACTTACAGCTCTCTCCATTCTTCTCAACTATAAACATTCCTAAGTATATTTATATTTTCAGTTATATGACAACAATAACTGATATCTAACAACTTACCATTACTTCTTAGAGAAAAGGTGTGTGCTGTGTCTCCCAGTCTAATTATTTCACCGGTGGATTCTGTTTCATCTCCATCCCAAGAGGGGCCCAAAGCCTCAGATGACAAGGAGCACCTGAAAGAGTTCCCTTACTTACTTGGGGCCCAGCCTAACCATAGAGGGCCCCTCCCAAGGACCCCGAGAGTTCCTCCTAACAGCCTGTCTACGGGTATTCAGACTGCTCGTTGTTATGTGCAGAAAAAGAGCAACATACTCCCTTCTGCTGCTTATCACTTCTTGCTGCTTGTCTGTTTTGACTGATATATGTATGGGGGAACTAACTGTGTTCAAAGTGTCAAGGATTAAATGCATAGGAGAATCCACACAGAAAACAATAAACATTGGATATTCTAGGGGTGTGGGAGTGGAGTCTGGGTAGGGTATTAATTTTGCACTAAATAGTCTTGTGTTGTTTCACTTTTGTACTTTTTAAAAAAATCTAATAATAAGAAATAAAGTCAGGAAATTCATCTTATGGTGGTCTCCTTTAAGACATGTTTTCCACAATGTACTATACCTAAATAGGAAAGCGCAGCCTGTGATTTTCAAATCATGACAAACTCCATAAAAACATGGAGAATCAGATATTTAAAACAAAGTCATAGCATCATATTCAACCTCTAGTTATAACTACCATCAAATCTGTAATGACATATTTTTTCCATAAAAGTCACAGAAATTTTAAAACTCTGTTATTTGTTAACAATATTGATTCATGAGAGTGCAGTAACCCAGCAATTTTATACTGCCGGTGAGTGTATAAACCACCACCACCTTTTTGGAAAGCGACTGCTTTTAAAAGCTTTATAACATTCATTCTCTTTGAATGAGTTTAAAGAATAGCTTAAAGAATAAAGAATAGCTTAAAGAGTAAGTAAAAGTATATATCACATTTTTAAAACCATAAAAAACACAGGAACAGCCACCTCCACTTCAGAGGAGTGGTTTAGCCAATTATGAAACACACATATGAATGGTCTGTTATATGGTGATTAAAAATTATTACAAAGATTTTAACAACTTGAAGACTATTGATGTGTAAAGCTTAAAATGCAAAAAACAAAATTATATAAACAATATAACTAAATCCAAAAAACCCTCGAAACAGTAAAAAAGACTAAAGTATAACAAAACATCAACAGTACTTATTCAGTTTTGAATGGTAGAGTTCATCTTTTTTTGTTTTTTTGTTTTTTCCTAATTTCTCTGTACTTTACAAGTTTTCTATAAGGAACATAAACTATTCTGATGACCTAGGGAAAAATTTAAAAATAAGTAGGTGCTTAATACTGAGAATTAAGTACTACATATAGCTCATGGTTCTTAAAACTCCCTCAAGAAGGTTTAAAATATGAGAAGGTAGTAATATTTTCACACTCGTTTTTTTTGTTTGTTTTTTACTGCCATTCTGGTATATTGTGTGCCATTTCAATTCTTAGTAGAAGGAAAAAGCATAACTTGCTATGATTAAATTCATAGACATTGAGTGCTACCTCTCAAAAGAAACCCTTTTCCATGATGACCTGGATCCCTTAGTACTTTCTGGCTCTTCCAAAAGTTCTCCTTGATGGGATTCTTTAAAACTCTGTCCAGTTTCACCTGTTTAAAATAGACAAAAACAATACCAAAACCCCCCAAATTAATAACACTATTTTTATACAGGGATAGGTAGAGGTAAGAACAGTAAGGCACCCTCATCCTCTCCTGGTAAACTGGGCTCTTGTGAACATGAAATTAGAAAGAACCAAATCATCACCTGTGATGAGCATATTACTTGGGTAACAAACAACAAAAGTGTTGTTTTAAAAGCAGGGTCTGCAGTTGTATTAGCAACGTTTTATTTTTTAAGCTAGGTGGTAGGTTCATTTTCTATTGTTTATAAACACCGTCCTGTCTATAAGAGATGTCTAAGGTAAGAGGACTAGGCTGTGGCTTCAGAACATGACTGTGTCAGCTTGCTTCAGGCTCTAAGACTATCACTCCCCTAACCTAAGAGTCAGACTACATTAAGGCTTGGATGGAATTTTCCTTAAGACGATCACTCTTTTCTTCTATCCCAACATATCTGCGGATTACACGTTCACCAGTGGCAGCAACTCACTAGCAATGTGATTTTAGGAGGTATGTGGGTGAACCTCCTATGATCCAGATTTATGGATATTCCCATCTCCATTACTAGAGATTCCCTGTTTGAACATCCACCATCATTTTTTTCTATTTCCGTACTCAACAAGCAACATTTTAATAACATTAGTTAACATTCACTGTGCATCTACTCTAAGCTTGGCTCAGTGCTAAACTATTCATGCATTATCTACTTATTTGACCTTCACTACAGCCATGAAAGAATTTCAGATGAGAAAACTGAGGCTTCAAGAGCTTCAAACAATGAGGGGCATAATGCAGCACTGACTCAAGGTCTCCTTTCAAATCCTTTGGCCTTCAGTTTAAGTAAATGATAATGCTGCTCTGTATACCTGATGCAACTCATGATAATAAAGATTTACTTCCCATTATTAACTGGCATTTTGAAGAATCTGCTCAGCTCTAAGTAATATTGCCATATCAACTTGGACCTGCAAAGGTGAGAATCAGACTTTAGAAAACACTGTCCAACTCAGGTACTACCGCACAGGGAGGCCCCATCTGTGCCACTCCCTCCTAGCAGCCCTAAGTTCACCACATTCTACTGACCTCCCCTTGAAAGATCCCTTCTCAGCCCTGCCTCAGCATTTCACTATGACCAGACTCCCATGTAAGTCTCTCTCAGTTCTGTGCTCCTCTCTCCATCCCCACTGCCCTATCCGTGGCCAAGTCACCATCGCCCCTCCCCTACTTACAATCAAGCACCGCATTGTAAAAACTGCTGCTGTCAGTGTAAAATTTCAAATCAATCTCCATCTAAAGGTAGTTTTCTACCTCTTAATCTTGCTGCTAAAATGACTAAATAGTCACAGAGCATCAAAATACCTACTGGTAACCTTGAATTAGGTGAGTTTCACATGTCTTTCACTCTCCCCCAATTCTCCTATAATGTTTTTATTGTACAACAGTCCCCCCTTATCCATGGGGGATATGTTCCAAGATCCCCAGAGAATGCCTGAAACCACGGATAGTATTGAACACTATATATACCCTTTTTCCTGTACGTACATACCTATGATAAAGTTCAGCTTCTAAATTAGGCACATTAAGATAAACAATAGCTAATAAAAAAATAGAGCAATTACAACAATATACTACAACAACAGTTATAGAAATGTGTTCTCTGTCAAAATATCTTATTCTATTATATTCACTCTTCTTGTGATGATGTGGGATGATAAATACCTACGTGATGGGATGGAGTGAATGACACAGGCACTGCAATACAGCATTAGGCTATTATGACCTTCTGACAATATGGCAGGAGGATCATCTGCTTCTGGACAGAGGTTGACTGCAAGTAAACTGCAACTGCGGAAAGTAAAACTGCACATGTGGGGGGACTATTCTATGTATTTATGGCTGTCTTCCTGACTTGAGTATAGGTTTCTTTGAGAGCAATAAACATGGCATGCAATTCTGAATCCTCCCAGAGTACTTGGGCTGGTACATACTTAACATACCTTAAACACTTAAAATACTCCACACTCAGAACTCTCGAAGTTTTTGAAATAAGAAATATCTTCTGTGGCAATCTTTCCTTCCTACATGTGATTTTAAATCTTTTCAACAATGATGATAAAAGGTAGAAAACTATCACTAAAGAGTTTAAGGTTAATTTCAAATGTTATAATCACAGCACAGGTCTCACCATCAACAGTGTGAGAAGAATGATAAGCCTACCCAAATTTTTGTCTTCATTCATATTAGAATTTATGTTGATTGCTACTAGTGCTAAAAACTTGTTGGGTAACTTTAAAATAGTAAACCCATTCTTATATGGGTCATATATTACTCCAATCATGACACAGCATTATTTACTCAACCAATCTCAAACTGTTAAGACACATAGGTTTTTTTTTCTTTCTTTTCAATTACATTGCAATGAAGACCTTCAAGCACCTTTCTTTTATATTACTTCCTTAGGATAAATTCTTAGAAATGAGATAAATTGAGCCAAAGATTATAAATTGCTCTTATATACTGCTGATCCATTTTAAATAACCATAAGCCTTTTAGAAGATAATATGGCAATATTAATCTTTATAATTATCATTAAAAACCATAAAATAAAAATTTCACACAATAAATTGTTACAATTTGGGAAACTGGGCTACTGAAGACTAAAATAAAATGTTCAGGCTGTCACAAACCTAAATGTAGGTTGAAGACAAAAAAACACACCAATTCTTCCTGCTAATGCTTTAGCAATATCCAAATTTGTAACAAAAATAGCACTTCTGACAGAGGAAATTATAGAGTCAGTAATTTCATGCAATAATAGGACAACGGGCAATTTTAGCCAGAATTTAGCTATTATAGATTAGCCTTAAAGTAATTTATAAGCAATATCCAAGTTGACAAACGACATGGTGACAGTCTAGGGTAGTTTTTCTCAACCACTTAGAACAGTAAGAATTGAGATTTAATTTATGATTAACTTTACCAGGTATATGCATTAGTGATTCCAATTCCTGTGAAGAAAAACAGGCAAAAAGAAAAAAGGCAAAAAGGGACAGGATGTAGAATATAAACCAAATCAAATTTCTATTTTTAAACTTACTTTTCTCATGAGATGTCTCACTGATGTGTTCTGTAAGATACTCCAGCAACCCATCAAATATTTCTAGCAGATTCTTAATAGATTCTTTATCTCCTTTCACTATATTTTCTCCTAAACACAGGATAGAGCTAATTAAAAATATTAACCAAGAAATTGAAAGCCTCATAATTTTGAAATGAATATACCACCATGTACTGTTCTAGATAAAAGAACTGTAAACTAACTCAGGAAAAACAGTAATATAAATATTAAAGATATGAATTTTTTTTTTTTTTAAAGATTTTATTTATTTACTTGAGAGCGTGAGAGCGAGCACAAAAGCAGGGTGAGGGGCAGAGGGAGGAGCAGACTCCCTGCTGAGCAGGGAGCCCAATGCAGGGCTCAATCCCAGGACCCTGAGATCATGACCTGAGCTGATGGCAGCCGCTTAACCAACTGAGCCACCCAGGCACCCCAAAACATGAATTTTCTGATACCTAATTATATTTGAAGAAACAAAAGCAGCAGCCTTGAATATAATGTTTGATAATTAACTGGCATATTCCTTCCTGTATCAAGAAACAAAGTAAGTGGACTTAAGAAAACATCCCCTAGTAATATTTATACCAAAATATAAAGCATCTAAGCAGAACTTTATTAGGCTGGTGAAAAAAAATGGCATGAGAGAACACAGTTTCAGATTGTGAGATCCTACTTCTAGATGGTGGTTTGTTCTGAAGATAACAGCAGCAGAGTAATATAAAAACAAAACAAGTTTGTTGGGATACTTTCGTCAGGAATCTCTCATTTTTTCTATTAACTTCTGTTCATTTTGTATGCATCATGTCATTTTCTTAATTAAAAATTGCCTATGCATACAAACTTCCAATTTGTATAACTTTGTATACAGTTTGTATAACTTCCAGTTATAAAACAAGTCACAGAGATAAAAAGTAAGGCATAGGGAATAACGTCAATAATACTGTAATTAGAACTGTATGGTGACCGATGGTAACTAATCACAGTGAGTACTGTGTAATATACAGAACTGTTGGATCACTATGTGGTACACCTGAAACCAATATAACTTTGTGTCAACTATACTTCAATAATGAATTTTCTTAAAACTGTCCATTCATATAAAACCCTTTTTAATTTCACCTCACCCCAACTTCTCTAGTCCAATCTCCCACCGCATCCACTTTACACCCAGAAGTTAATCTTTAAACAATCCCTAGCACAATACCTGGCCCATAATAAATCTTTAATAAATGCTAAATTGAAATATTGACAAGAAATGGGTTGGTAAAAGCATGGAAACTTGGCATGCTTAGTGTCACCTAAAATGGACTCTAATCAACATCAGGTATGGATGGAATTTAACTCCAGACACTTGGGTTGTCCTTCAGGAGATCATGCCTGCAATTCTTATAAGTTCAAACCAGTAAGGGAGAGGCAAAATGGAAATTTGATATTTGAGAGAATCTAGCCATTCAAAACTTCATTCATGACGCAAAACAAACCTAAACCAGAAATGTGATGTTCAACACTACTACTAGTACAGATGGACATTTGACAGTTTTTTTGTTTAAAACAAACAGAAATATTATTCTTAAGCCTTATGTTTTTCTGACTTAACAAGATACACAAGTATACCCCCAGGGCATACTCAGAAATTCTGAGTTGCCAGGATGGGGAGCATCTTCTGTCAACCCAGTAACTAAGATGGCATGCCAGAGTGAAGTGCTTTGTGGTATAGGAGATATTGCTTTAAACAGAACACAAGGAGTAAAAAGATGCTGTGCAGTATACCACAAGAGGTGAGCAGTTTTGCAACTTTTCATGAGGTGGGTGTGTGTTGTCAGGAGCAGCTCTGCGTTAAAAAGTTATATATGCAGATACAACCTTGCTATAGTAGGTTTTAAAAGCACAAATACCAGAAATTGCCCTGTTCAAGTGATAAAGCAATTCAAAATTACAAAGGAACAGGAAAATCCTTGGATTACCCTTCAAAATGAATTATCTCCAAATTTATCACATTTACTCACCTAGAACTGCACTCAAAAATTATTTTTCTAAAAGTCTGTCAATATTAAATTGAGAGATGTAAATGATCTATCCTGATTAACATTTCTCTCTTAACTGTCAAAGAACAAACCAATAGTGTAAGCCTTCTCTTAGTGATTCAAATATAGTTTCAAACCCACAGATTCCCTCTCTTCCTTAGCTTGAAATAATTTACTGCAATAATCCTCATTTTCTTACTATGTAAAATATAGGGATTTATAAATATATTTGGTAAGTCTGGCTTCAGAATACAAGCATGATGTACTTTATTTTGGAAAAAGGTTCACAATTTAGTTTTATTTATTTTGAACAGACAATATATTAATGGGGTTTAAAATTCAAACAGTGCAGAGTGCCTGGGTGGCTCAGTCAGTTAAGCATCTGACTCTTGATTTTGGCTCAGGTCATGATCTCAGGTTTTGAGATCAAGCCCCACGTTAGGCTCCACACTGGGCGTGGAGCGTGCTTAAGATTCTCTCTCCCTCTGCCCCTCCCTCGCATTTGCACATACACATTCTTTGTCTCTCTCAAAAATGAAACAAAATAAAAAATAAAATTCAAAAGTGCAAAAGGTATATAATGAAATCTCAGCCCACCCTCATCCTGTAGCCCTGAAGTTCCTCTTATTGGAAGCAATCAGTATTATAGGTTTCTTGCACATGCTTTGAAAGAGTCCTTCTGCAAGCAATCAACTGCATATTTACTCTCCTCACCTTTATTTTCTACAAGTAGCACCATACTCTGCACACTATTATCAAATGCACATTTTTCTGACACTATATACATTGGAGACTGCTGCACTAATATGGAACATTTTACATAATGAGCATCATCAAAAATCTTTTACATTGGCAGAGTAATTCCGTGTATGGAGCAATCATAACTTATTTAACCTGTCCTTATTTAGTGGACATTTAGATGTTGCTAATTTTTACCTACTACAAACAAGCAGCATGTTAGCTTTAAAATAACTAAACAACAGGGCACCTGGGTGGCTCAGCTGGTTGAGCGTCCAACTCTCGATCTCAGCTCAGGTCTTGATCTCAATGTCATGAATTCAAGCCCCACATTGGGCTCCACACTGGGTGTGGAGCCTACTTAAAAAAATAATAAAACAGGGTGCCTGGGTGGCTCAGTCGTTAAGCATTTGCCTTCGGCTCAGGTCATGATCCCAGGGTCCTGGGATCGAGCCCCGCATCGGGCTCCCTGCTCAGCGGGAAGTCTGTTTCTCCCTCTCCCACTCCCCCTGCTTGTGTTCCCTCTCTCGCTGTGTCTCTGTCAAATAAATAAAATCTTAAAAAAAATAACAAAACAAAAAATAAAAGAATGAAAAACATACTGCAAACGACCAGCTAGGATACTTACATCTCAGATCCAGGTCCATCACAAACTCAGTGTTTGACTCCTAAAAAACCTCTCAAGGATGGGTGCCTTAATTCTACCAGTCAATTGTCTTGGCTCAGTGTTGTCGTTTGGTCTACTTCATAAGCTTACTCATTTGGTTAACTAAACAATGTATAGGGTTCTACCTAATAAATTATTTTAGTAAAATGCAAAATTATTTGATGGTTAAGTATATACCAACCTGTTATGTGAGACAAGCTGACTTGCAGGTAATCCAAGGCCAGTGAATCAATTACTGCTTGTACATTGTGAGCTTCATCCTCTTGACTCCTGGGAATAGCTATGAGGTCTGTGGAAAAAAAGCTACATAATTTTTCATCTGAGGGTCCAGGTTGTCATGGTCTCTGACCAGGCTTCTAAGTGAAGTTAACTGCTACAAAAGCAAGCTCCACCCAAAGAGAACAGGCTTTTATAAAGTACAGATAAAGCTAACAGAGCCTGATTTCTACATAGCACCTTTATTAGTTGAATACTTAGTCAATTAACATATATATGAACATGCTCTACAATAAGCACCATACTACAAAAAGATAAAGATAAATTCAAGGAGATGCTAATACTCTAATAAGGGAAACAATACATGAAGTGAGACTTTAACCCATAATCGTGGGCTTCTTTCCATAAGAGAAAAAAACTCCACAACAGGTATGAAAGTAGAGTTCTCGTAAGTCTTGTTAAAGCACCCTAGTAGGAATTATTGGCATAATGATTTATTTATTTATTTTTTAAGATTTTATTTATTTATTTGAGAGAGAGAGACACAGAGAGGGAACACAAGCGGGGGGAGTGGGAGAGGGAGAAGCAGGCCTCCCGCCGAGCAGGGAGCCCGATATGGGGCTCTGGGATCACGACCTGAGCGGAAGGCAGATGCTTAACGACTGAGCCACCCAGGTGCCCCCGGCATAATGATTTAAAAGGTCAGTATAGACCAGACTGAGGAGAGATATTAACATCAACTTATATCTGGGATTTCTCCGCTGGTATTGAGGAAGATGAATGTTTTGGAGAAGGATGAAAAAAGTATTTTAAAAGACTGATCGGATAACTATATGCCTCTGCACTCAAAAGGTTAAGACTAGCATCAAAGATAACCAGCTAGAGGCCATCACCATTATTTCAAGTGATGAAGGCACCAAGTCATGGTAAAAATGGGAAAGGAACACAGACTACACACAGTTTTAGTACTTAATGGTTGTAAGCTACACAAACAGAGACAGCAGAGGAATCTATGGATAAGGACTCTGAGATACTTAACCAGGGATGCAGGACAAACATCAACTCGTATCTGTAATACTGGTTAAGTAACAAGACCCAACAAGTTTCCAAGTTCCACTCAATTTTAGAACCTTTGAAGATACATTTACAGAAAAGGTGTAACTTTCATGAGATATTAGGCATAATTAAACAGAAATCACCAAGGCTGTTACTATGTGTGGGTCTCACTAAAGTACTTATTAAGGTAATGAATGCAATAGTTAGAAATAAGATACAAACAAAAAGTCAAGATTTTACAAATCTCATAGGATCTAACTGAAGGCTCTCAAAACTACTGGCCTAAAATATAGTCACTATTACTCCCACTTTTTAGTACCCTTACCTGGTACCTTTTCTCCCAAAATGGATTGGTAAAGAGCAATAAAAACATTAGCATCACAATCTTCTAGTTCTCGTATCCTCAGGTGTATGTGGCATTTCAAAAGAAGGTTATTGGCAACGGTTATCCACTCTGTCAGGAAAGGAAAAAGATCAGCCTTAAATAGCACTAGAAAAAGTCAACCCCCATGAAGATAGACATTGAATGACGTAGAAGATAAAATATTTGATTATTGTAGAAGTTCAAAGACCCTCTGAGGCACGAATTTTGAAAATATTTAATTTCTTGGGATAACTTCCAGAGTGCTAGAATTTTAATGTAATCAAAACTATGATGCAAATCTAACTTTTACTATTGCAACCTAAAATCTTAAGTTATTTTACCCCTTTTCTTATTTTACCAGCCATACCTAGTGTTTTTATTTAAAACATACAAGTAAACGGGAATATATGTCATAAACGAGACCGTTTGTTAACGATACTCTGAGATTACCAGAAACTAATTAATAGAAGCTGCTTCAAATTCCCAATAGTATTAGTCATGTTTTTACCCAATTATCTTGTGCAAGTCAGAATTTCTCTGGTGCCCAAATAGGTGGTGATTAACTTAGTCTGTTAAAAACTGAAATAATGACACCAACACTACAACATTTGTTAGTTTTTTAAAAATTACATTTAATGAATAAGAAATAAAACATAGAAAATACATAAAAACGTCCCTAAATTCAGAACTAGCACGTTACCAACACTGTTGAAGTTTCCTGTGTACCACCGCACCCCACCCACAGATACGGTAGGAATTAGCAAGGTTATTTCAAGACTTTCTCAAAGGTAATTTAGAAAGCCTGACCTATTTGATCCCTGATATAATTGGCGATTAAGGAGAAAGTCCTTTTACTTTGTGTTCGACATATTCAGCACGTTCTAGGAATAACGATGTCTCTGTGTTCAAGGCACGTTATCTCCCTCTCCCCATGCCCACTCCTCACAGCTGACCAAAACACGACAAGCAGTTTGAACGCTGTCCTGAGGAAAGGGATGAAAGCGTCCCAGACAACCCAACCCACTCGCTTTGCAAAAGCGGTTGCTAGACAAAGCCGGTAACTCCAGAGGGCACTGAGGAGAAAAATCCAGGAGCATCAGCAGATCTTAAGTGTGCCGTTCCCCCAAAAGTTCAATGCACATGCAGGTACGGCCTCAGTCCCCACAGTTCAAGAACCAGAGAACACGATGACAGGGGCTGCATTCCCCAGAGAAATACACGTCCCGGGAAGACGCTTTCTGACTGCCCTTTTTGCAGCCAAGTTGCAGGCGTGCTGCGGGCCTCGCCACGGGGTCCTTCTCTCCACACCCCAAAATCGTGCTCGATGGCCTCTAAGCCGACCGAGATGGGGGCTAAGAAACCCGCAGAAACCGCCCACTACGACGGGGCGTCTGTCACCAGCCCCGCGGACAGCCCAGACCTAAGGAGTGCAGCCAGAGGACTCAAGAGAAAAGGAGCGTTCGGGGACTTAAACGGCTTCAGTCCACACACACCGGGGCTCCGAGCCGAGACTCACCAGCCTCTGAGCCGGCCATGTCACGGAGGCAGGTCGCCGCCTGGCTTCCAACTGGGCGCGCGGTGGACGGCGTCCTGGAAGGGCCCCACAGCGCAGACGCACCGCCAAGGTGGGGGGAACGAAACTAAAGGGCAGGGGGTAAAAGAGGGAGGAACGTTAAAACGGCTTCTCGCTGCTGATTGGCTATCACAGGAACACTTCCTTTCGCTGCACGCGCCGAGGCGGCGGTTTGTGGGCTCTGGATACCATTCTTCGCGGGCAAGATCCCGCTAAGGGATTCTCAGGTGGGTGGGTTTGACAGGTCGGGTCACCCAGCCGCCCAGGCCAGTCTCCCGGGGCATTAGTACGGCACTTCCGGTGAGCTATTTCGTTTCGTATTCCTCCGCCGACTCCAAGTGGAGAAGTAGTGCGGTCCGCTTACTGGAGGGGCGGGAGCAGCCACGTGACAATATCAGGCTCCGCCTTCCCGTCTCACTTGGTTAGGGGCGTGAAGGCTCTTTGGAGACGTAAACATCTCCAAGTGGTCTGAGTGGGTTGGCCTGTGCTGGCCATTTTGTCGGCTGGGCTGGAACTGGAAAAGGGCGGGGTGGCTTTCTTGAGGTGTGGAAAGACGAGAAAAAGGTGAAGGAGTGTAGGTTGAGGCATCTCAGTGTAGGTGGGCCCAGCCATGAGAGGGCCCCCAAACCGGCGACTCTGAGGGAGGGGGAGGGTGGGGGTGGGGCGAGAACATGGCGGATCCCGGAACGCCGGCGGGCGTTGCGGCCTCTGCGCAGGGGCGGGGTGATTAGGTCATAGAGCGGCTCCCAGCAGTCTCTGCGGCGGAGGAGGCGGTCCAGGCTATAAAACCGGCTGCCGGGACGCGGCCGGCACCTCATTCATTTCCACCGGTCTCTTGTTGAGCAGCTTCGGCTCCTGTCATCGCCGCCCCTCCGCCGCTGCCGCCCCCGCAAGGCTTTGCCATCGCCAAAGCCATCTGCAGCGACTCGTCGCACCCGATTCTCTCCACTTCGTTCCCCGCCAACCGCAACCATTGACGCCATGTCGGGTTATTCGAGTGACCGAGACCGCGGCCGGGATCGAGGGTGAGTGTGGGAACGGACTTGTCAGGCCCGGCAGTGGGGGATGGGAGGCCGATGAAGGTGGCGGCGGGCGGGGGCGGCGGGAACTTGGGTTTTTTAACCTATTCTTAGGCTTTATCAATCGAAGTTTTGCGCCATTTTGATATCTGTCCAAAAGTGACTGAGGGATGTTGTCCTGTTAACGGTCCTCAACCTCGCCTTTTGTTGGCGGGGGTGGGGGAGGGGGCGTCGAAGCCCCCCCACCGCCGACGATAGAACAGCTGTTGGGAGAACTCGGGAGAGCGTATTTCGATGGGAGAAAAGCGCGACGCTTCCAGGAAAACGAAGTCAGCGCTGTTCGGTGCATCTTCTCGGGAGGTGTTTTAGGGGCCCCGGGAGTTCTATGATAGCCGAGGGGGTCGCCTCTGAAGCCATTGATGCGGCGGGGGCAGGGGGGTGGCTGGCACCGCGGGAATCGGCCATGTGGCTGAGTCGCGGGTACAAAATGCCGGCGTCGGATATGGCGGCGGCGCCTTTGTTACCCCGCCCGGCGGAGGAGCTCAAAATGGCAGCGTCGAGAAAATGTGGCGCAGAGAGAAATGCGAGACAAAGGGGGAAGCGCCGCCCCAGCGGGAACGCCGCCCGGTCCGGGACTCCTCCCCCGGTAGTTGCCAGCTCCTCCTTCTCTTTTTCTTTGCGTTATATAATTTTGCTATCCTGATCGGGCGTCCTTCCGCGGGATCCCCCCCATTCGATAGGCTTGCATAAGTGTCTCTGAGACCAGCGTCCTTGTTCTGTTCTCATTGCTGTTGCTGTCCCATTATTCCTTAAAACCAAAGCTTCTTTGGTTGAAAACAGCTGATAAATAACATTGTTGTTAAGCACCTCCCTTGTATTGTCTCTTTCCCAGACACTTAATTTCTAAGCTCACGGGAAAGACTAGGAGCTACAAGCTGTTGTCTATCCTTGTAATCTGAACTTCAGGCGTTTGGGCAGCCAGTTTCCGACCTGGTAAATCCCGGGCTGTTGACTTGGCTTCAGTAGTGTGTATTTGGGACAACGGGAAGTGAGAGAGGTGGTGCTAATTGTGGCTTTTGAGAGCATGACGGGTGCTAAGTGCTAAGCCTTAAACCTCGAAAAGTCTCTCATTTACGTGCAGTGTATGCCAAGAGAGAATAAGTCTTTATATAAATTTGTCTGTAGACGTTTGAAAATACGAGTAACTTCTTTTTTGCTTTAATTTCAGGTTTGGTGCACCTCGATTTGGGGGAAGTAGGGCAGGGCCCCTATCTGGAAAGAAGTTTGGAAACCCTGGGGAGAAACTAGTCAAAAAGAAGTGGAATCTTGATGAGCTGCCCAAATTTGAGAAGAATTTTTATCAAGAACACCCTGATTTGGCTAGGCGCACAGCAGTGAGTAATTTCACATAGCTTCATTGGGTTGTAACTCAATAATGGCTTCTATCTAGTAAGTAAAAATATGAACAGAGACGTCGTGGAAACGTGGAAAATGACGAAATTTAGGGAAATTCACGCTTATAGATGAGGTGGTACTTCGGAAACAGGTGTCTTCAAATTTTTCTACACAGAATGGTTAAATATAACTGCACTCGGTGGATTTTTTACTGTGTAGGTTTTCCATATGTGGATATAGGTTTTAAATGGCCCCATTAAAGTTTAATAATAGTTTATAAATTTAGGGGCTTGCTGGCTGCATATTAGTGAAGGTTGTCATGGTACTTAGTAGATTATTACAATTTGTTTTATAGCAAGAGGTGGAGACATACAGAAGGAGTAAGGAAATTACGGTTAGAGGTCACAACTGCCCAAAGCCAGTTCTGAATTTTTATGAAGCAAACTTCCCTGGTAAGTGCTAGTTTGGACCCCCCCCCCTTTTTTTAATTTCCTCCTTTCTCGGCTTCACTAAATTTTACTGAATTGTTGCTAATTACAGCAAATGTCATGGATGTGATTGCAAGACAGAATTTTACTGAACCCACTGCTATTCAAGCTCAGGGATGGCCCGTTGCTCTAAGTGGATTGGATATGGTTGGAGTAGCACAGACTGGATCCGGGAAAACATTGTCTGTAAGTGTGGGAGACATTTTGAGTTTTAATCTGTGGTCATGTGCTAGAGAAAATGGATTAGGAATATAAAGAAACCAGAAGCTTTTTAATTTAACTCCTGTTGTTTGTTTCCCCACCACAAATAGTATTTGCTGCCTGCTATCGTCCACATCAATCATCAGCCATTCCTAGAGAGAGGTGATGGGCCTATTGTAAGTATATATCTGTATTTTTTGTTAATTTTTGCCTAGGAGTACAATGCAGTGTTCTGTAGAATACGTAGCAAAAGATAATTCTTGTGGTCTAACGTAGAGACATTAGTTGTATCACGTTAATTTAGCTGCTGACAGAGCTGCCTTGATTATACTTAAGTACTGGACAGCAAAATCAGTGACCTGCCTATTTAATGCCAATCAGTTAGTTTAAAACTAGGATCCAGGAGTTTGCTAAAACCTGTTTCACTTTTTGTTTCTCTTTAGTGCTTGGTGCTGGCACCAACTCGGGAACTGGCCCAACAGGTACAGCAGGTAGCTGCTGAATACTGTAGAGCATGTCGACTGAAGTCCACTTGCATCTATGGTGGTGCTCCTAAGGGACCACAGATTCGTGATTTGGAGAGAGGCATGTAACAAAAATTCTATCTGTCACTGTTGGTGCTGGAAGTTTAGATCTCGTAGTTACATCTATGTGTTTAATTGAAGGTGTGGAAATCTGTATTGCAACACCTGGAAGACTGATTGACTTTTTAGAGTGTGGGAAAACCAATCTGAGAAGAACTACTTACCTTGTCCTTGATGAGGCAGATAGAATGCTTGATATGGGCTTCGAACCCCAAATAAGGAAGATTGTGGATCAGATAAGAGTAAGTGCCTTTAAAAATGTTTTATTTTCAAACTTAGCTCTCAGTTTATTCTTAGAATACAATGCTTTTTTTAATCCAAAATATTTTAGCCTGATAGGCAAACCCTAATGTGGAGTGCAACTTGGCCAAAAGAAGTAAGACAGCTTGCTGAAGATTTCCTGAAAGACTACATTCATATAAACATTGGTGCACTAGAACTGAGTGCAAACCATAACATTCTTCAGATTGTGGATGTATGTCATGATGTAGAAAAGGATGAAAAGTAAGTTTTCTATAGAAGTTATAATTCTAAAAGTTTCGCCAAACTTTGGAGTTACCCTTTCATAGGTTATCTTAAAAGTGACTTTCAGTTGGGTGGAACGTGAATGTGTTCATTTAAAATTAGTCTGTCAGTCTTCCTGGAAAATGTTTTCTTCATTCACATAATTGGTTATCACTGTATTTATAGCATTCCTTTAGGTGAAAGAACATGCTTTGTGGCTTAAGGACCAAGGGCAGTTGCTTGTTAAGTGTTCATGCAGGTGTTTTTACTTGTAGCCGTGTAACTGAAGATAGTGCTTCAGTGACTTTAAATGCGTGGCCATAACCATGGACTACTTTTAAAATTCACAATTTTTTCTCCCAAGACTGATTCGTCTAATGGAAGAGATAATGAGTGAGAAGGAGAATAAAACCATTGTTTTTGTTGAAACCAAAAGAAGATGTGATGAGCTTACTAGAAAAATGAGGAGAGACGGGTATGTGGGCTTCTTCCATTGAAGCAGGTGTATGAGAGCTGA
Organism: Leptonychotes weddellii; assembly: GCF_054177405.1. NCBI lineage: Eukaryota > Metazoa > Chordata > Mammalia > Carnivora > Phocidae > Leptonychotes > Leptonychotes weddellii. The sequence continues at coordinate 13,027,419 of NC_138383.1, forward strand.
GGTTGGGGGGGGCGCAAACCGATCAAGAGTAACGATATAAATGTCATGGATGACCATTACCTGGTGTAAATAAAACTGCTTAGGTGAAATTAAAGGAATTGGTGACTAGATAGGTGTAGTAGACTAAAACCTTTCGGGTTTCAAATGTGAGCCTACTGATACGGTTTTTCTTTAATGTAGGTGGCCCGCCATGGGTATCCATGGTGACAAGAGTCAACAGGAGCGTGACTGGGTTCTAAATGGTTAGTCAAATGAAAAATTTTTTTTCTCAAAACCTGGAATTCTCAGATTATTGATGATTCTTTCTCTTTCACAGAGTTCAAACATGGAAAAGCTCCTATTCTGATTGCTACAGATGTGGCCTCCAGAGGGCTAGGTTAGTAAAAACTCGAATTCATGGCTTGGTTTCCCAGAAGATCTCCATATAATTCTTTTTAAAGAAAGTTTATTGCTTTCTTTAACCTCTGCATTTTTTCTAAGTTTTTTTCATATAAAGGTGCAGTCTTTGTGGCAAGGCCTAGGCATGACAATCGGAGGACTCGAGGGGGATGGAGGACTAGTGATCGGCTGGCTGCTTCCAGTCGATTAGAGAGGTGAAAAGCTGAAAGTGTGCCAGTAATCTTCAAAAGGCAGAACATACCACCTCTGCCCCGTAAACTGTTCTCTCCGGGGGAAAAAAATGGAAGTTATCCTCACAGTTCACTGCCGTGGTATTTCTTCTGTCCCATGCTTTGCATGACTGCCATGGTACAGCATTGTTTCAAACTGTTCACTGTGATCTGTGGGTCTTTGAGTTTCAGTGAGTTTGCTGAAATGTTGAAGAAATATTTCCAAACTTCAATGTTCAATGAAATTTTTGTTCAAGTTTGAAATGGAGAGAGCAGCTTTAAAAGGTACTAAGCCTTTTACAAATTGGTGAGTACTGGCACATGAGATCTAGATCAGGAGCAACTTCTCACATTTAGTCAGTGGGAAAAGAAAGCAGTGCTTTGAAAGTTCCTCCCTCACCTACACAGTAGTCGTCATGTCGAGACCTGCCAGAGAGAGACACATTCTCAAGTGAATCCTGGCTTCTTGGAAGCGCTTGCCTAGACGAGACACAGTGCATAAAAACAACTTTTGGGGGACAGGTATGTTTTTCTTGCAGCTGCGGTTGTAAGGTCTTGGCAAGACAAGCAGTGTGGCCAGAATTTTGAACTTCTGATGAGTGTGTAATGCAAAGGACCATGTACATTTTTGTTCAAAGGTCCTCAAAATGAGCACATGAAGAGGTTGCTGTGAACCTTTAAGTGGCCCTACTGCGCAGAAGCATTCAGATGTCACTTGATGATCTGTAAGGGGACTTGGCTGGTTTGGGAATATGTTAGAGAATACACGTCCTTTTGACAGGCTCTCTATCATTGGGTGGGTAATGAGACAGGTAGATGGTGTGTGCTTTTTTTTTTTCCCCCCCCTTCCAACCTCAATGGTATTCCTACAGAGAATGGATAACCATTTTAACTGTATTTTTTGCAGCCCATACCTTCTTGGGAATACAATTGTCTAACTTTTTATTTTTGGTCTGGCTGTTGTGGTGTGCAAAACTCCGTACATTGCTATTTTGCCACACTGCAACACCTTACAGATGTGGAAGATGTGAAATTTGTCATCAATTATGACTACCCTAACTCCTCAGAGGATTATATTCATCGAATTGGAAGAACTGCTCGCAGTACCAAAACAGGCACAGCATACACTTTCTTTACACCTAATAACATAAAGCAAGTGAGCGACCTTATCTCTGTGCTTCGTGAAGCTAATCAAGCAATTAATCCCAAGTTGCTTCAGTTGGTCGAAGACAGAGGTTCAGGTAAGACCAACCTTCATTAAGAAATGTTGGTGATTTGGGGTCACATGATTGTCTACAAATCCTTTAAATGGGATTGGCGGGTGAGTAAAATCTTCAGTATGAAACTGAGAAAACACTTCACACAGTGAATAGAGCTTCCTAATTCCTTCTGTGTTCGTAATGATTTGTGCCATGGAAATAATACGCTTGCAATTTTTTTTTTTCTTGACAGGTCGTTCCAGGGGTAGAGGAGGCATGAAGGATGACCGTCGGGACAGATACTCTGCGGGCAAAAGGGGTGGATTTAATACCTTTAGAGACAGGGAAAATTATGACAGAGGTTACTCTAGTCTGCTTAAGAGAGATTTTGGGGCAAAAACTCAGAATGGTGTTTACAGTGCTGCAAATTACACCAATGGGAGCTTTGGAAGTAATTTTGTGTCTGCTGGTATACAGACCAGTTTTAGGACTGGTAATCCAACAGGGACTTACCAGAATGGTTATGATAGCACTCAGCAATATGGAAGTAACGTTCCAAATATGCACAATGGTATGAACCAACAGGCATATGCATATCCTGCTACTGCAGCTGCGCCTATGATTGGTTATCCGATGCCAACAGGATATTCTCAATAAGACTTTAGAAGTATATGTAAATGTCTGTTTTTCATAATTGCTCTTTATATTGTGTGTTATCAGACAAGATAGTTATTTAAGAAACATGGGAAATGCAGAAATGACTGCAGTGCAGCAGTAATTATGGTGCACTTTTTCGCTATTTAAGTTGGATATTTCTCTACATTCCTGAAACAATTTTTAGGTTTTTTTTGTACTAGAAAATGCAGGCAGTGTTTTCACAAAAGTAAATGTACAGTGATTTGAAATACAATAAATGAAGGCAATGCATGGCCTTCCAATAAAAAATATTTGAAGACTGAATTAAGTGGAAATTGTACTTTATTTTACATATATAATGTCATGTAAAACTTTGCTTAGATGGTCTGTTTTTTTTTAACCATAAAAACTTAAATTGACTGCTCCTTTCTCTGGTTTGGGAAGTGGGGAGATCAGAAGGCCCTTCTTAGAATGATTATAGTGCAAGAATTAAAATGAGATTAAGTAAATTTACAGTTGTAGGCTAAATTGCATTAAGGCTCTCTGTACCTCATCAGGTGAGTCATTTAATAGCCTAATGGTTAGAATGGTGAAGTGAGATTAAAATAGGAAATAATCAACTGTATAGCTCCACCCTCAAACTGCTTAGTGTGAGAGCAACATGGATGACTTTATTCCTCCAAATAACTTGCTTTTCCAGAATAACTCTTGGCTCTATTGTAAATTACCAAAACGGTGAACAAAGCTAAAAGACTTTACACCTTTTAAGATCTTTGGCCAAGAGCTAAGTTTGAATTTAATATAGATTGTAGTATTCAGGCTCTTGGGGCACTTAACTGGTTACACTGGGAATCATGAATGTCTTTATGATAATTCAGGGAACTCTAGAGGACTTCAAACTGGACGGTCTATTCATATTCAGAGAAAATCCTATCGAAGTTAATGATTAACCAAGAGGAAGCAACATAACCAAAAGCACAGTGACTATTGTACAAGTCATCTTGTTAGGTCAACATGTTTTTTTATTGCTAGAAAGGTCAGGGGAGGAGGGGGTTTGTTTTAGATTTAACTTTGGCTCACCAACCTTTCTAATACTTCATTTCAGTAATGACTAGAAATAGGTCTGGATGTCTTCCCAGAGTCTGGTATATATGTTCTTTTTTGTCAGGAGAGGAGAGGTCTTCATGAGACTTCACTTAAATTCTGGTTATTAAACTGAGGCTTTAATTGGTGTCAATGCCTTATCTCTAAAATGTAAAACTTAACTAGAATTTGCTTGGGGTAGGGAATGGGGAAGTGGTATTTTTAGGACTAATACATTGAAAACTGATTCAGCCTCTCGTGACTTGAACAGTTTTCAATAGCATGGTTAGTCAAATTCATTATGACTTTTAACTTATAAGAAGCTTTTGGGGGTAGGTTGGAGTATTTATTACATATTTTACTGTTTAATGTCTAACGGCCTTTTAATTTGTAAACATTTATTGAAATGATTGTGGGGCTGTGGAAAACATTTACCTATTTACCTTTGAAGTAAGTTTTAAGACAGTCCACTTTTTAGCATGTGTGTTGTGTCCAGCCTGTGGTTGTCTGAACTAATAAATGTGATTTTTCTCCCCATTCTCGCTTTTATTTATTTGTGTATAGGCCTCTTCCCTGGTGTGTGTTTCCTGATCGGAAAACACGATAATAGAGCCCAGCTTTTAGTAGAATTTAAGTAGATTTTTTTTAAACAAAATTGTTCTACAGCAAAACGATCTTAAAGTTTTTTTTACACAAACTCCTGCACACGTGCTTGTATAGAATGTTTTTGAGCCTGTCCTGGAACATGTTATACATAATGATGAATTAACAGTTAAAATTTAACTGCTAAGCTGTCCCCCTCCTTTCATAAACTGCCCCTTGGTAGTTTAATAAAATCTAGTAGTTCTTTCATCTGCATTAATCTTTAAAGGTTACCCTAACCACTTAAAGGCAAGCTAGAAGTAGGAATCATGGGCTTTGGAAAGCAACCATTTTCCTCTGGGCTGTGCCACTTTCCACTATTTGGGCAGTTTTGAGGGCTGAGTGTGTAAATGAACAATTGTGAGGTCACAAGTGCCTTCTAGGTTAAAACAGGTTATCACATTTTATTGCATGTTTTGATAAGTCTGTAGAAGGGTTCTCTGATGAAGAACTTGCCTTTATATTAGATTATCAGTGTGACTCCACGTTCACCTGGGCGGCTTGTTTAAAAAAGCTGGGCGGCTCTCTTCAAAAATGTTCCCGGGGGCGTGCAAGCACTGCTGGCTGAGAACTCCACCATGTAAAGCTCATCCCGGTTCGCCGTCCCAGCCCCATCCCCACTCCTGTAGGTAGGCAGCATGGCGGCAGCGTTTACAATGAATAACAGCTAAGGCCTGGGTCTCTAAACCACCGTAAAGGGCTAAGATTTTGAAAGTGGGAACTGGTTTATTTTCGCCAACGCTTAAATTTGAAAAGGTGTATTTAAATGGTGATTTGGGGAACGCCTAAGTATTTTGATGGGATTTGCAAAAAATTGAGAAGCAAAGCTGACTCTTAGTACCGCATGATAGTGAAAAAGTAGACGGGAACGACATTTGTGGGTGCTAAAGACCTAACAATTAGGCAGGGCTTAATGGAGGCGAAAAACGGCAGGAGGTCTGCATCGGCCTTAGCAACAGGGCCAGGCCCGCGGCGGCAGCAGCCCGTACACGGTGACGCGCTTCCGTGGGTGTGGCCGGCCGCGCGCCTGATCACTTCCGTTGCGCCTGCGCAGTTGGCTCCCGGGCTCTTGTTTGTGGCGGTTTCCTGGGATCGACCAGTTAATGGGAGACTGGGGTGTTTTAACTGCCGGCGGCGATGCGTTCTGGTGCAGCGGTCAGGGCCTGCCAGAAAGTCTGCAGGTGCCTGTTGTCTGGGTTTGGAGGTCGAGTGGATGGGGGGCAGCCTGAGCCGTTACTGGAAGGGAGTTTTTCCTTCGGAGTGCCCGTGAGGTCGCACGCGGAGCTGCCCCGGGGGAGCGAGCCGACCGAAGCCCCCGAGTCCGGTGAGGGGAGCGAGGAGCTGGTAGAGATCTGTCAGAGAAGGCATTTCTTCAGTGGCAGCAAGCGGCAGCTTAGCCGACATTCTCTTCTGAGCGGGTGCCACCCCGGCCTTGGCCCCTTGGGCATAGAGTTGCGCAAGAACCTGGCAGCAGAATGGTGGTCCTCAGTGGTGGTGTTCAGGGAGCAGGTCTTCCCGGTAGATGCCCTCCATCATAAGTCTGGCCCTACGCTGCCTGGGGACAGTGCCTTCAGGTTAGTTTCCGCAGAAACTCTACGCGAAATCTTGCAAGACAAAGAGCTGAGTAAGGAACAGCTAATAGCATTTCTTGAAAACTTATTAAAAACTTCTGGGAAACTACGGGAGAACCTTCTTCACGGTATGCATCACGATTTCATGCTTCAAAATAGATGGGGTGGAAAGGCAGACTTGCTAGATTTCGCGGATTGCAACTGATCCTTTATTCACGTGGAAAGGAAATTATCTGGTTCTCATCTTTTTGAAGTAATTGGGTATATTGATAATGTTTCTACCAAGGAGAAAACTCGTCTATGGAATAGTTACTGTTCCTTAAAGAATCTAGCCTGAAGGACCAGGTGACGCTCTCAATTTCATGCGGCAACCCTACAGTTCAATTGAGCAGCCCTATAATTAGGAGTAAATTAAATCATATGAATCATTTGTTCGTCGTTACCAAGATGTTGGTAAATATTTCCACAGTTACTCCTTAATTTTACACATAATAGGCTAATCAAGAGCTCGGTCTTCTAGAGCAAAAAGAAAATCCCCCCCTCTCCCAATTTTTCCTACTGAAAACCTATCTACGACTCTGTTGTTTGAAGAGCCCTTTAAGTGATTTTTGAGTTGACTAAAAAATAATAGAACTAATCAAGCTTTGTAACATTCTTGAGTGAATACACAGAACTTTGTGGGGCACCATTTGCCTCTAAAGTTTATTTTTGTAATCTCTGCACTCAAGGTGGGGCTTGAACTCACAACCCTGAGATCAAGAGTCACCTGCTCCTCTGAGCCAGCCAGTTGCCTCCATCATTTGCCTTTAAAGTCAAATAGAACACAGTCGCAGAGATTCTGAAGAAAAAAAAAATTCAAGTTCTTTACAGGACAGACTTGCCACAGCATCTCATCTTTGCAAAATGCTATCCTTACTATTTTAATTAAGTGGCACTACAGAGTAATTTAACCAATGTCCATGGTTCTCTGAAAATTAGTACCCACATTATAGCTTTTAAAAAATTTCCTTAATAATTAAAGCAAACTAAAGCAAACTGGTGAATATTTGTGACAGTTTTGATTTGTACTACTTTAATTATTCCGTGATGTCTTTATTTGGGGCAAGTTAAATCACTACTTATTATCATGTCCAAAACAAATCAATCTTTTCATCCCTATTAGAGAATGAAACTTAAGGGCACCTGGGTGGCTCAGTCAGTTAAGCATCTGCCTTGGGCTCAGGTCATGATCCCAGGGTCCTGGGATGGAGCGCCGTGTTGGGCTCCGTATTCAGTGAAGAGTCTGCTTCTCCTGCCTCTAAACAGCGCCCCCCCCCCCGCCCCCGCCCCGGCTCGTGCACGCTCTCTCTCTCTCTCTCTCTGAAATAAATAAATAAATCTAAAAAAAAAAAAAAAAATGAAACTTAGCTCACTTAGATGTCCATTCATCAAAACCTCCATTGATATACCAGACATTTTCTTTCCTTTATTTGCAGAATCCTTTAGTTGACTAGTATTTTTAGCTTAGAATTACCCAGTTTACCACTTCTTTCTATTCCTAAGGTCCTTGCTCTCTTTATTTCATGTCTGAACTACTTTGGTAGCCTCTACTTATGAATAGTTTTAAAAAATTCTCAGCCATTATATTTCCTGATATTGTTATTGTCCCATTCTCCTCTGTCCTGTGACAAATTACATATGTTAGACCTTACCCCCATCTTGTCATCAACTTTCTTGAACACACATTTTGTAAAGTCCACATCCAGTGACTCAGATATATCTGTTTTTCTCTAGGCCTTTGGTCATTTGGACTTGTCTCCTGATATTCTGTGTAGTTTGTATATAAACTCTAGACATAATTTGAGCTTCTGGGTGGTGTTTTCTTTTCCTGGGAGGATTTACTTTTGCTTTTGGCAGGCAGCTAGAGTGGGAGCATATCTTTTTTTTTTTAAGATTTTATTTATTTGAGAGAGCGAGAGAGCACAAGCAGGGGGGAGGAGCAGAGGGAGAGAGAGAGCAGGGAGCCCATTCAGGGCTTGATCCCAGGACCCAGAGATCATGACCTGAGCCGAAGTCAGACACTGAACTGACCGAGCCGCCCAGGCGCCTCATAGAGTGGGAGCATATCTTCTTAATACAATCTGGGATTAAGTTTATTGGAGGCTGGTCTTCAGGGTTTTCATCTCCACTCCTACAGTGTAGCCCTTTGAGTGTCCCTAGTGAAAGGCTGGGGTGTTTACCAGGGCTCCTCCTCCTTGAGGAGCCAGGAACTACAGTGTTTGTACTCCCCAGTCCCTTAAGATGTTAGGAAGCTTCTCAGCTCTGCTACTTGAGATTTAGAAAAGCAACCCTAAATGTTGGGTTCACCTCTCTGCTCCTCCCTTCTCTCCATATTTTGGACCCTCAAGTCCTTACTGCCTTGATAGCTCAGTCTTTAAGTAGATTTTTTTTTAAGTTTCTTGACCAGCTTTTCTTATCTTGCTGATCTACTATTTATTACCAGAAGTGGAAATCTCAAGTAGCGTAAACACAGTGCTGTCATTTAGTGGGACATAATCTAAGTGCATAAAGAACTACAACGAAATCTTGAGCTTAGATTTATTCCAAATAGAAATGTTGGAATTATAATTCTGAAGCTATTTCGTATATGTTATAAAGCAAATAGATGGATAAATGTTATTAGGAACCAAAATTTTCACTGTGAGAAAAAAGAGATACAAATATAAAAGAACACAAGGATAAACTTTGCAATGTTAAATTTGAATCAGCAATATCAGTATGACCTTATAATTTTAAAAAACATTATTTTTAACTTTCTTCATTGAAAGGGCCTAGAAATAATGACACTCAATAGCAGTGAACACACCTAGTACCCAGATTTTGATTTCTAAAATGAACCAGTGCTTGAAGAAATGGCTTATCCCAGGTCTGGGGCAGGGAAAGTACAAGGTGAGTTTGGGACATTTTATGGTGCTAGGAAACAAAGAATTACTTGAAGACTGGTGAGGTCATGTGAAAAGGACAGATGGTGGCTTGAACTAGACTCCCACTGGCTAAATTTGAGACAAACAGTATTAAGTATTGATGGTAATAGATCATAACACATTAAAATTAAAAATTTATAGTGTTAATCAGAAAAGTAAATAGTTGAGGCTGCTGGTAGGGGAAGGAGGTGGAGAAAGTTTACTTTTTTACAGAAGCTATGTAATAAATGTAGAAGGAAAGAGAAAAATCACCATTTTGTGATTTTTGTAATCCCCATTATAATAATTGATTGAGGCAGGATCATCAATGGATTCTAAAATGTTGGGTGGAAGATTGTTGAGCAGGATATTGTTGGGGAATGGATATTCACTACCTAACCAGGTAATCAAATTTAGTTTCATTAATACGGGATAATTTGATACTATTTTCTTCCTGTTAGAATGCAAGAAGACATATACATCAACTGTGTAGTATTTATTTCTGCTAAAAATGATTTACCCAAGTTGATGAAACAATCAGCCAAATCTCGAGTATGACTGGTCCGGACTCAAACCAAAAGTCAATGTCATTAAAAGTTAGAAAAGGAGGGAGGAATCAGGGGAAATGTTCCAGATTAAAGAGACCTAATCAAAATGCAGAGCAGGAGCCTTAATTAGGGAAAAAGAGAACAACAATAAATGACATTTTGAGTGACAATTGGAGAAAATAGAATATCGACCATATTTTATATAAAATTACGGTATTATGATTAATCTTATGGTATAATAATGGTATAGAGAGTAATTTTAGGAGACACATGCTGAAATGTTTTGGGGTGAACAAGGAGAAAAGGTGGCAGAATGTTGACAATTGGTGAATCTAGCTGAAGAGTGTACAGGTATTTACTGTACTACCAACTTTCTTGTAGATTTGAAAATCAAGTTAAAAAGTTGTGGGGAAACTAAGTAGTAATCAATTAAGATCTGCCTGAATAGTTCCGTGGTACTTGTACTGCTGTGTTAGCATTATTATATTAATTTGTTTATAAATTGACCCTTATGACTTGGGTTTATAGATTTATACAGTGACAGATTTATCTTTTGACAGGTGCTTTGGAGCACTATGTTAATTCCCTGGATCTGGTAAACAAGAGACTACCTTATGGCCTTGCTCAGATTGGAGTGTGTTTTCATCCTGATACTAAGCAGACATCTGATGGTGTTAAAAGGTACCAAAAAATGGCAAATAACTTGGCCTTGTATTTAATCAAGAACCAGTCACTTTCACTTTAGGATAGATTTTATATAATCTTCAAGTAACTATCTGATATTTCTGCTATCCAAAGAATCGGTGAGAAGACTGAGGCTTCACTGGTTTGGTTTACTTCAGCAAGAACTGCAGGCCAGTGGCTTGATTTCTGGTTACGTCATCGACTCCTGTGGTGGAGAAAGGTATACCCTTAATTTACGAATTAATAGGTGAAGTGTCTTAGTGTGTCAGAGATAATACTTCTCTACAATAAATGAAATTTTATTGATATGGGGCTGTTATGTTTGTAAGAGACAGCTCTAATAAATCAGTAAGTACAAATAAAAGCCTCTTTGTAATGATTTTCATTGTTCCATATAAAAAGTTACTTTGTTAAAAAATATCTGTTGATGTCTCTCCTGCTCAGAAGCTTTTGTCCATAAGCCTTTGCATTCGAGGTAGAGTTCAGATGCCTCACCTGGCATTCCTGGCTGGTATAGAGTTTGACCTTTGCACACCCTTAAAGCTTCAACCTTTGCTCACTGCCTCCGTCCATGAACTCTCCATATTTGTCAAGATGGTTCTGTGATTTATCATCAAGTTTTAGTACATGCTGAAGAGGAAAGAGTAGGTATTTGTGGCTCACCATTGTCTTGCTTTTCTCCAATTCTTAAAATCCCCAAACACCCACTCAATTAAGTGGAATAATTACAAATAATCACACTCTTCACAGAGGATAAGAATGGTGAGTATACACTTTCTTCTCTATCCCTCTTAGTTTATGGTCACCTTCCCTTCTTATTAACTGGCCAAAAAAAGCTAGATCACTCCAGCAGTTTTTCTCTGTAGTTCTTTCAGGCTAAAAACAGTATTTTTAGCAATACATTTGCTCATATTTAACTGAACTTCATAGTTTTTATATGGGACCTGACCAGTTTCATTCAGTGGCCACATAAAAGTCTCAGGTAACTTTACGTTTTAACATTTAGTTTCATAAATTAATAAAACAAACTTTCTTGGGGTGCCTGGGTGGCTCAGTCGTTAAGCGTCTGCCTTTGGCTCAGGTCATGGCCCCAAGGTCCTGGGATCGAGCCCTTCATCGGGCTCCCTGCTCAGCAGGAAGCCTGCTTCTCCCTCTCCCACTCCCCCTGCTTGTGTTCCTGCTCTCGCTGTGTCTCTCTCTGTCAAATAAATAAATAAAATCTTTAAAAACAAACAAACAAACTCTCTTTTCCAGTTTGCTGTGAGTCCATCTAACTTCAGCAGCAGTGATTGTCAGGATGAAGAGGGACGAAAAGGAAACCACCTTTATTACAATTTCCCATGGGGAAAGGAGCTAATAGAGACCCTGTGGAATCTAGGAGACCGTGAACTTTTACACATGTGTCCTGGAAATGAGTCTCAATTACACGTATGTTTTACCTTAAGCTCCTATCCATCCTTTACCCATATTCTCTAACTGATCATTTCTGAAACCATTTGAGAACGGGTTGCAGACATGAGGCCCCATGACCTCTTAATACTGCAGTATGTATTTCTGAAGTGCAAGGACAGTCACTCAGGGTGCCCCGTGGGTGCAAAGTTTTAGAAGCCATGTGGATGGATAGAATTGTGGCTGAGCCCTATGCTGACCCATTCTTGAGCGGTTCCAGATTTGAATGTTTAGATTTTCTGACTGGCCACAGCTGGAGTTTTATGTGCTATTTGGTGACTAATACAGTCTTCTCAGTGAAGAAAGGTATTTGGAACTTGAAAATAATTAAAACATAGTAGTTCTCATCTTATTAGAGAAAGTAGATTAATTTTAAATACAAGCAAGATTAATAAAAAATTAAAAAGGTTATTTATGAATATTTTCCATAACCCCAACACCATCACATTTTATTTTGCGATATTCAGCTCTCATGAAACTTAACTTGGTTATCATAGTCATTATAGTTAAATAGTCATTATCATAGTTAAAAACCAATCAATCTTGTGACTAGGAATTTAATTTTCTTTCAAGTTCATTAATTTTTTTAGTAGTCTACACCCAACTCACAACGCCAAGATCAAGAGTCGCATGGTCTTCTGACTGAGCCAACCAGTCACCCCAATCTTATAACTAGGAATTTAAAGACAATCTCTTTGTCATGGCTGTTAGTCTCTTATTTTGTTCATTATTGTGGTAACTTTCACTGTCTCAATGAAAAACTTTATTTTGCAGAGTTTTACTCTCTGTTAAATTGTTGCTCTTCCATTTCCACAGTTCTCAAAATTGTTCATCATTAGTTGACATAATAAAATGTTATAAAATAATAAATAGAATTCCTGCCATTTTTTTTTAAAGGAAGCTTTCATTTTTTTTTTTTTAAAGATTTTATTTATTTATTTGACAGAGACACAGCGAGAGAGGGAACACAAGCAGGGGGAGTAGGAGAGGGAGAAGCAGGCTTCCCGCGGAGCAGGGAGCCGGATGTGAGGCTCGATCCCAGGATCCTGGGATCATGACCTGAGCCGAAGGCAGACACTTAACAACTGAGCCACCCAGGCGCCCCGAATTCCTGCCATTTAATATGCTTTTTTGAAAGGCTTCTTAGGCTATTTTGTATTTGTTTTTAGTAAATTTTACAGTTAACATGTAAATATATTCTTGGAGGGATTTTTAGAGAGTGGTAAAGCAGATCAGTAAAGCCTGAAGAACAGAGTTAGGATAGAAATTCATTCTGGATGGTATGAGAAATCAGATATTTTAGCTAATAAGAGTTGCCATCGGATATCTCTGCATCCTTGGATATGAAATTTTCAAAGAATTAGAAAACAATAGGTGCACCAGGCTGGCTCAGTCTGTAGAGCATGTGTGCGACTCGATTGATCTCTGGGTTGTGAGTTCAAAGCCCCATACTGGGCGCAGAGATTACTTAAAAATAAAATCTTAAAAAAAAAAAAAGAAAGAAAACATTAAAGTCTTCTTAATATTTAAATATGAGTTAGTCTTTTTTATATTCAAATGGCACCACAGTAGCTTGCAGCGCCTCAGAGTTATATTAAGTATCAGTTCTATAAATGTGTAAAAGACCAACTAATAAAGTTAGAATAGAATCCCAGATTTCAGGAAGTGTACTGCCTTTTTTTAAAATTTAAAATCAATTAATTAACATACAGTGTATTATTAGTTTCAAAGGTAGAATTCAGTGATTCATCAGTTGCATATAACACCAGTGCTCATTACATCAAGTGCCCTCCTTAATACCCATCACCCAGTTACCCCATCCCCCCACCCACCTCCCCTCCAGCAACCCTGTTTGTTTCCTAGAGTTAAGAGTTTCTCATGGTTTGTCTCCCTCTCTGATTTCATCTTATTTTAAGAGTATTGCCTTTTGAGGACAAATTTACATTAATCTTTACAGTACCATATGCCATTAAAATGGGTTTAAAATGCCAATACAGGGGTGCCTGGGTGGCTCAGTTGTTCAGCGTCTGCCTTCGGCTCAGGTCATGATCTCAGGGTCCTGGGATCAAGCCCCACGTCAGGCTCTCTGCTCAGTGGGGAGCCTGCTTCTCCCTCACCCTCTGCCCCCCACACATGCTCACATACTTTCTTTCTCTCTGTCTCAAATAAATAAATTTTTTTTTTAAAGGGGCGCCTGCATGGCTCAGTTGTTAAGCATCTGCCTTCGGCTCAGGTTATGAACCCAGGATCCTGGGATCAAGCCCTGCATCGGGCTCCCTGCTCAGCGGGAAGCCTGCTTCTCCCTCTCCCCCTGCTTGTGTTCCCTCTCTTGCTGTCTCTCTCTGTCAAATAAATAAGTAAAATCTTTAATAAAAAAAGCCAATACATATGTGTTAATGAAGACTGTGCTTGATCATGGATAATTAATAGAAGTTGAGGAATGACAAATTGTTTTTTTAAGTATTAGAGAATTACATGAATGTTCAGATGACTGTGATGATAGTAAAAAAAAAAATGAAGGTAGAACTGTTTATATGCAAAACCTTTTAGATTTTTATGATTGACATTGAAAAAAATTTGAGGTGATTATCAGTTTAAAAGAAAGGCAACAATAAGTCTGTTTATCCATCCCTGATTTATATCATGCATTATAGTATATTTTATATTCTTAATTATAAAGTAAAGTAAATACCCTTAAAGTAAATACCCCAAACCGGGTTTTTAAAAGAGGTTTGCTTATTATAAAAACTTTACATTTCCAGAGATTATACTCCAAACCCCTATCCCTAACCATACCAGTTTTTTTCTCTAAGGGCCCTGCTGAACTTTTATTATAATATTATCCTCTTCATTATAATGCTCACCTAGGGACCATTGGAAAAATAGTGATGCTGAGGTCCCACTCCCATCCAGGTAGTTAAGAATCTCTGGGAGTGGGGCCCAAGCATAAAACCTTTACGTTTTAAAATTCAAGGCAGTTCTAATACGTAGCCAGTTGAGACTCACTGATCTAAAACCCTGATCTCCCTGAGAGCAGGGAATAGGTCATAACCATTTTTGTGGGCCCAGTGCCTAGCACAGGGTTTGCCCGGAGTGGATGCTTTGTAGAATGAATTTGTAAGTTTGTGTTCTGATTCTATAAGTCTATAGTTTTAAGAGAGAGCTCTGCTAACAGATTCTGTATTTTTGTTCTACTTTCCTGTGAAGGGCCGAGATGGACGAAAAAATGTGGTTCCATATGTTTTATCTGTTAATGGAAATCTGGACCGAGGTGTGCTGGCTTACCTCTATGATTCTTTCCAGCTCACAGAGAACTCCTTTACAAGGAAGAAGAATCTTCATAGAAAGGTGCTTTTGATATTTCAGAGATAAACTTGGGAAACTAAAAATACATGTTTTTCCATCATATGTTAGTGGGCTTGGATTTTTAACACAAACTGTGAATAGTAAATTTCTTTCCATGCAGGTTATTTTACATTTTTCATTTTTTAGAATCTGGCCACAGGAGTAATAAGCAGGTTCTCACAGAATAGAACAAGGCATTCCTATTGGGTAATCTCAGAGGCATTTCTCTTTGATCCTGGCAGACAGGTAGAGAGCAATCTCTGATACTTAGCCCCTGAGCCTTTCCCTCAGTGGCTTCCATTTATTTGTATCAGAGTGTTAAGCAGGACTATGTCAGACTAGCAAGACTTGTGAGATTGACCTCTCTGCTTCTAGTCTGACCGCAAGTGGCTATTCACTAGATCACAGGAGCTATCTTTGGGCCTGGGTCAAGGACATGTTTATGGGCCCACAATCAAGAGAGAAGAGGGACTGAAGCTATAGGAAAGAAAATAAATGCCTAAAGAAGCGAGATTTTGGAAGAAACATGAAGGGTCAAAACAATCAAGAACACCAGTGGAGGGATTGGTCTTGAAAAGGAGTTATTTGAAAAAGCACAGAGGAGAGAAATGATGGTATAGATATAAATAGGCTACCAGGGCTGTTTAGCCTTTGAAGGAAGTTTTCCTCATATCCTCTATTTTCTTAGGGAATTAGAAAGCAGGATTATTAGCTTAAAATGTGGAGGAGTAGAGGTTTAAGTGGCAAGAATTTAGAGTATTCATATTCCCCTTGAATGTGAAAGGGAGCTGCCCCAAATCAAAAGTTGCAACATGTTGAGTCCTCAACTGGGTTTGGAAACCATGAATTTGTAGTACCACTTTGCATAGCTGAGTGATTTATTATGCAGTGTTCATTTAGCCTGATATGCCCATAAAGAAAGTCGCATTATAGAATTGTTCTAGGGCTTGGAATTTATAGGATATATAGCAAACGAGGGATCCTTTCTTTCTCTCATAGCCCACATCCAAATCATCAGCAAAAACCACTTGACTCTGTCTTCAAAATATATCCTGAATCTGACCATTTCTTACCACTTGCCCTCCTTCCACTCTGATCTAAGCCACCACCATCTCCTCCCACTAGCACTGAGTGGCCCTTTTAAAAGGTACATGTTACTTGGCCCCGCTGCTCAGAACACTCCACTAAGCTCCTTGTTTCCTTCAGAGGAAAAGGCAAAGCCCCTGAAGTGTTTTACAAAACGCTTCCCTTTTGACCTCCTCCTCCACCCCCCACCTTACTCACTCTGTTCCAATAGCACAGACCCCTTTGCTGTTTCTAGAAAATGTCAGTCATGCTTCCAGCTCAGAACTTTGTCATTTGTTCTCCCCTTTGCCTGAAATGCTTTCCCTCCAGGATCCAGAACCACCTTTTAAGTCTTCGGTCAAATGTCACCTCAGAGAGACCTCTTACCACCTTATTTAAAATTGCAAACAGTCCTCTCCAACCCACCCCTCTCCAGCACTTCCTATCTCCTCCCCCGCTTTTTTAAAGCACTTAACCACCTTCAAATATATTATTTACTTGTTTATTATCTCTGTCCCCACCATGAGGGGCAAGGAGTTTTGTCCCTAGTATCTGGAGCTGTTCCTGGCACCAAGGAGCCATTCAGATGTTGGTTGAGTGGATGGATGAATAAGAAGAGTGGTAGGTTTTGGCAAGAGAAAGTTCAATTGATGAGTCCCATGGCTGGGGCTGGGTAGGGAGGGCAGTGATACCCGGAAGGAGCATCTGGATTGAGGGAAAATGGAGTTGTCAGAAAACGGGAGAGTATCAAGTGAACTTACTTCTGCAGAACATCTAGTGGAGAAATCAATGAGCAGCTAGATGATAGCCAGCTGAGTACATCATTACATGATTGATGACCTCAGCTAGCTTCCATTTTCACACAAAATTTTTATGGTTTAAGAAGTTCCATGTTTGATAGTGCTTGTGTTATATTTAAACAAGATGTGCTATCCTTTCCACCCCCCCCCTCTTTAAATTGCTTTAGGTACTTAAACTTCACCCTTGTTTAGCCCCTGTTAAGGTTGCTTTGGATGTGGGAAGAGGCCCAACGGTGGAATTAAGACAGGTGGGTTAAATGAGTTTTAGTATCATGATTTTAATTATAACCATTACTTCAAATAAATGAGTAACTACCGTTTAAAATTTTTATTCATTTGCTTTTTTAAAAATTTAATTAAATAGCTGTGGATAAATACTATGGTTTATTATAGATAATTTGAAGCATAGTATATAAAAGAAGCTGCATACAGCTCAGTGATTTTGCTGTTAAAGTCATGCTTACTCATAGTTGCCTTTTTCAAATGAGTATGCATAGTTTTGGTAATCAAATATTCGTACAGATGTCTAGTGAATTATTTCTTGCCCACTTACATTTTTAACCTAACACTTTTGATACTTATTGGCATAAGCACAGGTTCTAGATCTATACCTTATTTTGGTTCTTCTAATCTATCTGGTCTAATTAAACACTCTTGAGAAGCCAGGAGGGTGGTTTTAGTTTCTTTCCAGACACCCGTTCAGCAGTCATGCTGGGTCCTGGGTGACTCAGACCCACCCAGCACCTGAGTGAGGACACTAGCAAGATTCACCCAGCTTTCTAAGGCTCCTGTGGAGAGGTCTGGGAAGGTGGGGATAGTGCACTCAGGGGAAGGGAAGGTAGTGGTCTAATTTCCATTTTTCCCCCTGGGGTTGTGGCAGCCTCCCCAAGACCCTTGTAGTAGAAGGTCCTTGGGTTTTTGTTTTGTTTTGTTTTGCTTGAAGGACAAAAAAGAACTCTGCTCCCTAAATTTTTGCCATTGCAATTGCAGGTCTTGTTTTGTTTTGGTTTTGTTTACGTATAAGAACATAGTAGTATTTTGTCCCTTGGGTGTTTTTAATTTACTGAAAGAGAGTATGTTGTAAATCTCATTCTGTTTTTAACTTTTTTTTCCCTCAGTGGTAGCATAGAACATTCTGGGTTATGCAAGGGGTTTTGCTGGTTATATACATGGAGATGGAATTTCTGGATAAAATGGACACATATCCTTAATTTCACTATTGTCAGTGAGATTGTCTCCAGATTGTCTGCACCTGTTTGTATTCTCATGGTGTGGGGGTTCTCATTTCCTTACTCAGGCCAGAGCTACTTCTCTTCTACCTCCCAATAGGAAGAGCAGATGTTTTTGTTGTCAACCACTAACTTTTTAAAATAAAATCCACAATGATGTTTATTTTTCTCTGTTAACTTCTTAGACTTATTAATATTTATATTCTCACCTATCCCCAGAATATCAAGTACCTTCACACTCATTGGTCTTTCCCTGGGAACTTGTTAGAAATGCACATTGTTGGTCCTCACCCCAGAGCTGCTGAATCAGAGACTCTGGTAATGAGGCAGAGCAACCTGTGTTTGACAAGCCCTCCAGGGGATTCCAATGTCCGCTGAAGTTTGAGAAACAGTGCTGTAGCTCAAGCATGCCCTGCCCCACCCACCACGGCCACCCTCCCCTGCTGGGCCATTTGGTGTTGTCTGGCGACATTTTTGGTTGTCACAAGTGGGAACGGGAGTGCTATAGGCATCTCAGGGAGGCCACAGATGCTGCTAAATATCCTAACGTCAGCAGTGTGGAAGGGGAGAAATCCTGCTCTAGATAGAGTTTTAGCTCTGATTTGTTAGGGGTATTTAAAATTTTTCCTTTGGGAGCGCCTGTGTGGCTCAGTCCTTAAGCGTCTGCCTTCGGCTCAGGTCATGGTCCCAGGGTCCTGGGATCGAGCCCCACATCGGGCTCCCTGCTCCTCGGGAAGCCTGCTTCTCCCTCTCCCACTCAGCCCTGCTTGTGTTCCCTCTCTCTCTGTGTCTCTGTCAAATAAATAAAATCTTAAAAAAAATAAAAATAAAATTTTTGCTTTGTTTTGCCTCACCATTGCTTGTGAAGAAAACAGTAAAGTTTATTATGTATTATTGTAAAATATGTATATGTATTATGTAAAATATTATGTAATATTACTCATTATTCTGTATTTCCAGTCAGGCTTTGTGTCCAGCATTCCCACTAAAACCAGTCATTCTCTTCTTGAAACGTTTTCTTTAGTTGGCTTCAGAACACCACTCTCCTCGTTTTCCTCATACTTGTCTGGCTACTCCTCCTTTGTTTCCTTTACTGGCTCTTTCTTCTCTTTCTGACGTGGTGGTGTAACCCTGGGGCTCAGTTGCCAGCTCTCAGATGAGCTCACAGTTAGCACGGCCCTTTGCACTTACTGCTTTTCTCTGACAGAATCTGTTTTGGTTTTGTTCCTGTTTTGAAGGATAATGATGATGATAAAAATGCTTATATCTGTTATAAAATTTTCTCTTAGGGAAGATTTGCATTTCGTATTTAGCTTTGCAGTGCTTAATTTCTTCATTTTCAGAGGAACTATGCAATTTATAAGTATACAGTTATGAATTGTAAACAATATGATCACATAACTATAAGAATTTATGCCTCATGTTAAGAACTGAAAAAAGTGATTTGTGGTTTCACAAAAACAGGGTAGTCATTCTAGCTACTTTTACTTCGTTCATATTTGAACTGTTTGTATTTTTTTCCTCAGGTCTGTCAAGGGTTATTTAATGAATTACTAGAAAATGGAATTTCTGTGTGGCCTGGTTATATGGAAACTGTGCAGTCCTCATTTGAACAACTTTATTCAAAGTAAGATTGTCTTGTCACTAAAATATGTATGTTCAGAGTTTTTGATCATATGTTTCTTTACGAGTAATAGAAATCTCTTCTAAATATCCTTCTAAATAAATGTAAATATATATATATAAAATACAATTTAAAATTATTCCTAACTTTCCCATTTATACCCCATACCCCTAGTTAATTGCTACAGCAGGGAACAATATTCATTGGTATATTTGAGCACATATTATGTGCAAGTTCAAGACTTAATGTCATGTAGTATGTGCACCTGAGTTTATCATTTTATCAGGGATGCAATTATGTATATATGCATTTATTGAATCAGGATTGAGGGAACACGAATGGAGTGCCTTTTCCTTGTTGGTGCTGTGGTTCATTCTGAGGCTGAGTGGAAGATAATTCCATCCCAGACAAGGGACAGAGAACTAGTTTCAGTGATCACCTCTATTCACCCAGTTGCTCCAGACTGATACCTGGATTTATTGTCCTTAACTCCTTCCTCTTCCTTTCTCTCCATCCCAGTTCATCACTAAATGTTGTCAGCCTGCCTCCTAAATAGTATCAGATCCATCTCTTTCCATCCTCACTGCACTACCCACATTAAAGTCACCAGTGTCTTTTGGCTGGATTCTTTTTTTTTTTTTAAGATTATTTATTGATTTATTTGAGAGATAGAGCATGAGTGGGGGGAGGAGGGCAGAGGGAGAGAGAGAAGCAGGCTTCCCGCTGAGCAGGGAGCCTGATGTGGGGCTCGATCCCAGGACCCCGAGATCATGACCTGAGCCGAATGCAGAGACGCTTAACCGACTGAGCCACCCAGGTAGGTGCTCCTTCTGGCTGGATTCTTGTAGTAATCTCCTGATTGATCTTCTGTCTCCAGTCTTAGCCCCTGCTATTTCATTAACTTCCATTTTTGAAGTAATCCATTCTTCCCTCCTTTGCGTTTATTTTGTTACCTTCGTAGCTTTTTGTGTTGAATATCTATCTTTTGGGTGAAAAGTTGGGAAACTTTATGTATTTCTCTTCAGTTCTCTAGTAACTTGTTAAAATCACCTTTCAGATGATGTCAGAGGAAAAATAAGTTTCTATAGATAAAGCAATTAATGGTTTCATTATATATAAAACAAAGTGGTGGTGCTTGAACTCTCCAGTCCCTGAGTTCTAAAATCTTATCCTTTGAGTCATTTAAGGATAATTGAGTGAACATTATCAAGTTAGAGTTGTCTTTTGAATGGTAAAGGCTTTATTATCCCAGAATATTTTTAATGAAATATTTATTAAGCGTACCTACTATGGTTTTTTTAAAAGGATTTTTAAAAAAGATTTTATTTATTTATTTGGGGAGGGGGTTGCATGCGCGTGCACACGCAAATAGGGGAAGGGAGAGGGAGACAATCTCAAGCAGACTTCACACTGAGTGCGGAGTCCACTGCAGGTTCGATCACACGATCCTGAGATCATGACCCAAGCCAAAACCAAGAGTCTGTTGCTCAACTGACTGAGCCACCTAGGTGCCCCCACACTTAACTGTGTTTTATGCACTTTGATAACCCAGTAAACAAGACAGAAAAATTTCCTGTTCTTACGAAGCTTATATTCTAGTAGGACAAAGTAGACAGTAAACAAGTAAACAGATAAATAATTTCTGACGGAGTCCTACAAAGAAAACAGACAATGAGATCATGTATCTTGGGTAAACAGAAAGAAGGCCAGTGTGGATATATTCAGTTATTGCTGAACTAGAAATGATAAGTTAGCATTCTAAGTTATATATTAAGTAAGCATGATTTTGGTATAATTTGTTGTATACAAGATCTTTATCAGAGTAGTATTGTAAGAGACTTTAGTCTAAAGTAATGTTTCTTGGATTATATACAAGTACCAAAAGTCTGAGATTATTCTGAGGTTCATCTATAATTTCACTCCAAATGATGTGTTGAGGTACCAGTGTTTATTTCTTAGATTTTATTTTCTTTTATGATTTTTCATCTATTACAATAAGTCAGAGAAACTTTCTGAGAAATTTACTTTGAATATGGTTCAGAAACTTTAAAAAAAGTGTTTTTTGGTCCAACTCTCAAGCCCTGCTTTTGAGTTTTATGACTCTGGAAAGTGGCCGGATTCTAAAGTAATTAAACCTGGTAACATGGTGAATTTACAATTTATATTTGTGCTCATGTATTTTGTTTAACTACTTTTTTCCTTAGATATGATGAAATGAGTATCCTGTTCACAGTTTTGGTTACTGAAGCTACTTTGGAGAATGGGTTAATACATCTGAGAAGTAGAGACACCACAATGAAGGAAATGATGCATATATCCAAAGTAAAAGACTTTTTAATCAAGTATATATCATCAGCTAAGAATGTATAGATTTTAATATTTGTGTAATAAATATTCTCCTTTCCTAATTTGATTGTCTTATATTAACTTAGATTTGTTTTTAGCCCCTTTACTCTTATGAAGTGGACATTTTTGGTACTTTTTTAATTCAGTTTTTATTACTTATATTTCTTAATGGATTACATTCTATCAGAAATATGTTCAGCTACAAGAAACAAAAATCCCTCTATATTGGATTAAGCAAATTGTAGTTTGTTTTTCATAACAAGAAGTCTAGGAGGGTAGACTGTCCAGAGCTAGTATAATTGTTTCCTCCATAGTTAGTGACCCAGGCTCTTGATACCTTTCTGTTCTACCATCTTGGGTATGTTGGCTTTTATTTTTATACTTGCTGCTTTGTGGTCACAGGGTGGCTGCTGTTTGTCTAGCCTTCTTGTCCACATTCTAGTTAGGAGGAAAGTCAAAGAGACAAGAGCTAACCGGCCAAAACTCTTCCCTTTTTAACTGGGAAAGTAAAAACTTTCCCAGACATCCCAATCAGAAGACTTGTTTACATTTCATTGGTCAGAGCTGGGTCACCTGGTCATCCCTAGGCCAGTCACTGCCCAAGGGAATGAGAATATCATGATTTATTTGGATCAAACACAACTTCTGCCTTAGGGCTTTGGTGGTGTCTTACCCCTTTGAAATGGGTTTTATTATCAGGGAAGAAGGAGTCTTTACAGAATCTGCCACATGTGTACTGTCAGATATTGAAGATTAACCTAAAACTAAACTTTAAAAAATTAGAACATTTATTGATTTTTGAAAAGCAAGATAAAATAAATGTTAGGTGGCATAATCTAATATTACAGTGTATTTTGTGTCTGGTTCTAATAGGTACATTTAAAAGAAATCTTTGAACTTTCATGTGCTGCTTCTGTTTGTGTTAATTATACTATCATTACTCACCTGACAAAAATTCCAAACAGAAAAAGAATAGTATAAGTAACCCCAAGTGCTATCACCCCGCCCAGTAACCATCAACCTGTGAACATCTTGCCTCATCCACCCAACAACCATCCTTCCATATCAGTTTGAAGCAGATTGCAGCTCTCACTTCATTTGTAAGTATTTTAGTTAAGTGTTTTTTGTTAACCATTATCACACCTAAAAAAATGAACACTAGATGGTATTAAGGAATTATTGACAATTTTCTTGGATGTGTGATAATGGTATTATGACTTTTTAAAAAATGTCCTTATCTGAAAGAGACACATACTTAAATATTTTTGAGTGAAGTTACATGATATTTGAGACTTGCCTTAAGATTCTCCAGTTTAAAAAAGGTGGTGGAATATAGATAAAAAATAATAGTATCTCTCAGTTGTTGAAGCTGGGTGATGAGAACATGAGGGTTCATTGTATTACCTTTTTATTTTTGTGCATGTTTGAGAATTTTCATACAAAGTTTTTAAAAACCATTTCTTTAATATCAGATATCTACTCAGTTTTCAGTTGTCTCATAATTTCATAAAATTGAAGTTGATTGTTAGGTCTTTTAGTCTCTGTTTTTTTAAGAAATTGGGCTGCTTATTATGGGGTTTGTTACTCTTTGGATTTTGCTTATTGCATCCCCATGATGGTTTAATCTGTTCCTGTCTATATATAATTTCCTGAGGATTTGGAAGTTGAATCCAAAGGCTTAATCAGTTTCAAGTTTAATTTTGGGGGACAAGATTTTTCCTAGGTTGTTGTGTTCTATCAGGAGGCAGTACTGTCTGGTAGCTTCTCTTTTTGGGGATGCTAGCAATCATTGATCAAAACAGTGATATCCTAATTCTCTTTCTTCCTCATTCATTAGCTAGAATACTTCTGTAAAGAAAAACATCTCATCTATTACTTGCTTAGAGGTGTGAGTGAGGTAGGATAAATGCAGATTTGTTTCCTTTAAAGTTGTTCTCTTTGATGTTCAAATTGTCCTATCTTTGGCCAGTGGGAGTCTCTTCAAGTTGGCCTGGAGTCCTTTTGACACAACTTCAGTAGTCTTTAATAGCTTGTATATTTCAGAGTTTCTGTAAGAAGTCCTGGTTCCTTTTAATGGAAAATGGTATTTGGAGGCTGTATCTGAGTACTGGGGATGCTCATTGTTAGAAGGTGGTCTTTGTTTCTAGGCCTTTTCAGATGTGTAAGTGTGTGTGTGTGTGTATTTCCCCCTGAATTAAAAAAGTCATGAATTCACACCAGTACTTTATATTCAAATTCAGCACTGCAGTGTGTGTGTTTGGGGGTGGGGGGTTGTTAATCAGCTTTGTTGGGATAAAATTTATATTCAATAAACTTACTTATTTTAAATGTACAAATTATGAGTTTTGACAAATGTGTAACCACCACCACAATGACAATATAGAACATTTCCATCACCCCAAAAATGTCCCCTCATGCCTTTAGGACTGCAGGGCTTTTACTTAATCTCTTTTATCATACATCTGTATCTCTTCCATTCCAAAATCCCAGTTCTCAAGAATACTGAGGGGGCTGGGGCGCCTGCGTGGCTCAATCCATTAAGCTTCTGCCTTCGGCTCAGGTCATGATCTCAGGGTCCGGGGACCGAGTCTTGCATCAGGCTCCCTGCTCAGTGGGGAGCCTGCATCTTCCTCTCCCCGTCCCCTGCTCATGCTCTCTCTCGCTATCTCTCTCTAGTAAATAAAATCTTAAAAAAAAAAAAAAAATACTGAGGGTGATAATATAATTAGAAAGCCATGGCCTACAACTGGTCATTTGCTTGATTTCACCTTAATTGTGGCAATCTCAGAATTACCATACCAATATGACCACCATATGTCAACTTAAAAGTTTAAATTTCAGGGGCGCCTGGGTGGCTCAGTCAGTTAAGCAGCCCACTCTTGATTTCAGCTCAGGTCATGATCTCAGGGTCATGAGATTTATGTATTTATAAATATATAAAATCTTTTCTAAAAAAAGTTTAAATTTCATTTTTATAATTTAATGATAAGAGTGTTCTTTTTTAAAAAAAAAATTTATTTTATATTAGAGAGAGAAAGAGCACAAGTGGCAGAGGGAGAAAGAATCCCAAGCAGACTCCGCACTGAGCACAGAGCCTACTGCTGGGCTCGATCTCACAACCCTGAGATCATGACCTGAGCTGAAGCCAAGAGTCACAGGCTTAACAGACTGAGTGATCCAGGCACCCTGCTGTAAGAGTGTTCTTGAAGGCATTTGTTTGCTATGTTACACCACGTCTTCCTGTAAGGAAGCATGGGAGAAATTTCTCTCAGACAGTTGTGCTTCTCCTGGCCTGTTATTATATGTGTTATATGTTTGTTCATTTTGTTCATTCAAAGAAGGCTTTTTTGAGCACCTAAGTCCCAGGGACTGTAGGTACTGGGGATATAGTGGTGAACAAGATAGACCTTTCTAGGGGTAGACAGGTGGGAACAGACACTAAGCAGGTATGCTCATGGACAATTTCAGGTAATTTCAGATAGTGATAATGTTGTAGGTAATAGAACAGGATGATGTGCTAGATCATTGCTGTAGTCGTGTGCTTTGCCTAGGTGGTCAGGGAAGCTCGGAGGATGTGACCTTCAAACTGAGGCTGAATGATACAAAGGAGCCAGGTATGTGAGGATCTGGGGCAGAGCATCCTGGACAGAGGGACTAGGAAGTGCCAAGGCCCTTAGGAGAGAGAAGGTGTGGAGTGACCAAGGAGCAGAAAGCAGGCCAGGGGGGCTGGAGTAGGTGAGCAGAGGGGAGATGAGTAGAAGATGAGGTCGGACAGGTGGTCAGGACCCACATCACTTAGAGCCATGGTGGCCACAGCAAGTCTTCTGGAAGCCACTGGGGCAGGAGGGGATGGTTTAAGTAGACAAGGGACATACTGTTATTTTGAAAAGATTACTGTGGGAATGGGATGCAGAGGAGTAGGAGGGAAGCAGGGAGACTTGTTAAGGAGCTCTGACAGGTGATGGCGGCCAGGACAAGACAGGGAGCAGTACCCTTCTTAGACCTGGCAAGAGGAGCCCCTGCGCTGGGCCCTTTTTCGAGCATCCTGCTCTGGCCCTTCTCCGTCTGCCTCCTTCCCCACAGGATGTTTGAGGGGCCAAGAAGGCATGCTTGGAGATCATTATAGTCCTTAGGTGTCTAATTTTTCTAACCTGTAAATCAGTTACAACCTCTGGTATGGTGTATTGGGGAAGAGTTGAGGGCATAGTCCATGTCCCTCAAAGGTGGAAAGGAGAAAGGAAAAAACATTGAGCTTCAGGCATCACAGAACTGTTGATCATTCCTCTGGTTAGGTCTCCTTTACATCCTTCCTGAGAAGCATCACTGAGAGAAGGCAGTCTCCTCCGGTTGTAATCCACCAGCCCTGGGAGCAGAAGAGGCAGCTAGTCCTCCCCGCAAGGCTTTTGTGCTGCCTGGTATTACCCTGCAGGTACCACCTTTTCCCATTTTTCTATTGGATTATTGGTGGGTTGGTTTTTCGTTTTTCAACAATTTGTAAGAGCTCATTATATATTATGGAACTTCAAACTTCATCTGAGATGTGGGTTCAAAATATTTCCCCTACTTATTCTTTTGGCTTAGCTTATTTTTTTTTTTTTTAAAGATTTTTATTTATTTATTTAACAGAGATAGAGAGCACAAGTAGGCAGAGCGGCAGGGAGAGGGAGAAGCAGGCTCTCTGCCGAGCAGGGAGCCCGATGCGGGGCTCAATCCCAGGACCCTGGGATCAGGACCTGAGCTGAAGGCAGCCGCTTAACCGACTGAGCCACTCAGGCGCCCTTAGCTTATTATTTTTAAATGTAATTTTAAAATGAGTCATCTAATTAAATTTAGCAATTCTTTATATCTTCTGAATTGTGAGTCATACCTAGAAAAGCCTTCCCCTCTTAAAGATCATTTTTAAATTCCTCCTTTTTTCTTCTAGCACTTCTGTGGCTTTATTTTTAGGTATTTTAACATTTGACCTATCTGACTTTATTTCGTTGCAGAGAATGAAGTAGGGGGTCCACCTTTTTTAAAATGTGATTCTAAAGTTTTTACACTATGTTGAATGGTCCATGTTTTCCCCACTGATTTAAAATGCCATATTTTTCATTCACTGAATTCCCATGTGTGTTTAGATTTATAGCTAGACTTCCGGTCCCATTCCATTGTTCTACTTGTTCAGCCATATGCCAATACCACACTTTAAACATCATGGTAGCTTTATAATGTTTCCAAACCTTACATACACATCCTTGTCCCTCTCTGCTGCCTCTGTCATTTATGTTTTCTATATCCTTCTTGAATCCTACACCCTTTATCTGTGTTTACTTTTCTTCCTCAAGTACATCGTGTAGTTCTTCAGTGAGAACACAATTGGAAAAACCTCTTTCTCTGTCTTTGTCCTAAAATGTCTTTATTTCACCCTCAGTCTTGATTGAAATTTTGGCTCATGTAGAAGATATTTTGAGTGGCCCTCTTAAACCTCCTTCCATTTGGTGGGGTCGGAAATCTAAAAGCATTACCATTCCCTTACTGCTGGGGGACGTATGGTGGTGAATATCTTCCTAATCAGATGCACATGCTCAGGATCTAGAAAGAAAGGAGGTGGTGATGGTTGCTGAGAAGCAGGTGTCTGCAGCAGCAGAGCTCCACGTTCCGTGTCTGGCCTCAGGTTTCGGGGCCTGAGGCTGTGGTGGTAGGTAGCTGCCTGGTCTCCAGATAGTAAAAAAAACCTACAGATAAATTATTAAAGTGGAAGAGAGAGTTTAGTGAGGTTGCTAAGGGATACAGAATCAAACACAATAATATTGATGGTGTTTCTGTATATCAGCATGAAACAAAAACACAACTTATCATAGCATCAAAATATCAAGTACCTAGGAATAAATCTAACAAAAGATGTGTAAGATGTTTATGCAGGAAATAATAAAACACTCTTGAGAGAATCGAAGAAGACACAGTGAGATATTTGTAGTTCAGAACACTCACTATTCTAAAAATGTTAATACTCCCCCAGTTGATCTATAAATTCAATGCAATATCAATCAAAATCCCTATCATGTTCAGGTGTTTTTTTTTTCTTTAAGAAAATACCAAGCTGACTCTTTTTTTTTTTTTTTAAAGATTTTATTTATTTATTTTAGAGAGAGAGAATGAGAGACAGAGAGCACGAGAGGGAAGAGGGTCAGAGGAAGAAGCAGACCCCCAGCTGAGCAGGGAGCCTGATGTGGGACTCGATCCCGGGACTCCAGGATCATGACCTGAGCCGAAGGCAGTTGCTTAACCAACTGAGCCACCCACGCGCCCTGACTCTTTTTTTTTTTAAGCTGACTCTAAAATTTAACTGGAAATGCAAAAGGTCAAGAATAGCTAAGACATTCTTAAAAAGAACAAGATAGGAAAATCTGCTTTTTCAGTTATCAAAACTTACTGAAAAGAATATGGTACTGACACAGGAGAGATAAGTAGAACAATGAAACAGAATCTAAAGCCCAGAAGGAAACACACATGTATATGGACATTTGATTTGTGACAAAGATGATACAGCAGTTTAGTGGGGAAAGGACAGCTTTTCAGTGGACAGTGCTAGCGTTGGTGATGTTCATGTGTGGGAGCGGGAAGAAATAGGATGCTCATTTCATACCACACACAAAAACGATTCTGCGTGGTTGTAAACCGAAATATGAAAGTAAACAAGAAAAACCTCTAGTAGATAGTAATATAGAATAATCTTGCATGCCCTCAAGTTGAGGAAATACTTCTTCACCTGGACACACATACACAAAAAACACTAATCGTCAAGGAAAAGGTAGACAAATTAAGTTCTTAAAATTAAAACTTCTTTTCATCAAAAGGCAACACTGAGAGAGTGAAAAATTAAGCATCAGAGTAGGAGAACAACTATTAAAAAATAAGAAAAAGTTAAAACACCTCCTAGAAAAATAGGCAAAGAGCCTCAAACAGGTATTTCATTAAAAAAGGAATCCACATGATCTCTAAATATAGGAAAATTGTGTTCAACCTTATTAGTCTCAGGGAAATGCAAATTAAAATCACAATGAGATATCACTATATGCCCACAAGAATGGTTAAATTAAAATGACAGTGCCAGTGTTGGTAAAAACGTAGGGGGGTGAAAACTCACATACTGCTCAAGGAAATGAAGAGGTGAGGTGATAGGACCACTTGGGAGAATATTATGGCATCGTCTACTTAGGATGGGGATAAGCCCCATGACCCAGACATTGTATCCCGACACATATTCAGCATGGTTGCATGCAGTTGGGAAGCAGCAGACATGTTCCTAGCTTAAGGGTGGTCACAGCCGCATAATTGCAATAGCCCCACGTTGACAACAGCCCAAATGTGTGTCAGCTGTAGAATAGATAAATTATGGTAGATTCAAACAGTGGAATACCATTTAGTAACGGAAGATGTAATTACAACTACATGCAGCAACATGGATAAATCTCACAAATATAATGGTTTTTGTTTTTGTTTTTTACATTATTTTTTTAAAGATTTTATTTATTTATTCATAAGAGACAGAGAGAGAGAGAGGCAGAGGGAGAAGTAGGCTCCCCGCTGAGCAGGGAGCCTGACGCGGGACTCGATCTCAGGACTCTGGGATCATGACCTGAGCCAAAGGCAGACGCTTAACGACTGAGCCACCCAGGCGCCCTCACAGATATAATGTTGAGCAAAAGAAGCCCGACACAAGAATAAATGCTATATGATTCCATTTATATGAAATTCAAAAACAGGCAAAACTAAAGACGGTATTCAGGAATGCATACTTGGTGGTAAAACTATAAAGACAAGCAAAGAATTGATCCCCTTAAATGAGTAGTGAAGGCGGGGAGATGGGTTCGTGAGTGGGAAGAGGCATGCAGAGGGTGTCCGGGCCGGGGGCAGTGTTCACTCCGTATAACTTACCAAGCTGTCCATACCCATTTTAATGCATTTTCTTATAATGTGTGCTCTAGTTCACAACAAAAAATGTAAAGAATCTGGATTTGAAAAAGACCCAAAGTGAAGCCGAAACAGACATGACAAAAATGTAGCTATTGAAAGGAAAACTCAGTAGACCTCTTCCCTTTCCTTTTTCTCTTCTTCCTGAACAATTCAGTCCGAAAGCCTGAACATCTGCGCAGGGGGGATCAGGTAGAGTGGGCAGCCACAGGAAGTCGCAGCTGGGTGAGGACGGAGTCGTGAGGACTACACGAGCCTGAGTACACAAAGCACTTCACAGCACCTGCACCCTGGTACGTGCTGCACACGTGGCAGCCGTTGTTGTTGTCACAGAGGAATTCTTGGGAGATGGCGTACCCGCCACCTCTGTATCTTGCGTCACATCCCCTGGGCCTCACCTCCGATTCCAGCTGCCGCTGAGACTTCATTCACTTTGTGTCGACAGCATCTTGCTTCAAGTGTACGACACATGCCCCCATTTTCTGCCCCGATGCGTTGCAGTGCCCTGGGTGAGATGCCAGCTTGGAATGTCCACATGCAGTAGAAGTGGGGGAGGCATCACCTCCTGGGTCAACCCTCAGCCAATCAGGGATGAAAGCCAACGGAGAGGTCCTCAAGAAGACCGTTCTGAGAGACATTTTCTCGTTTCTCTGAAGGTTCCAGTGGGATCAATCCCCAGTTGTCCATAGAAGTGCCCAGCTCAAAAGTATGCCCTGGTACTGGCTTTTCCTCCAGTCCCTTATGCTTGTTCCCTTGGGTCACCTCCCAGATAAATTAGTTGCACCAAATCCTTATCTCAGGCTCTGCTTTCAGGGCCAGTCCAGGATAAGACAGGGTATCAGAAGGCCCTAGAAAGCAGCCCTAGGAAACGGATTTACTCCTTGGATGGATAGCAATAGGCGATGTTGTAAGGGGCTGGTGAGGAGGGTGGTGATAACCTTTACACGCCATAGCTTCACAATTATTTTATAATTATTAAGATCTTCCTCAGCAGTGTGGATGGAGGCAGAGGTAGAAAGTGCAGCACTGGGCTATGCAATGGTTTTAGCACTTGAAAGGCACAGGGCAATGGTAATTATCTGGATTGTGGAGTAGAAGTTGGCTTCTACTAACTGCTTTAAAAGCTTTGCAAGGAGAAAATGAGAGACTATTGATTCAGGGCATGCTGTGAAACCCAGAGGCATTCTGGACTTCAAAACTTCAGAAGGTCTTAACTGGATCAAATCCAATTACCATTATGGTCTGGAACTTGCTAGCCCCACCCCACCCTGGTGTTGACTTTTCCTCCCTGTTTTACTGCCCTGCACCCTCACTCCTGCTGCCTGAGGTCACCTGCCACATAGGCTACCTGCATCCAAGTCCTTGTCTCAGGCTCTGCTTCCGGAGGGACCTCAAGACAGAAGAAGCAGCCAATGGTGACCAAGTTACCAAGTTTAAGACCTCAAAGACTTATTAAAGATTTCTAAGGGGAGCAGCCAATTAGTAGGACACAGAGTAAGCACCATACCTCAAATAGCCTTTTTTTAAAAAATTATATGCCTGGCCCTGTTCCAAGCCCTTTACATTCATTACCTGAGTTAATTATCACTGCAGCTCCATAATGCTGGTATTATTTGCCCCCTCCCTTTCTCCGTCCCCCCAAGTGAATAACACTGAAGCCCGTAACTTATCCAGAGTCACACAGTTAAGACATATGACTGAGCCTAAATTATGTTCAGTCTGTCTGACTCTGGAACCCTTACTTTCTTAGCCTCTATGACACACTGATTTCCCCCCAAATAAAAATGTCAACAGAGAAAGGGCAGAAATTATGCTCATGAATGCTGCTTTATGGCAACAAAATCCTCAAATTAATCTGGACCTGTGTGCACAGTATCCCTTCCCACCCTGGAGAGGCATTCCCATGGCCAGTGCTTCTGCTGATCTTTGCTAGGATTTAACTCCCAGTTCAACCACTACTAAGCTGTGAGTGACCTTGTGAAATCACTTACCCCATCTGCGTCTAAGTTTCCTTACCTGTAAAAGCAAAATAATAATATCCCCCTGTAGGATGCTAGACAGTTAGTGTCTAGTAACTGGTAGCTATGATTTTTCTAGTCAGAGGTCCACTGTTGGGAACTATTAAGACTGAGGTTCAAGCAACCCCCAGAAGAAGAGCAGAGCAGAAAAATTTGGGCCAAGTTGTTTTGTTCATCTAGAACCCTACAAATGCATCTTGGCTTTTATTGGACTTTACTAATAACACCTAGGATGAGAGATTTAAACCAGATATCATTTTGACCCACCCCTGTAGTGGTCTGAATCGTGGCTCCCCAAAAAGATAAGTCCATGTCCTAACTCCTGCAACCTGTGAATGTCACCTTATTTGAAAAAAAGGTCTTCAGAGGGGTGCCTGGGTGGCTCAGTTGGTTAAGTGGCCAACTCTTAATTTTGGCTCAGGTCGTGATCTCAGGGTCCTGGGATTGAGCCCAGTGTCAGGCTCCGCACTCAGTGGGGAGTCTGCTTGAGGATTCGCTCCCTCTGCCCCTCCCCCAGCTCTCTCTCTCTCATAAATAAATAGATCTTAAAAAGAAAAAAGAAAGAAAAAGGGGGTGCCTGGGTGGCTCAGTAGGTTGGGCATTTGACTCTTGGTTTCAGCTCAGGTCATGATCTTGGGATCCTGGGATCAAGCCCTGTGTTGGGCTCGCATGCTCTTCCTGTCCCTCTCCCTCCTCCTCTGCTTCTCCCCGCTCTCTCTCTCAAATAAATAAACAAAATCTTAAACAAAAACAAAAAATGTCTTTGTAGATATAATTAAGGATCTTGAGATGAGGGGTCCTAAATCCAATGACCAGTATCCTTATATAAGAAAGGCAGAGGAAAAGAAGTCCATATGAAGACAGAGGCGGAGATTGGAGAGATGTTGCCACAAGCTCAGGAACACCAGGAAGCATAAGAAACAAAGGGACAAGCAAGGATTCTCCCATAGAGTCTTTGGAGGGAGCACAGCCCTGCTGATATCTTGATTTGAGATTTCTGGCCTCCAGAACTCTGAGAAAATAAATCTCTTGTCTTAAGCCACCAGTTTGTGGTGATTTGTGAAGACAGTCAAAGTAATCCATTCTCCTGTCTCCCACAGAACACTACTCTCTCTACGGAATGCCGATGGGAAATGCAGCACATAAAGGCATGCCTTTGACATTAGCTAAGTTTTGAGGACTGAGAACATCCACGAAAATCAATATAAATATTTTTGCAGCCTTCCAAAATCTGAGAGCAAATTGAAATAGCGACGGATAATAAATGTGTCCTTGGTGAATAATCTCATTTTCCTCTCGTAACTACAGGGACTCTTTTCTTCAGACATATTTTCAAGGTCACCAGTTTTTGTTTTAGAATTTAGACATGGTTTTTTTCCTCTGAACCTTCGGTGGGCATGGTGCTGGGGACCCTGGAAAGGTGATCGCTATTCTGCCCCCAGGATGCACTTACGAAGAGCACAGTGGTCTGGCAATTCCTCTTTTTTTCAGTGATGTGGCAATGGGGAGAATGGTCCATGCCTAAAAATGGCAGAAGCATTTAAAAACTGTCACCAGTCAGGATCCCACCTGACAAAACTGTTGCCCGATGACAGGATTGGATGTACCCAAATAGGCCAAAGGAATGGTGTTTAATCATGAAAAATAGTAATTCACTTTAGGTCGCCAGTGACATATTTTTGAGTATCAATCACATTTGCCTTTTCTTCATATAAATCAGCTTTATAAAAAGGATCTTAATCTGAGATGTAGCTTGTATCTTTAAATTTCAGAAGATGAGTTCAGAATAGATATATCCAGTTTTACAATCATTACAGGCTTCTGAAATATAAGAGAGAAAATAATTCAGTAGAATTAGGATATATATCCATAGAGACTCTAAAACCAACCCCCCCCCAAAAAAAACCCTCATTTTAGTAGCTGGGTGGTCTGAAAGAACCATGTATTAACTGTTTTTTTCCTGGACTATATAAGAATAATTTATTCTTGAAAATCGTTTAGAAGTACCCCTGCATCCTCCTCTCTGGATTTTTTTATATGAAACTCTCCGTGTCACATCCTTCCCTCCCCAGCCCCCCTCCTCCCCCCCCCCATCTCCTAATGAGATTTGTTAGGAGTTGTAGTATTGGTTGTTACTGGCTTCCTGGGGTGTGCACGTTGCCTCCATCTACTCCATCCTTGGGCTTCTAAAGCTCCGGTGGCCTTATGTCTCAGGTTGATAGGATCCTCTTATCCCAAACTGTGGCTCACCATGAACTCTTGGTGCCACCTTCTGGAACACAGGGGTAGCATAGTGTATCCCCTGGGAGCATCCAGTTCCTGGGCAAAAGACAAGGAGCAGAGTTATTGGGCCTATAATCCGAATCTCTGATCACGTGAGGGCAGTGGTTTAGCCAGCCACCCTCGACACGGTGTGCAGCCTCTGGACTTTGCAGAGAACACTTACCATGTTGGGCTGTGGGAACACACTGCCTTGGTTCCAAGCCTCGCGCAGATTCCTTACCTGTAACATGGGAACAACATAAACTGGGAGTTAGTGGTGTTTGTGTAGGACAGGGTAGGTAAATTGCTTAGCACCGTGCCGGAAACAGGGTTAGGGTTAGCGTTGGCTGGGTTTGTTCTCATTGTTACCAAGGCCCTGAGTCTATTTACCATAAAGCAGTGTATGATGCCTGCCTTAAGAGGGGATCATAAGAGGCTCTGGAACACTGTGGATCGTTCCAAACTGACATTAAAACATCTCCAAGTTACGTTAAGTGAAAAAATCAAGGTGTAAAACGGCATATCTATGACCTGCTACCCTTTGTGTAGATGCTAGCACCCACGTAGAGGATCTATGTGAGGATTTTAAAAATTGGTTGTTGCAAAAAAAAAAAAAAAAAAATTGGTTGTTGCCCCGTAAAGTAGGACTGGATGTCAAGGGTGGGAGGAAGACATTGTATTCTAATTCCTTTTATTCTTTTTTTTTTTACCCCTGGGTCGTACAACCTTAAAAAAAATTAAAAAAGACAAAAATCTGAAACCAACCAACCACACCAATCAAAATACCCCCAAAAATTCTCTTACCTGCTTGATTTTCACAGATATTTGCATATATTCTAACTTCCCTGGCCGTATTTCCATAGTCTCCGGGTGCTTTATCTCTCATAGCTTTTCCTACATGAAGTGAATCATTTATGTAGAATCATTAAATTAAACCGGTTCAGCCACATTTTCTCATTTCCTCTGCCAAGGAGCAGAATCCCCCAAAGTTCCGAAACAAAGAATAACCTGCTCCTATGGCCTAAACTGTTGTCTATTGAAGGAAAACCATGGCCTCAGCAAAGAATCCATAGCACCTGCTTCTCCAAGCCAGAAGCCCTTCTGATTTATTTTCCTGGGTCTGCGAGGAACATCCTTTGCTTATGCCAGAGACACATTTTCTTTCCTTCACTGAAAAGAACAGTCTGTAAAAAGCTTTGTAATATCTGCAAGAGACAGTAAATTACCCAGCTGAGTTCTATTTAGCCCTGGCCAGTAACCAAGAATACTAATTCTACTTCTGCAAGACTTTTTGTAGGAAGGGAGGACAGGTTTTTAAAAATGTATAAGATGTATACTTTCTTTTTTAAAAGATTTTATTTATTTATTTGACAGAAAGCACAAGCAGGGGGAGCAGCAGAGGGAGAGAGCGAAGCAGGCTCCCTGCCAAACAGGGAGCCCGATGAGGGGCTCGATCCCAGGACCTGAAATCATGACCCAAGCCGAAGGCAGGCAATTAACCGACTGAGCCACCCAGGCGCCCAGATGTATACATTTTGACATCTATTTTCAAGTCTTGTGTCAACTAAGTTTCTGACTTCTCTGAATGATAACTCTCTAGAGGAGGCACAGGAGGTTAACAAGTATCACTTGGTGCTCTCCCTAGCTATGACAGTACCTCCCCGTTCTACAGGTCAGAACGCTGAGGCTCAGGCAAGTGAAGGAGGCTGCCCGATGCCCCTCAGCTCACTGCTGGGGTGCTGGTGCTGAGACACGCTGTTCTTTGTGCATATCTTGATACTCCTCCATACTTGCATGCCAAGTGAAAAGGCCATTTTGAAATCTTACGTAGAGGTGGTCATAAGAGGTGAATAATGAAAAGCAGTGACTGGGGCTTGATGCAACACTGAAGGTAGGCAGAGGACAGTGATGCTCTTGTTGGTCTTTGACTGAGCTTCCTCCGAGTGGCTGAGCTAGGCAGCATGCTGACAGATACAAGGCAAAGTTCTTGCCTTTGCGGAGCTGCCAGTCAGAACCCACCACCTCGTTTGCAGGGCCTGGTGCACGACGAAAATGCGGGGCCTCTTGTTACAAAATTATGAAGATCTGTGCACCTGTGTTCGTGGCAACAGCATCCACAGTAGCCAAAAGATGGAAGCCACCCAAGGGCCCATTGACGGATGAGTGGATCAACTGAGTGTATATATGCCTATGTATCTATGGATCTGTCTGTAATGAAGATTCTTCAGCTTTAGAAATGGAGGAGATCCTGACACATGCACAACATGGATGAATCTGGAGGACTTCTGCTGCGATGAGCCAGTCACAGAAGGAGAGAGACCGTAGGAGTCCATCATCGAGGTCCCCAGAGTAGCCAAATTCATAGAGACAGAAGAGAGAGTAGTGGTTTGCCAGGGGTTGGCGGAGGGCCACTGAATGGGGAGGGCGTAATGGGGACAGAGTTTCAGTTTTGCAAGATGAGAAAAGTTCCATGCGTGGACAGCAGTGATAATTGCATGGCAGTAACAGTGAACCTTATGCCATTGAACCGTATACTTAACGATGGTTAAGATGGCAAATTGGGGCGCCTGGGTGGCTCAGTTGGTTAGGTGACTGCCTTCGGCTCAGGTCATGATCCTGGAGTCCCGGGATCGCGTCCGGCATCGGGCTCCCTGCTCAGCGGGGCGTCTGCTTCTCCCTCTGACCCTCCCCCCTCCCATGCTCTCTGTCTCTCATTCTCTCTCTCGCATATAAATAAAAAATCTTAAAAAAAAAAAAAGATGGCAAATTGTATTGGTCTGTATATTTCACAAATTAAAAAATAATTTTAAAAAAAATTACAAAGAAAAAGTATTCAGAATTTCAAGACAGTGACAGCAGAGCACGGAACCCAGCGTGGGGCTCTTCTCAGTGCAGGGCGCTCCGTGTGACCGCACAGGTCACGGACCTCCAAGCCATCGAAACAAGAAGGGCTTTCGCCAGAGAAATGAGAACCAGCTTAGGTGTGAGCTGTGCGGGAAGTCAGCTTCATTTACCTTCCCCTTTTGCATCTTTCCCTTCTCTCTTCGTTTCCCTCGTATTCCATTTTATATTTCCCTTTCTCTTCCTCTTCTTCACCTTCTCTTCTGCTTTCTGTACCCAACACCCATGGCAAACAGTGCAAAAGCTGCTGAAGAACTTACTTGCTTTGTACTTTGGTAGTATCCAAAATGCCAGAACCGGAATTATTACGATTAGCACCAGCAATAACCCCGGAAGCAGTAGCTGCAGGCAGAAGGGACAGCCGTCTCCACCTGGAAGAAGACAGCATTCACTGGTCACCACACAGCTTTCTTTTCCAATGATACTGAACTGTGGAATGTTCTGGAAAGGGCAGTCACCACCATCTCCCAGGCTAACTAATGTACTGTGCACCCCGGTCTCCAGACTGCTATGGACACCTGCCACTCTTGAGAATTAACTTGTTAGTGAAGTTCTGGAAGTCACAACCAAGTGCATCTTCCACATGGGGTCATACAAAGAAGAGAAAAACAGCACAGCATTTAACAAATGGATTCCTGGCAGCATTGTTAGGATCATAAGGCTCAGAAAAACCTGGTCATTTATTGGGCAAAGCCCTTAGTCATTTGGTATGATTTATGTCACCTAAACAGCTACCATTCATTATTAACTACACCCCAGACACTGTGTTAAGCACTTTACATGCATTGTCGTATTTATCTCATTGCTATCATTCCCATTTTGCAGATGACTAAAGTAAGGCTCAGAGGGGTTAAATGACTTTCCTGCAGTCACACAGCTAGTAATTGGAAGGGCTGTGGCTGTAGGCAAAGCTTGACTCTGGGGCCTGAGTCCTACAGGCTGCCTCATTTGTTAGAACACCAGGGCATGGGCTCTGTTCTGAGAATGAGGCTGGGTGAAGTGTTCAATACCTAAGCGTGCCTACTGCCT
This sequence comes from Leptonychotes weddellii, assembly GCF_054177405.1. Lineage (NCBI taxonomy): Eukaryota > Metazoa > Chordata > Mammalia > Carnivora > Phocidae > Leptonychotes > Leptonychotes weddellii. The sequence continues at coordinate 13,065,356 of NC_138383.1, forward strand.
TAACTAACCTCTTTTTTGTTCTATCCTTCTCCTACCTTAATGAGTGTCCCTTTGTAAGGTCCTGGAAAGCCAGGTTTGAATCTAGAATTCTCAAACTCCTCAGCGTTCTGCACTAGAACATGGCAGCGTGGAGAGAGCCGGCCCCAGCCCCAGCCTGGCCCATCTTTCCACTCAGGCTCTGACCTGCACCCTAAGGGGTCTCGTGTGCACAGGGACCCTCCAGCCTGCGTGTACAGATGTTGTCCATGCCCCCCACAAACAGCCTCCTTAACTCAGGGCCAGCGATGCTCACTTCCTTTCTGTGGGACAGCCTTGGGAGGATGAGCCAGGAATGAGATTTGTATAGGCCCTGGAAGGTGGGTCCTGATCTGATTGGGTAGGGAATTCAGGTCCAGGTTCCCAGAATATGGTTTAGGGAAGTGGGGATACAGGGTCCAGGTGGGCATATTCTCCTGTTTCCCCCTGAACTCCTCAGCCGAGGGGAAGATGCATGGCGGAGAAAGCACCAGAACAGTGCCCTCCCAAACACAGCACTGGGACAGGAGCTCTTCTCACCCCAAGGAGGGTCCTGGAGGTCTACACTCATCAACCCTTGGCAGTGGGCAGTAAACAGCCAAGCAGGCAGGCACAGGTGTTAGAAGTCAACGGAAAAGCAAAAGAGAATCAAAACCCGGCAGCTCCGAGAGATGCAAAATCTGATGTGATTGCTTAGAACCTGGGCCGTGGAAGATCAAGGCAGGAAGCAGCGTCAAGTTAGGAAGTCTCCCTACAGGATTGCTTCCTGACCTAGCTTCTAGGCTCGTCTTCTTCCTTTTAGTGGCAGAAAGAAACCCCATCAGGGTTTGTGTGGAACCTCCCAAAGGAAAGGCATTTGGATGCAGATGGCCAACGTGGGAAGTGGGTGGGCAGAGGAGTAGCTACAGTTTCTGGAAGCAAATCCAGACCCTGTGGAAAGAGCTCAGGTAGCCCTAACCTAGTGGGGGATTGATGGAGACTGGCTGACTGTATCTCTCGTGGTCAGGCAACTTGTTTTCAGCTTTGCACCTGTACTCCTCCTTTTGTCCAGTGTTGTTCTTGCTTACGTTGAATTCAGCAGGCTCCCTTACATGCTTGGAAATAGGTGGTGATATGGCAATGTCCTTCTCAAAGAAAGTATAAGTGATGGGCAGAGAGCCGTTGAATGAGCTACAACGTAGTATTATATGTCGGTCTGTTTCCATGTTAATGACATGAATGTTCAACACTGGTGTGATCACTGGGTCTAGAAAAATGACAGTGTGTGTTAAATGATAAGAAGATTGGATTCACTCACTCAGTCCACAAACGTGGATTGAACCCCTACTCTGCTCCCGACCGTGGACCCGAAGATGAATGACCCCCTTCTTGAGACGTCAGGCAGCTGGCTGCCCAGTGAGAAAGACCAGGGGTACGTGGTTAGCTGCACTCAGTGCAGCACAAGCCAGGTGCTGAGAACGCCGGAGGGTGGAGGGCGTCTCTCTGCTTTGAGGAATCAGCACAAACTTGCCTTTCATCAGAAGTCTCAGTCTGTTCATTGTTGAGGATGAGTATAATTTTGTCAAAGATCTAGTTCCAAGTATGAAGTTGAGAGGTACTTTTATTCCTAATCTTTATAAGGCTACAGCAGGGGTTTTTCTTTTTTAATCAAAGAAATCTAAAAATATCATCTTTTCTAACTATATTTTTATTTATAGAATTCAGCTGTACAGTTATCTTCTACTTCCTCCCACAAGCAGGAAGTAACCCTGGTAAATAGATTCAAAGGAACTTTTCAACAGGAAGTATGCGGGTCTGCTAGATTCTGTCAGGTCATAGCCTATTTTGTGGGAGAATCCAGCTATATTATTGATTTTATAATTCATTAATAGGGGCGCCTGGGTGGCTCATGTAGTTAAGCGCCTGCCTTTGGCTCAGGTCATGATCCCAGGGTCCTGGGATCGAGCCCCTTGTGGGCTCACTGCTCAGTGGAGAGACTGCTTCTCCCTCTCCCTCTGCCCCTCCCCACCCCTGCTCATGCTCTTCCTCTTGCTCACTCTCAAATAAAGAACTAATTCATTAATAAAGCAGAATTATAGGAAAGGAAGGAAAATTGTTGAGTATCCATCATGTGTCAGGCTTGCTAATCACATTACCTCATTTCACTTCACAATAGTACTACAAGGAAGATAGTTTCATGCCCATTCCACAGATGAACAAGCTGTGATTCAGAGAGGTTAAGAAACTTGCCCAGGGTCACTCAGCTAGTAAACAGCAGATCCGGTTGGCTTGGGCCAACTCCCCAGCAGATTTTTTCTTTAAACAATATCAGTTTGGCACAGAAACAGTGAAATACAGGGACCAAAGTATAAGTAAAATCAAAGAAAATAATTTAGAGTCTCCTTACTCCACCCCTCCCCTGAGCAGGAATCCCTGGGGAAGCATCCTTGACAGAGCAGTACCTGGTAACAGTGGCCTCCAAGAACAACTTTGGGAATAGTAATGGTGGCCTTGGAAAGCAACTTGGGGAACAGCACCAACAGGACATTCTTCCTGTGGAACTGAAGTCTATATCCTGTAATTTTCAGGAAGGGGCCGTTGAAACATTCATGAGGAAGCAGAGAGCACAGACTCCTCTCTGAGATGGGATGATCCAAACTAGACCAAAGATTGATATCTCAAGTGATTGGAAAAATGTATACTTCCCTGAGAGTTTGTAAAAAGACTGGCAAAGGGCATCACAGCATCATGGTGATCAGAGTAAGGGAATAGCTACTCTTCACTAAACCAGATATTTTGTTTTACAAATTTCAGGGAGCCCTTTTAAGACTCATTCAACTGCCACCTTTCCCATAAGACCTTTCCTAAATCCTCCAGCCTGATGTGCTTCCTCTTCTGCCTCCCATCATGATCCACTTGGATTTTTCATGGTCCCCCTGAAATGGAACCTGTTTGAAACTGAACTCTAGCTAATCTGCTAATTATTGAATAATCAGTAGGTAGATAAACATATACTAAAACCCTATTATTTAAGAAATGTTTTTATTTATATATTCATTCATTCATCCATCCATCCATCCATCCATTCATTCATTCACTTATTTTATCATGGTAAGAAGAGTTAACATGAAATCTAACTTCTTAAATTTTTAAGTGCTCAATACAGTATTATTAACTGTAAGCACAATGTTGTACAGCAAGATCTGGAGAACTTACACATCTTACATACCCACAACTTTATACCCATTAACAACTTTCCATTTTCCCCAACTTCCCATTCCTCCAGTTTTCCCAATCTCAATAAATGCACCACTCCTCATCAGCTGATCACATTAGATATCTGGAAGTCATCCTTGATTCCTTCCTCACCTTCACGACCTGTGAATCCAAATCTAATCATCTAACAAGTCCTGCTGTTTCTTCCTCCAAGATATATCTTGAATCCACCCACTCTGTCCATCCTCACCATTGTCTCCTAGATGACTGCAAGAGCCTCCCAACCAATCCCCAACTTCTACTCTTGCCCCACCTCACCTAGAATGGAATAACTTTGAAGATGATAGTTGGGTCACAGGCCCAGCCTGACTTGGCCCCTTCCCTCTCCAGTCTCACCTGGGGCCACAGTCCCCTCATCTGACCTTCAGCCATACCAGCCTCCTATTAGGTCCTTCCCAGCCAGCCAAGTTCTTTCCCAAGTTGGAGCCCCTGCACAGGCTATTGTCCCTTGACTAGAGCCCTCTTTCCCTGTCTCCTCACCTAGCTAATTCCTTCTCATTCTTCAGGGCTCTACTTAAATGTCATCCCCTTTGAAAAGCTTTACCTAACTACCCTATCTAAGTAGAATGCTCCACCATCCCCTGCTTATCTCCATCGCTATGCCAGTTTTTCCTTCCTAACAATTAACAAAGTTTGTGATTATGAATTTGTTTGGGTACTTGGGTTTTGTATCTCCCCAACTAGACTGTAAGCTCCACCAGAGCAGAAATGAATGTATAGCCAGGGCTTGGCACATTTGGGATATCAATAATATTTGATGAGTGAATCAATGATCATTATTCATGGCTCATATCCCTACTGGGCTGGGGACAAGAACATGTCTTAGGCATCACTGAAACTCCAGCAACGCTGAACATAATTACTTGCACAGGGTAAGCACTCAATAGATATCTATTAATCTGATCTAAATGAAGAGGAAACAGTTTTATAACCTATCAAAACAGTTCTACAGGACAGTGTAATTACTGTAACAAATTGCAGGAAACGTGTACATTTACCTGGAAGGCAGGATGTGGGAAGATTTTCTACATATCTGTGGGACAGAAGCTCAGCAAATGAGTACTTGGGGTTTTTTAATCAGCTAATTTAAGGCTTCAGTCATTGAGTTCATAAACCATCTAAAATAGGGCTTATTCCTTGCAGGAGTATAGGCCCCTGTTATTCAAACGGAGGAGACCCACACCAGTGGTGGGTCTTGCATCCTTTCTCACACTGAACTTTGGTGATTTGAAGGGCATTTGGATGCTTTCCCTGCCAATAAGTGCCTACTCTGCTCACCCCATTCTGCCCACAGTAGACTGAGACTCTCATGCAGAGTTAAAGCCAATGTTAGGATTATGCTGCCTATCTTCTCAATTCACATTTTAATGATTGAGGACTGGACATATATCAAAGGTGTAGCCAAAGGGAATATCTAAAGTTGCACAGGAAGCTCGTGGTACACAGGTCTCCCAGTGCTCATCCCATTGCTCTTTCTGCAATACCAGGCTGCCCAGTCCAGTCTGGTGGCCTACACTGACCACTAGAGAATATTTTCAGCTGGGGGATATAGTTGGACGCTTAACTGAGTGAGCCACCCAGGGGCCCTGACTATCATTGATTGTTTTGTTTTGTTTTTTAAAGATTTTATTTATTTATTTGAGAGAGAGAACATGAGCAGGGGGGAGAGGGAGAAGCAGGCTCCCCACAGAGCAGGGAGCCTGACGTGGGGCTCGATCCCAGGACCCTGGGATCAAGACCTGAGCCAAAGGCAGATGCTTAACTGACTGAGTCACCCAGGTGCCCCTATCACTGATTGTTAAGATGGTTATAACCTAAAAAGCTAAGAACCATTGAGCTAGAGCAGTGGTGCCCAATGGAACTTTCTGTCATGATGGCAATGTTCTTTGTCTGCATTGTCTAATACAGTAGCCACTGGTCGACTGTGGCTATTGAATACTTAAAACATGACTAATAAGGGGGCGCCTGGGTGGCTCAGTTGGTTAAGCGACTGCCTTCGGCTCAGGTCATGATCCTGGAGTCCCGGGATCGAGTCCCGCATCAGGCTCCCTGCTCGGTGCGGAGTCTGCTTCTCTCTCTGACCCTCCCCCTCTCATGCTCTCTCTATCTCTCTCTCAAATAAATAAATAAAATCTTAAAAAAACAAACAAAAAACATGACTAATAAGACTAAGGAACTGAGCTTTTTATTTCATTTAATTTTAACTAATTTGGATTTAAATGTAAATAACCACATGTGGCTCGTGGCTACTATGCTAGAGAGCACAGACCTAGGGTCACTCAAAGATTTGATCAGTAAGTCAGAGCTCCTATGTTCAGAAGCCTCCAGGTACAATGCACACATATTAGCTGGGAAACCCTCTCTCCCTCTCCTAGGAGTCCACTATCAAGGTCAGCTTTATAAATGAGACCGTTAATGCTAGGTTGTGGGAGGCTTGGGGTGGGAAGATGGGAGAGACAAATATAGTAGTAATAAGATGTGTTTGGGCAAGAAGAGCGCTGGCTGATGGAGCACCTGGTGGGTGGTCACTGCAAAGGGGAGAAGGTGGGAAAGGCCTGGGGCTTTGAAGACCCCTGCTGCAGTATCCACCACTGATTCTAAGACTTCTCAAATCTTCAGAGAAAAAGTAATTTTTGCCTACATGATGGGGATCTAGAGTAAAGGATCTAAACTTACTTGCTTTGTACTTTGGTAGTATCCAAAATGCCAGAACCGGGATTATTACGATCTAAAGATCTCAACAATTTCCCAAATTGTTCATGTAAGACTTTTTGTCTAAGGCAATCAGGCTACTATTATCTGAAGTAAGCAGAAGTCTTTGGAAGAGGTATTCGGGACTGCCAAGATGTCGTTCCCCAAGTGCCAGCCATTGCATTTGGCCCCTCTACCTGCTCCCCTGCACCTGGCTGAATATGACTTATCTCTGGAAGCTGGGAAGGCACAAGCTGAGCGGTTGGTCATATGAGCCCACCCCCTTAAACGGGAGTACTTGCTTCAGTCAACAATCCCAGCCACAGAGGGCTCCACGAAGATCCTGACCTGATTGGTTCAACCTCTGCAAGATTAGCAAATATCTGTCCCAATTTCAAACCCACTCCGAGGACCTCACTCGTAGGAGCTCTGTTTGAAATTGGGCCCCTCTTCTTCTGGTATTATGTTTTCAAAACTGACAGAGATAGGAAAAAAAAAAACAAACTTATCTAGGAAGGAAAATTGGATCGGACATTTAATGTTTCATATTAAATCTGGCAACGATGACTCTACGTATTACTGTTTAAATAAATCTTCTACTAATCATTTTTAAAAAGTCTTTAGAAGAGAAAGTAAAATGGAATTATTAAGAATAAAGACCTCAGTGACATACTTTCCAGGCTCTTGAGTGAGTATTTGTAGGGGAGCAGAGAGCTCACTATAGAACAGGAAAGAATCCCACAAATCACAGGGCCCCCCCAGGAATGAGTGCCCTACTTACCCACAAATATGAAGTTGAACTCGCGACTGTATTTGACCACTGAACAGTTAGAAACTTGGGCTTTGCATTTGTAGGGGCCCAGCTCATGGGCTTCTGAGATGCTTAGGTTAAAAATCATGGGTTCACTTTTTCCATCATGGGTTCTCAGGTGTTTCTCACGCCGAAACAAAAAATAGGTGATCTGTAGTGATTTGTTCTGGTTGGAACAAATTAGCGATACATTTTGACCCCTCATGACCACTTTTGCTTCTGAGTCCAAACTTGGAGAAAGGAGTTCTGGAAAACAGAGTAACACAAGAAAACGTCTTTGTGAATATCCCTTAATAACTAAGTGGTAACCTGACCACATTTTGTGGGTCAAGGTGGTAGAGATACTGGTTCCTGGAGAACTTTCTTGCTGCACAGCCAGGCTGACCAGTGTGTGAGGAAACCTCAGCATCTACAGAAGCACTTAAAAATTAATAATGTTTTTAAAATGTCATCAAACGGGGCGCCTGGGTGGCTCAGTCAGTTGAGCATCTGCCTTCGGCTCAGGTCATGATCCCAGGGTCCTGGGATCGAGTCCCGCATCGGGCTCCCTGCTCCGCAGGAAGCTTGCTTCTCCCTCTCCCACTCCCCCTGCTTGTGTTCCCTCTCTCGCTGTGTCTCTCTCTGTCAAATAAATAAATAAAATCTTTAAAAAAAAAAATGTCATCAAACAGGGCGCCTGGGTGGCTCAGTCCGTTGAGCATCTGCCTTCGGCTCAGGTCATGATCCCGGGGTCCTGGGATGGAGCCCCACATTGGGCTCCCTGCTCTGTGGGGAGTCTGCTTCTCCCTCTCCCTCTGCTACTCCTTCCTCCCCCACTTGTACTCTCTCTCAGATAAATAAATAAAATCTTTAAAAATAAAATAAAATGTCATCAACATCTAATTAGTGTTCAAATTTCCCTAATTGTCTGTTGATGTTGTTGTTGTTTTTGGATCCAAAATGGCCCACTGTAATTAGTTGATATGTTTCTTATGTCTTTTTTAATCTATAGACACTTCCATCTTTTTTTTTCCCTCCCCCTACAGTTTATTTGTTGAAGATAGCAAGCTGTTTGTTCTATAGTGTTTTCCATGGTCTTGATTTTGTTGATCACATTCCCATGGTATCTTTTACCATGTTCCTCTGTCCCCTGCCCAGAGGCTTAATGAAATTCAGATTAGCTTTTATTTAGCAAGAATGCATGGGGGTAGTATGCACTTCCATGAGGAGGCACATAATGTCTGATCATCTCTCTTTTTGTTTCTTAGTAGGCTTTGACAATAACCACTTGGAAGCATTATTTCACTAGAGGTTGCAAAGTGGTGATATATTAATTCTATCTTTCCTTTTTCATTTATTATCTGAAATGATTCTATAAAGGGAAACTTGCCCCCATCAACTCTTTAGTTCTACTGAAGTATGGTTTGCATAGAAAAGGCAGGATAAATGCTTGGTTCTCTCCCTTTATTGACCAGTTCTGAAAATAATGAGTTTGTTTCCTAGCATCTTGTAACAGTAGGATATTTTTCTTTCATTGTTGTTATTTTTTGTTTAAGAATCATTATGAATTCATAATTTAAACATATTTGATGTATTTCAATTCATTGCAATTATTATTTTTATTGTCCCATTTTTTGACCATGGGAAGCACCTCGAAACCAGCTCCTAAGTCCTTTTTTTGTTTTGTTTTTGTTTGTCTTAAGGTTTTATTTATTTATTTATTTGAGAGAGAAAGAGAGCGCATGCGAGAGAGTGAGCGGGGTGGGGAAGCAGAGGGAGAGGGTTTGTTTGTTTTTAAGTAAGCTCTATGCTCAATGTGGGGCTCGAACTCACCACCCTGAGATCAAGAGTCATATGCTCTACCAACTGAGACAGCGGGCACCCCTCCTGAGTCCTTTTGACACTACCCAGCAGTCTTTGATAGCTTGTATATTTGTATTTTATTATTTTAAAATGCCAAGGGAAAAAATAACCCTCATCAGAAAATCTAATGTAAAAGAATAAAATTATTAAAGAAGAGAAATATTAGAAAATGTTTCTATGGGCGCCTGGGTGGCTCAGTTGGTTAAGCGGCTGCCTTCGGCTCAGGTCATGATCCCAGGGTCCTGGGATTGAGCCCCGCATCAGGCTCCCTGCTCCGCTGGAAGCCTGCTTCTCCCTCTCCCACTCCCCTTGCTTGTGTTCCCTCTCTCACTGTCTCTCTCTCTCTCTCTGTCAATTAAATAAATAAATAAAATCTTTAAAAAAGAAAATGTTTTTATATCACCAGAGAAGAAAAGTTCTTCCAAGTAAGGCCCAGAAATTGAGAGCCACAAAGAACTTGAAGTTTTTCTATGGCAAAATTAAGACAAGTGACAGCCTAAAAAGAAATACTTAACACATAAATGAAAGCAAAGGATTCTTTTTATACATATAAGTCAATGGCAAATGAATAAGAAAAAGACAGATAAATGGACAAATAATATGAATAGGTAATTCCCAGAAGAATGAATGCAGAGGGCCAGGGGATAGCTTGGGTGGAGGAGGGGTTTAGGCCCTTCAAAAATGCCAACAACTGCCCTTCCATGCTTTGGTCTGGACAACTAACATTTTCTCAGTCTTACGTATAAACTCAGCTTCAAGACAAAGCTTCTCCTCTCTTCCCAACCATATAGCCATCCCTAAATTTCCTCTCCACGGAACTGAGTGTTCATGACCAATAAACATGAAAAAGATGCTCAGCCTCACGAGTAATGAGGCAACCACAAATTACAACAATACTGAGATACTGGTTTTTACTCATCAGATTGGCGATTTACAAACATTGTCTCTGCTATTGGAGAGGCGTGGGAAACACTCGCCCATGTGAGTGGTCACTGTTGGTGAAGGTTCAGGGTATTGGGAGGGCAACTTAACAATTCAAATGTACCTGACCTTTGACCCAGCAATTTCACCTCTAGGATTTTATTTTATTCATTTATTTTAAAGATTTTATTTATTTATTTTTGAGAGAGAGAGAGCAAGAGAGAGCACAAGAGCCGGGGGTGGGGGACAGAGGGAGAAGCAGACTCCACCCGCTGAGCAGGGAGCCCGATGCAGGACTCCAACCCAGGACCTTGGTATCAGGACCTGAGCTGAAGGCAGACACTTAACGGACTGAACCACCCAGGCGCCCCAGTGGCCTAGCATTTATTGATGGTTCACCAAATGCCAGGCGCTGTGCTGAGGGACATGGCTTGTCTCACTCAGTCCTCCTCATAAGAACCCTCCCCAGTAGGTGCTTTTATTATCCCCATATCACAGAGGAAAGAGATTAAGTGTCAAGTGGTTGCATCATCCACCCAGACTGCCTGCTGGAAAACTGCAGAACCAGGGTTAGGACTATGACCCTAGCAGGTCTAGCTCTATGATGATAAACTGTCTCCCAATATATATTTTTTATTTTGTTGCTTAAATTATTTTACAATGATTATGTGTTGATTTTCTACATTAAAAACAACAACAACAGGGATGCCTGGATGGCTCAGTCGATTAAGCTGCTAACTCTTGATTTTGGCTCTGGTCAGGATCTCGGGGTCCTGGGATGGAGCCTTGCAGCTGGCTCCACGCTCAATGGGGAGTCTGCTTGAGATTCTTTCTCTCCCTCTCCAGCCCCTTTCTCCCGGCTCCGCCCCTCTGCCCACTCTCTCTCTCTAAAATAAATAAATAAATCTTTAAAAAAAAAAAAAAGCAGAAAAAAAAATATTTCATTATAAAAACAATCTCAGTATTTTATCTTTAAGTCTCAGGAAAGAAGCTTCAACCCCGGCCTCACATCGCTTCATTTAAACTGTAGGTAATGGAAAAGACTCGACTCTTTGGTTGCTCATCTAAAAGCATAGAAAGACTTAATCATCAACAGTCGCGTTGAAAGCTGACCATCCCCACCATGTCGGTGAAAATGGTTTTGGTAAAAGAGAGAAGGAAGTAAATGAAACTTACTGTTTATTCTTCTCGTGTCACAATCCAGGGCAGCTTTTTGTACTGAAAGAGATAAAAGGAACATAAGAAAACTCTTTTTCCACATCACGTTTTGGTTTGGAGATGCGAGCTTCAAAATGGCAAATAGTCCTTACATGTGAGAGAAGAAAAAATGCCCCAAAAGAACAGTTTATTCAATTGTCTCCACATTCTCTCAGAAGAAATCAGATAGGAGGGGAAAGGAGGCGTGGTGCCCCCATGGGGGTGAGTCATTTAGGGACTTCCTCCTTTTCTGACCAAGTTGAAGAAATTGGAGTTGCTTGGACAAGCTTGAAACAATATGACTGGTTGGTTGACCAGCGTGTGTTCCCCCAGTGAGTTCTTGTACGAAGAGAAAGATGTGGTAGGTCGCCCTAACTCTGGCTGCCTGGGAAGCTGGACAGTGGGAAGAAGAAGGAAAAATAGGACTGTGATTTCGTCTTTGCAAAAACCCACCTGATCATCTCTCTCTGGATTCGGCCTGTATCAAAAGGAATTTGACGGAAGTTGGGTTCAGCCTTGGGAAGCAAATACTGACTGTCTGGAGTAGATACACGCAAACGAGGCATCAGAAATGCCTGATTGTGTTACATGCGGATTCCTAGGCCCTGCTCCAGACTTCCTAGGGATAAAACCTGGGACTCTGAATTATAAGAAGGGTCCCAGCAGTCTCAGAGTCTCTACCATGCAACCCAGAGGGGCTTGTGATTCACTTCTACTCGATCTAGAATCCTCCTGGCTCTGTGAACTGGACGCAGGAGTAAACCCCATGTTGCAGTGTCACCAGTCTGAGGTGGGGAGTGGGATGTGTTGAGGAGCTTTCCAAGTGGAGGGAGCTGTGACCCAGCCAGGCCCCTTTGGCAGTGATTTCTGTTGCCACTAGCAGGCCTGCCCGATAGGTCTGGCACAATCCTGTGGACAAGCGCCCGGTTCCCTGCTCAGGTACATGTTCTTCTGGGGCATTGTCCAAACTCCTGTATTCACTCACTCTGGGTGCTCCTTGCTTGGGCTCCCTAGGTCCCATCCTACAGTGGTCAGTCATTCCAGGTCCCACACGTGGCCACCACCAGGGGACTGAGCAAAACCAGGGTCTGCCGCCTGGCCACCACCATCTGGAAGCAAATCATGAGTTAACTCTCAGTGCCTGGAAGGCCTTAATTCCCTTCTGACAGTAAAAGTTACTGTTTCGGCACCCACTCTTCTAAAAAACACGACCCTCAGGGATTGACAGTGATTTTTCATTTGGGGATATTGGCGGTCATTTCTCTCACTAAAGAGAGGGAGGGGAAGAACCTCACCAGCTTAATCTCTGGTGGGATGATCCTTCATGTCAGAATTTTTGCCAAAGGAAATTGGAGGTTTTGCAGGCATTGCTGTTTTGACACTTTTCCCACCAACATCTCATGCATCCTTGCCTGGGCGGGGTGGGGGTTGGGCTAGTTCCTGGGAACTTTCATGCCCAGGGGGACCTGGGAAGGGGGTGATACTTTTCAGAAAAGCTGATGTGTCTGGGGCATTTTCCCCATGTGAAACTCAGCTGGGTCAGGAAACTTGCAGACCACAGCTTAGACACAAAGACAGTAAAGGAAACCAGAGGAAGTGCTACTTACAGCTGTTAGCAAACACTGGTTGCTAGGAGTGCTTTAGCGAGGCTCCAGAAAAGGAAAATAATTTGTCTAGGGTTACAGGATAAATCAAGAATGAAGTCTCAAATGGAAAAAGAAAAAGTTTATCCATGGACCTGTCACGTTTACTGACAGTAAAGTTAGTATATTCCTTTCTGTTGTCTAAGAGCTTCACGCTGATAATCTCATTTAATCCTTATAAAATCTCTGTGAGGTATGCAGAGGTATTAAAAATATTTAACAACCAGAAAACAAAACAAAACAAAACCCACAGAAAAAAAATCAACAAAAAAATTAACAACCAGCAGAGTAATGTAAATACATAACTTGATGCACAGATCAAAAATTTAAAAATATATCCCACTACCACCCCTCTTTTATCTCTAAGTAAACAAGCCATGTTCTAAAGCTACTTAACCAGTGATGTAAGTTCGTATGCAAATCGTTAATCAAATCATTCTCATAATTTCCAAAAATTTGTTGATGTTTAGAAATGGTTGGTGCAGTCTTTTGATACAGGGCTCACTGTCTGGGATGTATGATATGGGGAACTACCTTGAACTTTTCCAATGAATTCCTTGAAACAGATGGCCATTGGATAACGTGTAGTCTCAAATAAGTAGAGAATTTCTCTTCACATCAAGAATATTGTTCATGGTAGGGTGCCTGGGTGGCTCAGTTGGTTAAGCGACTGCCTTCGGCTCAGGTCATGATCCTGGAGTCCCGGGATCGAGTCCCACGTCAGGCTCCCTGCTCAGCAGGGAGTCTGCTTCTCCCTCTGACCTTCCCCCTCTCATGTGCACTCTCTCTCTCTCTCTCATTCTTGCTCTCTCAAATAAATAAATAAAAAAAATCTTAAAAAAAAAAAGAATATTGTTCATGGTAGACATTTCTGCAAAGAAGACATAGAAATGGCCAACAGACACATGAAAAAATGCTCAACATCACTCAACATCAGGGAGATACAAATCAAAACCACAATGAGATACCACCTCACATTGGTCAGAATGGCTAAAATTAATTAAGTCAGGAAACAACAGATGTTGGTGAGGATGCAGAGAAAGGAGAACCATTGGTGGAAATGCAAGCTGGTGCAGCCACTGTGGAAAACAGTATGGAGGTTCCTCAAAAAGTTGAAAATAGAGCTACCCTACAACCCAGCAATTGCACTACTAGGGATTTACCCTACAGATACAAACGTAATGATCTGAAGGGGCTCCTGCACCCCGGTGTTTCTAGCAGCAGTGTCCACAATAGCCAAACTATGGAAAGAGCCCAGATGTCCATTGACAGATGAATGGATAAAGAAGGTATATATATGTATATATATAATGGAATACTACTCAGCCATCAAAAATGAAATCTTGACATTTGCAATGACACGGATGGAACTAGAGGGTATTATGTCAAGCGAAGTAAATCAATCAGGGAAAGACAATTATCATATGATCTCACTCATATGTGGAATTTAAGAAAAAAAACAGGATCATAGGGGAAGAGAGGGAAAAATAAAACAAGACAAAATCAGAGACGGAGACAAACCATAAGAGACTCTTAATTTGAAAACAAACTGAGGGTTGCTGGAGGGGAGGTGGGTGGAGGGATGGGGTAACTGGGTGATGGGCATTAAGGAGGGCACATGAGGTAATGAGCACTGGGTATTATATAAGACTGATGAATCACTGACCTCTACCTCTGAAACTAATAATACATTATATTTTTACCAACTGAATTTATTTTTTTTTAAGATTTTATTTATTTATTTGACAGAAACACAGAGAGAGAGAGAGGGAATACAAGTAGGGGGAATGGGAGAGGGAGAAGCAGGCCTCCCACTGAGCAGGGAGCCCGATGCGGGGCTCAATCTCAGGACCTTGGGATCATGACCTGAGCTGAAGGCAGACGCTTAAAGACTGAGCCACCTAGGCACTCCTACCAATTGAATTTAAATAAAAAAAATTTTAAAAAGAATATTGTTCATGGTGTTAAATCTTCAACCCCTGGTGAGCAATAATAATTACAAAATTTTAAAACCTTCCAGCCCTTATAATGGTGTTTGTAATTTTTCTAAATCCGGTATTTCTATCATCTTATATTTCTAAATCACAAAAGTCATTTAATCTGTTGGTATAATATTTATCCTTCCACAGAACTTTACAAATACCATTTGGTAAAGTAACAGGATTCAATAACTTGTAGAATTCACTTATTTTCACTTTTGCCCCCGGAGAGCAAATGCATTTTCATATAATAATTATTTTAAAATACTGCAGTTTTCCTCTGGGAATTGATACTTTGTTTTGTTTTGTTACAAGTGGTGTGCCATGTTTTCTACATTTTTCTAGTACCTTCTACTTGTCTTTCATCGAACTAGTCTTATAAATCTAAAAGTAATATCTCGGTTAGACTATCACTAAGGATAGAGCACCCCCACAATGTCTCCTTTTCCAAAGATTTGGCCATCTCCATCAACATGAACATGGAAGACTCCGTAGTTCCCAAACCGTTTGTTCTGTAGGCGCTACCAGCCTGCACAGGTCCAAGAAACTTCCAGTTTTCACCATCTTCATTCCCAAGTCTTGAGATAATTGCTTAACTGTCTCTGATGTTCATTTGATGCAAGATGGTAAAAACAAAGTTCATCGGGCACACACATTAAGTCATCAACGTGATTCACATCCTTAATGACATCACCCAGAAATGACTCTGAAGAGTTAGACACCCCGCACCTGCCCGAGGACGGGTTTCTGAGCCACAGAGTCTGAGATGGGATTCATGAGTATGTGACTTACCGAGGGAGTGACGGAAGGAGAAGGGAAGGGGATGGGAAAGTAGGGCAGAACAAGGGAAGAAACGAAGGAGAGGGGTTCAGCTGAAGTTGACCGCACTGCCTGCTCCCACAGGGAGAGATGGGGTATGAGTTGTATCACTGGGTTTGATCCTTCTTATGACAAGGGAGCTGGGTTTTTACACGCCCTGCTGATCATTCAGTTGTTGGTCAAGGGCCTGGAGGGAGTGAGGAGGTTGTGCACAGAACCACCAGGTGTCTCCAGACATGCTGTCCTCCAGAGAGGATAAGCCATTCTACTCAGTCTGGAGGAGGGGAGCTGGGCCCGTCCAACAGCCCATACCCACCACCAAACTAAAGGGTCTGGAAACAGCTTCTAAAATCTTGGCTAGATTTGCCAGGTTTCCTCTCTATCCTGCTCCGGTACTCCAACACTGCACAAAATCCAGTAAGGTTTTCATGAAACATCCTTGAAACCATATTTCTCAAGCACAGACAATAATATTTGGATATAGTATTGCAGTTCCTTCCCCTCTTAAGAGGTGAACAAAACCAACAGACTATTTTCAAAGTCTTGAATTTTACATTTTAAGTAACCTAAAAATACATATTATGGAAATAGTTGGAGCTTTGGGGAAAATGATGGAAATTTTATAGTCTTAATTTATAAATTTTCCAAAATTAGTTTTCTTATTTAGATAGTTATATTTTACAAGCAGGGCCATTGATATGGGTCACAATGATACACCCTTTTTATTCTTTTTGAGATGCTATTAATTTTATGCCTAAAAATAATTATTTAAAACTACACATTAAATTGTTTTAAAAATTCCGATAGCATTTTGTGAATATCCTTACTTGCTTTATAGATACAATTTTGATTTGAAAATTTCCAGAATTTTATTATTTCAGATATATGTGTGAAACAGATTTAAGGTGATCTTTTCATTATTTTGCTGAGATTGTAGGATTTATTAGAGCAATGAACTTTGCATATGATTACCATTCTGATTAAATATATTTAGCATTTTCAGGGGCGCCTGGGTGGCTCAGTTGGTTGGGCGACTGCCTTCGGCTCAGGTCATGATCCTGGAGTCCCGGGATCGAGTCCCGCATCGGGCTCCCTGCTGTCAGCAGGGAGTCTGCTTCTCCCTCTGACCCTCCCCCCTCTCATGTACTCGCTCTCTCTCATTCTCTCTCTCTCAAATAAATAAATAAAATCTTTAAAAAATAAATAAATAAAAAAAATAAATATATTTAGCATTTTCAGCTTTTCATAATATAACTTCTGAGCCCCATTTATTCACAACCTCTGAGTGCTATTCATGTTTTTTATTATGATAATCAAATTGTTTTTCATTACAGAGATAGAAATCACTTACTTTATTTTGTACTTTTCTTGTACAGTGTAATAAAACATTCTGGGTTGTTCTGATTTGGGCCCTCTAGCAGATGATCTGGGCTGCAATTCAGGATTTGTTTCATCTCTTATCTGTTCCCATGGATTATATTTGATTGACTAGTGCTCCCCAGACTTCATGTCCATCCAGAACCTTAGAAAATGGGCTTATTTGGAAGTGAGGTCTTTGCAGATGTAATAAGTTAAGATTCAGTCAGGGCGCCTGGGTGGCTCAGATGGTTAAGCGTCTGCCTTCGGCTCAGGTCATGATCTCAGGGTCCTGGGATCGAGTCCCGCATCGGGCTCCCTGCTCCTTGGGAGCCTGCTTCTCCCTCTGCCTTTCTCTCTCGCTCTGTCTCTCATGAATAAAAAAAAAAAAAAAAGATTCAGTCAGACTGGTGTCCTTACGAGAAGGAGGCCTTGTGATTCCTCACAGAGGCAAGGTCTGGCAGGGGTTCCAGGCATTTTGCCTGTTCTCCAGTTCTCTGTCCCTCTCTGGGTCCTGGAGTGATGTCAACTGACCCCGTAGCCCCTTTCAGGGAAGGGACTGCTGAGGATTCTAGGGGGATAGGGTCAGTTCACAAGGTCAGCTCCAGGCCTTGCCCTCCTTCTCCTGATTCTTCTTGGGCCTTGCTTCATTCGTCCACAGCTGGGAATAAGTGAGCTTTGGCGTGCATGCCTGGATGGGCTGGTGACCTCCCACTTGTGGGGTTCACCGCTCAGGACTGCATCGTGTGACTGAATACACCAGGGTCTGTCCTGCCTCTCGGAGTTTGCTGCACATCTAGAGTCTCGTGAGAACCAATGGGAAGGATCTAGCATGCCCACGGTCAGTGCATGAGATGGGCCAGCTCCCTGCATCTGCGTGATAATCCTGTGAGCTGTTCTGTTTTGGAGAGGGAAAAACCGCTCAGGAACAGACAGAGCAGGATGCCTGGGTGGCTCAGTTGGTTATGGTCCCAGGGTACTGGGACAGAGATCAAGAGCCTCATGCTCCTCCAGCTGAGCCAGCCAGGCGCCTCTATATACTATTTTTGTGCTTCGTATTTTATAAATTTTTTACAGCAATGACATATTTTTACTAGAAATAACAACCCAAAGTGAAATAAGCAACGGGGGGTGTCCAAAGTTGATACACAGGTGCTTAGGAGAAGCTGCGGCTGATGGTGGCTCAGGTCATGATCCCAGGGTACTGGATTGAGTCCTGCGACCGGCTCCTTGCTCAGCAGGGACCCTGCTTCTCCCTCTGCCTGCCACTCCCCCTGCTTGTGTTTGCTCTCTCTCACTGAAAAATAAATAAATAAAATCTAAAAAAAAGAAAAAAAAGGAACACACAGAGCTAAATCTCCAGCAGGTAGAGGCAGATCTGGGATACTAACCAGATGCCTAGCCCTACCTAGCTATGGGAGATTGTCATGAGAAGACAAAACCACATCTCCCTCCTCCCCTACCTACAATCACTGGGGAACACAGGCCCACCCTCAACAGAAAACTTATTTTAGCACGTGTTAAAAGCTTTATAATTCTTGGAAGAAATTTGAAGTGGCTTCTACCACAACAGCTAACGTCAGAATCCCTGCATCCAGGGCTGTGTCTTATAGACCTAGAATTTTCCCTCTAGATCTTGACAAGTGTGCAAAGAGAGGCACAGGGCATCCCTGCAGTTTTGCTGGTCATCATGAAAAACTGCAAATACTTACGTGCTCATCGATTGGAAACTAATTATTTAAATTTCAGGTGTTTCTTATAATGGTATTTTTTTGACATCTTGTTCTTTTATTAAACAGTTTTATTGAGATATACATACCATAAAATTAAAGGTGTGCAGTTAGCTGGTTTTCAGTATAATCACAAAGCTCTGCAACTGTCACCACAATCTAACTTTAGAATCTTTTTATTACCCCGAAAAGAATTCCTATACACGATGAGATTTTTTGGAGATATTTTTTAAAAATGAGGTTGTTCTAGGGGCACCTGGGTGGCTCAGTTGGCTGAGTGTCCAACTCTTGATTTCAGCTCAGGTCATGATCTTGGGGTCAAGAGATTGAGCCCTGTGTTGGGCTCCATGTTCTGCATGGAGTCTGCTGGAGATTCTCTCTCCCTCTGCCCCTCCCCCTGCGCTCTCTAAATAAATAAATAAATAAAATCTTAAAAAAATGTTTTTAAATGAGGTAGTTATTTTTTTTTAATATTTTATGTATTTATTTGACAGCGAGAGAGACAGTGAGAGAGGGAACACAAGCAGGGGGAGTGGGAGAGGAAGAAGCAGACTCCCCGCCGAGCAGGGAGCCGGATGCAGGGCTGGATCCCAGGACCCTGGGACCATGACCTGAGCTGAAGGCAGCCGCTTAACGACTGAGCGACGCAGGCGCCCAAATGAGGTAGTTTTATATAAATGGAAATATATTCATGATGGGCAAAAGGTGCAAAAAAGCATGTTGAAGAAATATATAACAAATTACCCTATTTATTTATAATGGTATATATGCACATACATATCTATATATATTTGTGTTTATTCAATTTATTTGTATATGCATAGAGTACTATGGGAGTTTTATTTTATTATATATTTTTAAGATTTTATTTATGTATTTGACAGAGAGAGAGGCACAGCAAGAGAGGGAACACAAGCTGGGGGAGTGGGAGAGGGAGAAGCAGGCTTCCCGCAGAGCAAAGAGGCCGATGTGGGGCTGGATCACAGGACCCTGGGATCATGACAGGAGCCAAAGGCAGACACTTAATCAATTGAGCCACCAGGCTTACCTGGGAGTTTTATTTTAAATACGTTTTATAGATTATTTAAAAAAATTTTTTATTTAAGTAATCTCTGTACCCCACGGCGGGGGGTGGGGCGTGGGGGGGGTGGGGAGGCTCAAAATCACCACCCAGAGATCAAGAGCCTCATGCTCCTCCAGCTGAGCCAGCCAGGCGCCTCTATATACTATTTTTGTGCTTCGTATTTTATAAATTTTTTACAGTAATGACATATTTTTACTAGAAATAACAACCCAAAGTGAAATAAGCAACGGGGGGTGTCCAAAGCTGATACACAGGTGCTTAGGAGAAGCTGCGGCTGATAAATCTGAAAGTAAAAGAAACGATTTTTGTATCTAACCTAATCTTCCATTAGATGGCGCCATTGTCAAATTTCTGTAGTTTCAAATGGGCGGGGATGCACACGGGGACCGCACTGTTTCTGCCCCCAACGACTAGTTTTTATTATTGCTCGCTTTTCTTTTAAGTCATGGGGGGCGGGGGGGGGGGAACAAGTTAAATCTCCCTTCAGAAATACCCTATTATTTCAAGCCACTGGGGTCAATGCTTAGTAAAGGAATTTAGTCATTAGAAGAAAAACACAGCCAAAGCCATGTAAAGACGTACAATAGGGAACGAGTTACTCTCCCCAAGTCCTGTAAACATTCACCACTGATACCCTGATTATCAGAAGTGCAAAATGCTGTTTGCTACTTTGGAATTTTCCTTAATTCTGAGCAGGCTGGGATTCCTACCTTTTCACCATCAACAACCCCTCCAATTATTTTTATTTCTCAAATCTCATTATTGGGATAATTTTACCCAAAATGGCATTAACTAAGTAGTTAGCAATTTTTCTATTTTGTATGGATTTGATTGATTAAAGTTCCTAATGGACAAGGGACAGCCTTGCTAAGTTGATGTAACTCCAGCTAAAAGCAGAAGGAACTTGAACTGGGTGGTAAAAACAAAGGTCCCGGGGTCGGCCCCTGACCAGCCATGGCACCGTGGGCAAGTTACTGTCGCTGCACTGACTTAGGACTGAGCCACAGTGCATAAAAAACCACTTAGCCCACTACCGTAAAGGCCAGTTACTATTACCGGTTTCTGCTTTGGTGTGTGCTGCCTCATCCACAGGCAGCCACTTGGAATCCCGTCCCCTGACCACTAGCTGCTCACCCTGAGAACTCCCAAGCTGGGAACCCTTAGTCTGGATTGACCTTTGGGCTAACAATGAGAATGCCCACAAGAGCTTCCATCCCCTACTCAAAATGCCTATCACCCTGTGTATATAGTTGGTGAGCTAATGAACGGGATTCTTAGGTTTATAGGTGTACAAACGGCCACTTCCCCGCTGTATGAGGGCAGTTTTTGTGAAATCCTCCGGGACTGAAATGATACCACGAAAGTAAAGAGTACGGAGTGGAATGTTGAGAAGTCCTTTTCATTCAAGAAAAGAGTCAGTTCGCAGATCTCAGATGGGGTGCATTTAAAGAACAGATTATCATCATTTTGACAATGGGTCAGAATTTGGTACTTGGATGGCTTGAAGCCAGACCTCCCAGCAGGTGGTTCTGTGTTTACCACGAGGAGTGCCACTCTCCTAATTCTAAAAAGGTAATATTCTATCATTGATGAGAAAATGCAATTCTATCAGCAAACTCCACGGATATAGGAAATCTCATTTTATTGGAGGGAGTGAAAAAGTTTCTCTCCCATAGAAGGGAGAGAGGGGGAATTTTTCTTTTTGTTTTTGATGTTGATGCTGATGATGTGTGAGTGTGTGTGTGTGTGTTGGCAGGTGGGTGTGGACTAGGCGTGCAATTCTTTTTTTTTTTTAAAGATTTTATTTATTTATTTGAGAGAGAGAGAATGAGAGACAGAGAGCATGAGAGAGAGGAGAGTCAGAGGGAGAAGCAGACTCCCTGCCGAGCAGGGAGCCCGATGCGGGACTCGATCCCGGTA